>NC_088643.1:83965345-84000345 GCF_964019385.1 Sycon ciliatum
ACTCAACTTTGATTGGAATGGCAATGAAGTTTGTGTACACTACACAAGCGAATTACCTCTTACCGTATTTCCACAAATGGTAGGCCGGTCTACTATTTTTTCAACCTCGCCCTAACCCGGCCTTATAATCGAGGACGGTCTTGTATTCGAGGACGGTCTTTTATTCTTTCAACCCAGTTTGATCCCGGTCTTCTATTTCTCGCCACACAGTTTTACCCCCGTTCTTCCATTTTCTTCTACACAGTTTGAGCACGGTCTTCTATTTTTTCCACAGTTTGAGCACGGTCGTCCATTTTTAACACAAGAACAAAGGACGGTCTTTTATTTTTTCAATCGCCCCCTGCCCCGGCCTTGTAAACGAGGAATGAAATCCCCTTTCTTCTCAGCATACTCCCTTTGGTCTAACCTGCCTACTAGCATTAAGACATGCCAGGATATCAGGAAATTCAAAGTCCAGCTTTCCACACTGTCTCATCCGAAGTGATCCCATGTATTACTAATGTGCCTCCCTTTCTTTTTCTCTCCCTATCTCCTTTCCCTCTCTGACAGCATCTTTCTTTTTCTCCCTTTTAGCTTGCCGTGGTTGGCTATCACCTGACCTCTCATGTTTATTGGCAGTCTTCGGACGGGCCAGGAGATGTTGAATAAATAAATAAATAAATAAGGCGTTGTATACGAGGACGGCCTTTTATTTGCGGAAATACGGTATCCGGATTTGCATTTACGACTATTTACATGTTCAATCAGGGGGATTTTGTATTAGGCCTTGACGGATTATGCTAATATTTTGGTGAAATTATGCTTTTCGCATTGCTGAAAAAATTGCAGAATTATGCTATTTTTTATGCTAAACGTTATACATAATTATGCCGCATTATGCTCACATATGCTGCTAATGTATATGATGGTTCTGTGCAAAATAACAGGGGAATTTTTGTAGAGGGCGTTGTACTGTAGTAGCAAAAGTTCAACGGGGTCAACGCACCGTCCGACCTAGCTACGAACGTCACTGGTTGTAGTGGACTGGACATGTTATCAAGGGAGTCGTAAACCTACGACTTCCTGGTGCATCAACTTGTACTTGTACTTGTAGAACATGTACAACTGTATGGAATTTGATGCGAACAGGCGGGTTATTCCAATTTATGCGATTCGTATGCAATTTGCCTCGAATTATGCGATTATTCGATTTTGGTAGGAATTATGCGAAAAATTATGCTAGCATAATCCGTCAAGGCCTATTTTGTATCGTTGCCAATGAGGTTTGTCTGGTAACTGCACACTAGCAAGGGTAGACCTGTATTTTCAATCTAGTACATGAACTTCAATTTTACACCATAGCATTACCGTAACTTCAAACAACAGTGATAAACATGTTTCCCTAAGTGCGTGTATTTTGTCTATGCTGTGCATCATCTGCCTGTTATCCAAACGCGTGACTGGTCTACAACACCATTACGGATTGCGTACAGTTGAAGGGGAAGTTACACCTAGTAAGTATATTATTTTACATTATCTTTACTTCAACCATGTTTGAAGTAGACAGTACAGCCTTGGCCACAGCTTCATGCAGAACAGGAATCAGATAATGTTGCCCCTGGGATTGTCTGTGAATGGCTTGTGGAGACCGTGGGAGCTTGCACGGCCTACCAAAAGAACAAATTACCTGTGATTTACTTCTTCTGTGTTGATCAGTGTATTCTAAAATAATGTGCTGTTTTAGAAGCTTGGTGGACAAAATTTCGTATAGTTGAATATCTGAATATTGAATGTTTGAAGGTACTGAGAAATTTAACTACAGACACCAATTCTGAACCCATACTCGGTGAACGCATACACGTATTTTCTCCGTATACAAAAACTTCATGACTTTTTTTAAGGCTGAGCACAGCTCTGGAATTATTCCGTTTGACTTGGAATAACACTCGTGGCTTTGTCAACCTGTTGACAAGCTATATTCAAAGAAAAAAGCAAGTCAGACGAATGAGAAGAGTTTATTCAGAGTCTTCGTCGCTCGTGTCATTGTCAGCTGACAATGCTGACTCCGCATCGCCAACAGTCGCTGCTTCCGCTCGCATTTCGTTCGGATTCTTTTCAGCTGCAGTGATGATCCAACACGGGACTTTGGCTACGTCCTCTTCATTTCCAGAGCTGTGTACGAATTGGTGTAGACTCTATTCAGTCGTTCCAACCCGCGACCTTCATTATGCCGTGAAACGAGTCGCTCAAGCACATCCACAAGCTTCGCCTTTTCTCGGCAGGATTATCCTCCCAGCATTCTACAACGGCTTTGAGGAGGTCCCTGCGATTCCCCTTGGTGACGTAGGAGACGTCTGACTGTAGAGAGACGAAGAAAGCCAGGTCGTCGACATTCCGATCCGGAGTCTGCGCTGGTTCCACGACGACTGAAATGTTCGTCTTGCCGTGCTAGCGGAACCGATTTATGTTCTCACGCTGAGTATGGGGACGCGGACCATAAGTACGAGCCTGGCCAGCTTCAGGGCAGCGAGTGCCGGTGGACTCCGTGTTCCAGCCGCGAGCTCCACTTCGTCACTGTGTCAGTTTCGAGCAAGTAAGTGGTTTTTTTTTCATTTGACTCGTGAGTTCCTGTTGGCAACGTCCTCACACGCATGGCTTCCGTCAGAATCTGTTCGGGATCAACCAAACTACTTATAGCTTACCTCAACATGAATGTGGGTTGTCGATGACAGCCTTTGGCGCAGTTCGTTGAGCAGGTTCTTGCTCAAAAACACCGTTGAAAAAGTCACGACGTTTTTTGTATACGGAGGAAGTACATGTACCGTATTTCCACAAATAGTAGGCCGGTCTACTATTTTTTCAACCTCGTCCTAACCCGGCCTTATAATCGAGGACGGTCTTGTATTCAAGGACGGTCTTTTATTCTTTCAACCCAGTTTGACCCCGGTCTTCTATTTTTCGCCACACAGTTTTACCCCCATTCTTCCATTTTCTTCTACACAGTTTGAGCACGGTCTTCTACTTTTACCCACAGTTTGAGCACGGTCTTCTACTTTTACCCACAGTTTGAGCACGGTCTTCTATTTTTAACACAAATTTGAGACTCATTTAGTAGGCCCGGTCTTCTAATCGGAGACGGTCTTTTATTTTTTCAACCGCCCCCTGCCCCGGCCTTGTAAACGAGGAAGGCGTTGTATACGAGGACGGCCGTTTATTTGCGGAAATATAAGTCGATGTTGAATATCCACTTCTGTCACCCAACATTTCCCCGCTCACTGCCGGGTGTTTCTGTTCATTTTCTGTATAGATGTCCTTACTACAACTCCCCCAACCTCTACAACTCCCCCAACCTCTACAATTGTGTCAGCCACATCGCAGCCTCATCCAATGACACCCACGTCGCAGCCCCATCCACCAACAACACCAGCCACAGCAACTCCGGCACGAACACAAACCACAGGACCAGAGGATGTGGTGTCGCCTTCAGGCTCAACCAGCATGAGTGAGTTTGTTTTGGTGAAACAATAACGTCTTTTGATTTTGGGATCTGGTACGTGTATAGTGTGATGTTTCCAGACCCGCTCACAAGTGTATACTCGCCATAGGACTCTCCTTGCACGGATGTGTGAAGTGTGGATTGTATTAGGGTAGCTAAAAGAGAGAGAGAGATACGGGCTGAACTTGCTAGTATAATTCCATTTATTTTGAACTGATTTCATGTATTTTCTCCTGATTCTTCACCGTGCAGAAGAGGATTCAACTTCAACGTCCCTCATAAGGGCTACTTTTGCAGTCTCTCTTGCTCATCTACTGCTGGCTATTCTTTATGAACTTGTCAGGAATTGTACATGGATTCGGACAATATTTTGTAGGTATGTGTGCATGAATTCCGTAGTGACAGTCGTGATGGACTTGATTTTGTTGGTCAAGCCATATCCAAACCAACCTTCATGCATCTAGCATTTCAGTACAAAGTGGGGTCGGTGCCCTTTTTCTACACACACATACACACACATGCACACACACACACAGTCATACATGCACACACACACACATGCCTTGACCTTGACCTTCATACACGTTGCCTTGATAGGTTACGCGGTCCGCCAGGGGAGAGGGGTGGAAGAGGCTGAGGAGCAGCACTCCTGATGGCGTACTAGATGGTGATGTAGTCGGAACTTCCTTTTGCAAGGGCACTCGACCGGGAAGTCGGCCCTTTCCGACACTGTCCTTCGTTTCGTGCGGTCGCACTTGTGTCTGGCCAAGCCGCTGACGCACACACACAGAAACACACACACACACATATGCACATGCATGCACTGTGACATATGCATAGTATGTATACAGCCCTGTTCATGGTACGACCTGTGCTATTCATATAGGGAAAACCTAATTGTACTTGTCATGCAATTACTCTATTTCTTGTTTGCAAGAAATAATTGCTAGAGAAAGAACTGGACATTTTTCGATTTTGGTGCACGGCTCTTCAGTGCACCATGGTGTACTAGAAGCAGACTCTTGGGCTGCTGAAACTCATTTTGCTAAATCTGTGCTTCTTAAATTTCCCTCTCCAGGGTGTTCGACAGGGAAAGCGTAGTGAATGCCGCAGATCTTCAACTTGATGACTGAAGGGGACGTTCTTTGGTGGCTGTCAAACATGCTTAGCGCATTTCATCTTGCTCAGCTGGTGAGTAAACACTTCGGCATCGGACACAAGCGCACTCGTTTGCGCTACTTTGCAGGGGACTGCTTGCATATTATATTTCACCGTCCAATGGCAAAAGCCAATACAAAGGAGGGAGCGTTAGTCAACCATGCCAAAAGAAAGAGAATTTCTTAGTGGGAGCAGAACCCTCCCACCCACCCGCATTCGTTGGAAAGTTCAGGAATGACGTTGTTGTACTTCTCACTTTCGTGTGATTCTTTTTTTGCATTGGTTCTTTTTCATTCGGCTATGCTGTCCTGAATAGGCTCTCAGCGTCAGTGAGGGGTAGGGAAATGTTGGGGTTATCCGCAGGGGACTTGTTTGGAAATGTCGCTGTTGCTGATGTTTGTATGCTTGTGGTTCTCTTATGGGAAAGCTGGTGTGCCTGTTCACCGTAAGGGTTTTCTGTGCACATTTGGCTCTTTGCGCCACTTATTTATGGTTCAAATGGTGAAATACGGGAATTAAGGATTCGAGTTCAGTGCAAAAACATGAAAATAGAGAGGTAAAGATAGCTGTATATGATGATAATCACAATAATTATTGGTTAGCCTGAGGGTCGTAGGCCCGGGCCGAGGGCTAACCTGAAGGGATCAAACAAGCCATAAGGCCCTCCCTGCCATGCACTAACTATTTTAGAACATGATTACATGCATTATCTCACTTTCATGATGCTTGTGTACCCTTATACACTGTATTGGGTAGTTCTGTGGTTTGTGTGCAGAATGAATTCGTGTGGTATGATAGAATGTTTTCTTCTCGTAACTTCACCACTGAGGTCTCTTCTCGTAACTTCACCACTGAGGACTCTTCTCGTAACTTCACCACTGAGGACTCTTCTCGTAACTTCACCACTGAGGACTACCAAAAGTAGAATAGAAGCAAATGAAATGCTGGGCTCTTATTGCGAGCTTCACTCTTATTCATAGCTTTGGAGCTATTTAGGGGCTTCGAGAGCCCCTTTTCGATACCTAGGTACATATGTGGTCTTTGATCTTCGGTTTTTATAGGGTTCCGCCAGCTGTCGATAAAGGAAAATCGTACAGAGTGAAAGAGTACGGGAGGCAAAACCGTACACAGTTCTGAAATGCGTAGCTTTTAGTAGTACACCGTACATTTTATGCAGTGTTCATTGTCTGCACTGTACTATTAATGCGTACAGGAAGTTGTATGCACGTAGAGTATACTGTAAACCGCCCAATATTCGTGTCAATAATTTTTTTCGCGATTTCTTAGAACCAGCGAGTTTGTGATGGCAAAAGTTTGCGAAGCGCTGGGGCCACCTACATACACCCACTGTAAGTTTGATTTCACGCTGGTTAATATTCGCGATACGCTCTTCTCGCGAAAATAGCGAACATTAATCCGCCGCGAATATTAGGCATGTTACAGTATTCAGCAGGGTTAGTCCAGGCTTCCCAAGTCATCACGGGCAGCCAGGTTGACGAGATCCATCCACCAGCACGATAGAGAGTGGCAGCATCATTCCTGCGACTTTGTGGATCAGCTAGCCCGATGTGAGAGAGCACCTGCTGCCAAGTCCTCCAAGAAAGCTAGTAGTGCTGCCTCTTTCGCTGCTCTCCGAGACGCTGCGGACCGCCTCTTGGCCCGTCGTATGGATGAGCTGTCCAGCAAAGGCCCCTCTTCCTGGTTCACTGCTCTTCCTCTCAAGGAACATGGTTTCCACCTCTCGAAGCAGGAATTCCGGGACGGCCTTGCATTGCGGTATGACTGGCCTCTCCTCGATATCCCAACGTGCCTGCGGAGTTCTGTTCTCCACTGCTCATGCCATGTGTTGCCCTCAGGGTGGCTTCCCTACAATCCGCCATAACAAAGTCCGTGACATGGTAGGGGAGCTACTCACGGAGGTCTGCCACGCAGGGGCAATCGAGCCTCAGCTAGCCCCACTCTCTGGAGAGGTGTTTACTGCTGCATCGGCAAACACCGCTGAGGACGCCCGCGCTGATGTCCGTGTCCGTGGCTTCTGGACCCGAGCACAGGATGCTTTCTTTGACGTTCGCGTCTTCCATCCTGATGCGGTGTCCTACTCGGCCCAACCACTGGATGCCCTACTGCTTCAGCACGAGCGCCAGAAGAAGCTGCAGTACGGAGAGCGAATCCTCAATGTGAATCAAGGCACATTCAGCCCGCTGATGTTAACTTCTGGTGTTGCCTCCCCTGAATGTGAAGGTTCTTTAAGCGCCTCTGTGGCTTGCTTGCCAGGGCTGATTCCAGCATGCCCTATGCACACCATGTTGCATATGCGTGCTGCAGGCTGTCTTACTTTCCAGTTTCAGCTCCTTCAAACTTGTATCTTTTTCTCTCCCATTCTACACAATAATGCTGTGTGTTTGATTCCACTGTGTATTTTACTGTTGATCTACAGGTTGCCAAGCCAACGCCCTGGAAGGCTGTGTACTCGGAGACTGTTGAAAACTAACCATCATAACTACAGCTGTTAGCTGCCCTGCATTGCGGTGGTGAAGCTACTTGGATGACCACATCTCCATGCAAGGCTGCTGTTGCTGGGAAAGTAACTATGGGTATTGAGATCGTTTGTAAATTCCGACATATTGTTCAACCAATCTAGTACATGACTTGCATACTCACTCCACTAGGAGATACTCGTGTTTAAGTCCTATAGTCTGATCTTAGTTCCATGCAATCAGTTTATGCCCTCGTTGTAATCAATGTTGATGAACTGCCTGGTTTCCAAAGCATTTTGCCTGTGTTTGACATTTCCTTTGTTTTGCTGGATCAGCTGAAGTCATGGTGAAGTCAGTTTAGTCCAATAATACTGTGCAAGATAAAGTGACTTGCATTGAGGACCATTGCATGCATTAACGTATTACGCACGCAGGCGTAAATATTAATACTGTTGTTGTTATGGACTCGCATGAGCTGATTGTTTAGTAACCGGTGGTGTTAGTTGACAGTATAGCATAACTTTCAGTTCCTTGGTCCTTTCACTGTTGTTGCAAGTAAATCCTACTGAAATCCATGAATAGCAGTTCAGAGGTACTCTAGCGATCACAACAAATAGTACATTGCTTTGTATATTACCAACGTATATGGCCGATTGGTTTGCAGGCCTGCCTGCGAATCATGAGGTCCCGAGTTCAAGACCCGCGCTGGTAGCAGGGAGCGTGTAAAAAGACTTTTTACGCGTGTTGAACTGCGCCGACACCCACGGTCAACTGGGTACTCACAGCTCGGAGTGAGAATAACAAGGATGCAGTTTACAGGGTTATGGGCCGTTACACGCCCGATTGGTTGAGAGACTAACCTCCTCTCCCCTGACTCACTTGTGAGGTCTGCATTCGCCACTAAGGTTAACAGGCATAGTGGTGGCCTGCGGATGCGAGAGGCTAGTTTGTGTGTTTCTGAACATTCAAGCGATGCCGACGCGGATCCCGCGAATATTATTATTATATTTGTATATTATTATGTTCAGTATGTCTGATAGCATTTGCTCAAGCAAATGATACCATAGTGACATTAGTCAATCATCCAAAATAGTCCTGCTGGCCCGGCTTTGAAACCCCATTTTGTCAAAATTGAGGCGCAAAAACACTTCATATTTTTGCCCTTAAATGTGGGAAGGAATAATTGCGTGGGTGACCCAATGGTGTTGTTGTATTCTTTTACTTCAATTCGCTCAGGGCATAGGCAATACTGCCTTCTCACCGGAGAGAGGATTCTCCGATTCCTACCAAAAAAAAGAAATCTGCGATATGAATATGCATGAGAAAGATATGAGAAAAATGAATAATGATTATGTCGGATTTCGATAGTTTAGTTGTTATGCGAGAATTCCCTGACGATTACAGATAAAGCGTTTCTGGAGGCAAATGTCCAGAAAGGATGCGAGAACAAAATACAGCGTTCCTGAAGGCAATGGTGCACATGAATAGAGCATAAGGCAATGGTGCAGAAAAGAGGTGAGAACTTACAAACAAGGCAATCGTGCAGAAAAAGAGGGAACTGAAGAACTAGCGGTTCTAGAGGCTAAGACACAAAGAGGTCGGGACAAGCGACTCAATACAGTGTCAGATGGTGCTCTTGAATTCATCCTTTTGTGATATACTTCAAAGTACATCTAACTTCAGCCGGCAGCTTATTCCAGGGAATGGCACCTTGGAAACGGATGGAGGACCTACCAGCAGGACCCGGAAAGAAGGGGACACGTAAGAGCCATGTCACCTGTCCGCGAGTGGCCCTTCGGTCATGATCTTCTTGAGAAAGTGCGGTTGGGGTGAAAAAAGACGAAAACAAGTGACTTGACAGAGAGTGCAGGCAACGGAATGCAAACATGAGGAGCTTTCGCTGAAAAAATCTCTCAATGGTGGACAATGTGAGTCTCTTTCGTAGCGGCTGAGTCGCGATCGGGTTCTGCAGTCGTAGGATTGCTCGAACCACGGACTTCGCCGATCTTTCGAGCCGAGTGAGACCAGCGGCAGACAGCGAGGGGAAGAAGGCGTTTGCGGCGTAGCACATCTTGGCTTGTATCATGGCAACATACCATATCCGACGGGCCGTGATGCTAAGTGCATCCCCATGTCGCCATAGACGACTTACGGCCTTCGCTGTCTGGCTAGCAAGGTGTTGGATGTGGAACCGCCAGCTCAGGTCGTCGTCGAAAATGACGCCAAGGTATTTTGCGGATGACACTGTGGCAAGCTCACCTTCATTGCAGCGGACGCGATCGACTGGATCTTGTCACACTCATCACAATCACATGCACCATACTGCTTGGTAAACAATTTGAGCGTGACAACACTTTCCTTCAGTGCACACAACGCTGGCTTATGCAAGTGTATGAAGATTGCTTCTAAAACGTTTAGCTGCATTATACGAGTATGACTTGCAAGACACAACATCGTGAAAGAAGAATCTGAGTACGACTGACAACAATCAGGGTGACCTTCCACATGCCCGTAAACTGCCGTCTTCTTGACATCCAACTCCAGGTCACAATCACATTCGACGTCACCAACTTCATCACCATCCGCGCCATCTTAGTGGTACTCGTGAGGTCTATATCTGGCCGAAACAGCTTGCTGTAGAGCATTCGGTGTAGGAGACACCAAGATAGTTATCTTCCTAAACTGGCACCCTAGAACGTGGCGGGTGTGATGGACGATGCGAGCTCCGATGCAGATCCTGATGGGCATACATCAAGCATGAACTATTTCAGACACTGGAAGAATCACCTCGTGTCCTCTGATGGAAAGGTTCCAGATCACCACATACAGGTGTCTGGAATGCCCTCCCTGCGAATTGAGGGTGTTGGATCTTTTTCTACGGAACCTTTGCACGCTCTATTCAAAATGACGACGAGTTTGCTGCATCCCTAAAACTAGTTATCTCCTTCTTTTTGAAAATGTCCATAGCGAAAAATATTAGGTTTGATACGACACATTTGTCGCTTTTGGTCATGTCTTGCTGTGCTTTAGTACTGGTTCACGTTAGGCATCGGCGGATTATGCTCGCGAAATCATGGAATTATGCTTCCATGGATTCTCGCATTATGCTCGCAAAATCTTCATATTATGCTTTGGCACGTGGGGATACATATTCACTTTGTTGTACTTATGGAGCCTCAAACGTTCGGAAAATTGTGCTTTTTTCGTACTTGCAAGTGGCCATACGTACAACAAAATACATGAGTATCCCCATACAATCGTGTCTATTTATCGGCTAGAGATCAACATGGAAAAGAGAAAACAATACTTCTTATACAAACACACTACATGTCACGCTTCTTGAGTTTTCTCGCACTTGCACCTTTGTGCATCATGGAATTATGCTTCCATGGATTCTCGCATTATGCTCGCAAAATCTTCATAATTATTATGCTTTGGCACGTGGGGATACATATTCACTTTGTTGTACTTATGGAGCCTCAAACGTTCGGAAAATTGTGCTTTTTTCGTACTTGCAAGTGGCCATACGTACAAAAAAATACATGAGTATCCCCATACAATCGTGTCTATTCATGCTAGAGATCAACATTATTATTATTATTATTATTTATTCATATTTTACTAGGGCAGTCCCCACAGACCTATGGTCTTCTTACAGGGTGCCCTAGCCACGTGAAGATAGCGGAGCGAAATGCAGCAGGTAGGGATATGGTGCGAATCGCGGCAGGGAGGGCGTTCCATCGGTCAGCTCCAAGATAAGATACAGAGTGATAGCCAAAATACAATCTGGCATGGGGCAGTACCAGGCCGAGCAATTCCTGAGAACGGGTAATTCTAGCAGTGCGGGATGATGGGACAGCACGAGGAGTGAAAAGTCGGCAAAGTAGGGGACTAGCACGAGCATTTATGCATCTATGTAGAAACACATAGAGGTTGGCAGCATAGCGAATATTTAACGGTGTTAGGTGCTGTCTAGCTAAGATGGGTTGGATGGAGGCAGAGGGAGGGAAGCCAAAGAGAGTGCGGATCGCCCGATTCGCGATGCTAATAAGAGCGTTATAGGTGGTCTGTCGCAGGCAGTGCACGTACGCATTGCTCGCGTACTCCAGGGTAGATTGGACAAATGCAAGATAGAAAGTTCGCTTGGCTCTAGCACTGAGAAGGTGGCGACAACGGCGAAATGCATTGACCTTGGCATTAACTTTACTTCTAATGTTACTTACTTGCTGTTGAAACGACAGATGCTCATCTATGATGATGCCCAGGTACTTGGCTTGCTGCGATTGCTGTATACGGCTGTTGCAAAACTGTAGGGCACAGTCTGCATGTACATTGGGTTTCCGTAGCAGCAGGAATTGCGTCTTGGATGGGTTCAGCTGTAGTCCATGGGCCTCCAGAAAGCTGCTCACACGGGTCAGATCATGTTCCAAGGTCTGTGTGGCAGTGGAAGGGGACGGGTCGGCAGCGTAGATGTTGGTGTCATCTGCATACAGGAGGCAGAGGGATGACTGTAGGCAGGCTGGTAGGCGCCTGGTGTACACCGTGAACAGTGCCGGTCCCAGGACAGAGCCCTGAGGGACACCGAGATTGGCCGTGTACGGGGTTCCAGGTGGTTGACGGAGGCATTTCACTTGCTGTGGTCGGCTGGACAGATAGCTAGCTGGAGAACCATTGTAGAACAGTGCCTCCTACTCCACAGCGCTGCAGCTCCAGAAGGAGCTCGCCATGCAGGACACAGTCAAAGGCTTTGCTGAGGTCGAGGAATGCTACAGCAACCACGTTGCCAGAGTCCAGGGACCGCTGCCAACTGTCAATGCATAGCGCCAGTGCGTCACCGCATGAATGACAGGAGCGATAGGCGAACTGTTCGTCAGGTATAACATCACCTGCAGAGACCATGAACTGCCGGAACTGGTCGTAGACGATTCTTTCTAGGACTTTGGAAACGATGGGAAGAAGGGAGATTGGTCTATAGTTTGTGGGAGCGTTTTTATCACCTTTCTTGAAGACTGGACAGATTTGGGCAAGCTTGTATTGTTCGGGGAATACGCCAGTGGCAAGGGAGTTGTTATAGATTTCCGCCAAGGATGTAGCTAGATACTTGGAGGACGCACGCAGAAGTGAAGCAGGAGACAGTCTCCAGCGCGGTATCAACGAGGTCCATCAGTGGATGACTACCTGGAGACTAAGACCTAATATCGCCAAGACTGAGATATTATTCCTGCCGAACTCAGAGCCAACCTATGCATTCACTCTTCCCGGATCCCTCACAGACCTCACAGTGGTAAAACAACACAAACATCTTGGTTTGGTCATTGACTCAGACTTATCGTTTAGTAGACATGTCGACTACATCTGTAGCAAAGTCAGTAAAGCTGTTGGCTACCTCGTGTCTCACTGCTCCCACCTACCGCTTGAATGCATTCGCCTTTTTTACCATTGCTATATTCTCCCCATTTTTCTCTATTGCTCAACCGCCTGGTCATCCCTACTAAGTAAATCGTTAATGAGTACCCTGGGAGTCCACAATAAGAGGATACTGAAAGTCCTTTTTCGAAAACCATCATACTTTCCTTCTGCCGAGCTGTACGATATGTTTAACACCTTCCCTATCTCTAGTCAAGCGGATCGAAAACTGTGTATCGTTGTTCATTCTATTCGTCTTGACAAAGCCCCGCCACACTTGCGTAAATATAACTGGTTTCTTCCCACTCGTCCTACGCGCAATCCCTGCACTTTACCTAAAGCCCGAACCTCAGCTTATACCAGATCTCCGTTTTTCGCTGCCTATTCTCTCTGGCTGGCCCTGCCTCTATCAGTAAAATCGTCTTGTACGCTAAAGGATTTCAAGGCCAACATGAAGCTCGTGTTCTAATAACTGCTAATTCTTCATCCAGATTTGTTTCTCTTTGCCTCCAGTAATGTGTAATATTTATTTATTTTTGCTTTGTTTTTGTTTACAGCCATGGCTGGCTACCGCCCCCTCCCTCCATCGTACTCATTACTCTTCCTCTTTCATCTTCTCACGTTATCTTGACAGGTGATTTTAACAGCAAACACACGTCATGGTGTTCGACAGATTCCACCAATACTGCCGGTGCTGAATTGTATCGCACGCTCAGTCCATTTGGTCTTCACCAACTCGTCAACACATGTACATACACGTCACCCTCTGGTGTCCAAGCCTGCTTGGATTTGGTATTTAGTAACCGTGCCAATCTCTCGTCTTGCGTCGAAACTGACTGCCCTCTGGGCGCCTCAGACCATGCCATTGTGTGCTGCCAGTTCGACATCCCCCTGCCTCAGTCTCCCCGCGAAATAACGTCTCAAACTCAGGAGCCTAACTCTATGTCTTTCGATCTCCGACACGTCACACCTGCTGTGTGGGAGGCGGTCAATGCAGACTTAGACTCAGTACCTTGGAACTCATTAATATCCTCAGACGTGGACAGTGCACTTAGTAACCTGCACAGTGTCCTGCAGACTGTGCTGTCCAAGTATGTTCCCCTTCATAGCTCCCGCAAACCAAATCGAACTCCCTCAACCCCAGGGTCTACACGCAAATATCATCCATGGGTTTCCACTGAACTACGCAAGGCTATCAAGTTGAAGCGTGACCTATTCAGCCTCTCCAAGAAATTCCCTACGGACTACAACCTATCAGCATATAAGGCACAGCGGAACCAGGTGAGACATCTCTCCCGCTGGTGCCACCGCCAGTACATTCGTTCAATCAAAACAACACTTACCTCAGGCAGCACTACGCTTCACCAGTTTGTCCGCAGTCAGCGATCGCACAAAGTAAAACCTGGCATCCCTGACATTGCAAGCCCTGATGGGCTGCTGGTGTCCGACAGCTTCCAAAAAGCAACCATCCTCAACAAGCAGTTTACCTCTGTCGCGGTGCCTGATGACTCACGTTTAGTAATACCCCCTCTCCAATATGACACTCGTCTTACTCGCCAATTCACCCGCGTTCATATCACTACAGCAGATGTTCGTAAAGCCATCTCAAACCTGAAATCTGGGAAAGCGCCAGGGCTAGACGGTATCACGAACAATATGATAAAGAAGCTAGCTCCTGCGATTTCTTTTCCACTTAGCCGCCTATTTAACCTCTCCTTTACCACAGGCAAGTTCCCTACTGACTGGAAACTGGCTAAAATTGTGCCTATTTACAAGTGCAAAGGCAGCAAATCTCAAGCTAGTAACTATCGCCCAATTTCCCTCCTGTCCTGTATTTCCAAACTTTGCGAACGGCTCTTCTTCAATCAATTGTATAATCATATTTCTCCTGCTCTGTATCCCGCGCAATCTGGGTTTCGTCGTGGTGACTCGACCGCTCTACAGCTCACCAAGCTGATCCAAAACATTGCCGACCATCGTCATATGGGGCGGAAAGATGCCATGTGCTTTTTCGACCTCGAGAAAGCTTTCGACACCGTGTGGCACCGTGCATTACTTGCTAAACTTTCCAAAGTTTTCGGTGTGTGTGACTCAGCGCTGGAGTGGATTACAGACTACCTATCCGACAGAACGCAAGTTGTCTTTGTAGGTGGAACTCTCTCAGATGCTTCACCTGTTCTGTCCGGAGTGCCCCAGGGATCCATCCTAGGGTCCCTCCTTTTCCTAGTGTATATAAATGATCTTCCCAGTCATGTTGAAGGTGTGTCCTTATTTGCTGACGATACTGCACTGCTCCGGTTCAATGAGTGTCTAGACAGGCTGCGAGACAGTCTCCAGCGCGGTATCAACGAAGTCCATCAGTGGATGACTACCTGGAGACTAAGACCTAATATCGCCAAGACTGAGATATTATTCCTGCCGAACTCAGAGCCAACCTATGCATTCACTCTTCCCGGATCCCTCACAGACCTCACAGTGGTAAAACAACACAAACATCTTGGTTTGGTCATTGACTCAGACTTATCGTTTAGTAGACATGTCGACTATATCTGTAGCAAAGTCAGTAAAGCTGTTGGCTACCTCGTGTCTCACTGCTCCCACCTACCGCTTGAGTGCATTCGCCTTTTTTATCATTGCTATATTCTCCCCATTTTTCTCTATTGCTCAACCGCCTGGTCATCCCTACTTAGTAAATCGTTAATGAGTACCCTGGAAGTCCACAATAAGAGGATACTCAAAGTCCTTTTCCGCAAACCATCATACTTTCCTTCTGCCGAGCTGTATGATATGTTTAACACCTTCCCTATCTCTAGTCAAGCGGATCGAAAACTGTGTATTGTTGTTCATTCTATTCGTCTTGACAAAGCCCCGCCACACTTGCGTAAATATAACTGGTTTCTTCCCACTCGTCCTACGCGCAATCCCTGCACTTTACCTAAAGCCCGAACCTCAGCTTATACCAGATCTCCGTTTTTGCTGCTTATTCTCTCTGGCTGGCCCTGCCTTTATCAGTAAAATCGGCTTGTACGCTAAAGGATTTCAAGGCCAACATGAAGCTCGTGTTCTAATAACTGCTAGTTCTTCATCCACATTTGTTTCTCTTTGCCTCCAGTAATGTGTAATATTTATTTATTTTTGCTTTGTTTTTGTTTACTGCCATGGCTGGCTACCGCCCCCCTCCCTCCATATTGGCCTATATTCTCTGGCCACGGGAAGGTGAAATAAATAAATAAATAAATATTGGCCTACGCAAGAGGTACACAAAAGGAAGTATATAGGGCTGTTTTTGTTGTAACTCAGATTTTCATGGCAAAAACCAATCATCAGACAACACCCTCTGTGTAAATATTGGCCTATATTCTCTGGCCACGGGAAGGTGAAATAAATAAATAAATAAGAAGGGCACCACTTCCTCGAGTGTACCTTCATCGTGCCCAACATTTCATGCGTCCCAGTGGATGGGTGATGAACCTCTGTTTCTCAGAGTGAGTGCCACACCATGCTTGCTCGTCTCCAACGCAGGGGCAAATCGCCGACGACAGTGAAGAGGGAGCTGATGGAGTAGTACTAGTGAACAAGCCCGTGGATAGTGTCCATGAGTTTTACTTTGGTGGCTATGTGCATAATGTGAAAGTCTGTCATATCGTGCACACAGCTACAGCCACAGCTCGAACTCAGATGACTTGCATGTCGGAGTTTCCGGTGAGATATAACTATGTCTAGCCCTCGCGATTTACGCGATTTCATGCTCGAACACAGCATTTTTTTAAAGTTCAATATTCTAATGAAGCTGTACTTGATGCAGCTCATCCAAGGCCCTTCAGGCCTTTTTTCATGCTCGAACAAGAAGTGCCTTGGATATTTTCCTCTCGCCGTCTTAGACTCTTGGCGATGGAGAAGCTTTTAGAGTCTTTGCGTGACGATGATCAGGCGGCTCGCCGCCTTGCCCACGTGCCGGCCGATGCGGTCGAAACCCCCTGAGCCGTGGATGCGGGCGTGTGATGACACCCCAAGATGGGCCGGGTGCTTTGAGTGTTTTGCGTCCACGCGAGTCACGCCGTGACTTTGGGTCGTGTGATGTTTCTGGCGAAGCCAGGACACGAGTGGCTGGTGGCTCCAGCCCGGCACCTTGTCGGCACCATAGTGCGTCCTTAAATGTGACGAGCACTAACGGCCTAAACGGCCTGAACGGTCTCACGACCTGCTTGGCCTAAGTGCCTACGAGTCCGGCGGACACTGTTGCCAGTGCCTCCGAGTGTGAGTCTGACTGTTCTCAGTCAAAGACCGGCATACTCCGACTCAGATGAGGGTGAGCACTACTCTAGTCTCTAGACTAGTCTAGTTCTAGTCAGAGCTCAGGTGCTAGTGCCGACTCGGAATCCTCACATCAGGACAGTGTTACTTGCCACCACCTCGGGCGTAGCACGCGGGCCAAACGGTCTCAATCACATCCACATCACATGTCTGCTGTATTGCTGCTACATATACATTGTTGCCGCAGCGGCATCTTGATGTGATGGTCTGATGTTGTAACAGTGTACCCATTTGCTAGGCCAGCTTGGTGCGTTCCCGTGGAGTTTGCCGGGGCACCATATTTGTAACGGCGATTCCGTTTGCTGTTGCCGTGGCTGTGTTTGTCACATGATTGGTGCATTCCCGTTGAAGTTGCCCAGCCGGGCACCACGTTTGTCAGTTGTGCCTGTTTGAAGTTGCCAGGCCAGCTTGTATTGGTGCGTTCCCGTTGAGTTTGCCGGGGCACCATGTTTGAAACGGCGTTCCCGTCTGCTGTTGCCGGGGCCGTGTTTGTATTGGTGCATTCCCGTTGAAGTTGCCTAGCGGGGCACCACATTTGTCAGTTGTGCCGCTGGACAGTTGCCAGGCCAGCTTGCATTGGTGCGTTCCCGTTGAGTTTTCCGGGCACCATGTTTATAACGGCTTTCCCGTTCGCTGTTGCCGGGGCCGTGTTTGTATTGGTGAACTCACGCTGAAGTTGCCGAGCGGAGCACCACGTTTGTCAGTTGTGCCTGTTTGAAGCTACCAGGGCAGCTTGTATTAGTGCGCTCCCGTTGAGTTTACCGGGGCACCATATTTGTACCGGTGTTTCCGTTTGCTGATGCCGGGGCTGTGTTTGTATTGGTGCATTCCCGCTGACGTTGCCCAGCGGAGCACCATGTTTGTCAATTGCGCCTGTTTGAAGTTGCCAGGCCAATCCTGTAACGCGCACCCGTTTGCTGTTGCCGGGTGACATGTTTGTCAATTGTGCGTGTAGCATACTGCCGTGATGTGCGATTAATAACAGGCCGCCGGAGCTGGTCAGGTTATTACCGGACCAACTTTTCAGCCACGAACACGTGTTTCCTACTGTGGAGGGCAGGTGTACCCGTCATACCCTACACAAAGTATAACGGCCATGATACTACCGGACCACTGAAACGCTGCATCCGGCGGTCCTGAGTAAGGCGATAATAATTACGAGCCATGCATTGGTTTGTTTTGCCAATGGCTCTTTGTGGTACACGGCAATTTGCTATCATTCGTGACATTTCACAGAGTGACGAATGTGAGAAGACAAAACAAAAAGAAAAGAACTAATTTTAATAATGGCAAACCCCAGCCCCCACAATTATCAACCTCCGAGCGCTGAACAACTATCTGTAGTATCACCACTTCGCGCTGGAGTCAATGAAGACAGTGCCGGATCACCTGCAGCTAGGGGATGTGCTGATCGGGATAGACTTAAGAGATGCTTATTTCTCCAGTCCAGCGGCTCGATCGTCAGTTTCTCCAGTTTTCAGTGGTATCAACAGATTTCCCAGTTTAACTGTCTACCGTTTGGCTTGCGCAGTGGTCCCAGAGGCCAGAGTCTTCACCAAGACTAGCTCTGCACCCTGTGGTGAAGATGGTACGTCCGCTCGGCGTACACCTGGTGATTTACCTCGCCGACGTATTTATCATGGCACGGACAACGTCCGACCTGTTTCGCCCTGTTGCTACCATTCTTCATCTGCTGATTGGTCTTGGGTTTGACATCAACTGGACGCAGTCGTATCTGATTCCCACCAGGCAGATACAATACCTGGGTATTCAGGTCAACTCCGTCACCATGGAGTTCTCATTGCCAGACTCGAAAGCATCCACGCTTCAACAACAATGTGCGCGTCTGGTGGCTGCTCACACCGTATGTCTTCGGGGTATTGCGTCAATTGTGGGCATGATGGTGTCCACCATGGTTGCCGTGGTTCCTGCATCACTTAACTATCGTCGCTTGCAGTGTTTGAAGACCACGTTCTCACGGCAGGGTCCCTTTTACACTTACCGGCTTACTCTCAGTCATGAGTGCCATGCCGAGATTCATTAGTGGATTCGGCATCTCCAGCTGTGGAGTGGGCGACCTGTACGCCTTTCCGCACCGGACCTCGCCATCCAGTCCGATGCACCCCGTGCAGGTCGTTCGGGGTGGGGCCCGGTGCATATTGTACCAATGTCACCACAGGCGGCTGATGGACATCTGCCAAGAAGCAGCTTCACATGAATGTCCCGGAACCGCTCACAGCCCAATATGCTGTCCAGTTGCTAGCGCCTTCTCTATACCAGGGCAGTATTCTCCTGCAGCTCGACTAACGTGTGGCTGTTCCCTGTTTGCCCCGCACTGGCAGCCGTTCATCACCGACATTAGACAGGATAGCTGCCACGCTGTGGGAGTGGTGTCAGTCTGCTCAGAGATATCACTTTGATTCCCAATATCTACCTGATGCAGTGAATACAGTTGCCGATTATCACTCTCGCCATCACACCGATACCGGCGCCTGGATGCTCGACCGGTCAGTTTTCCAGGATCACCAGATCATGTGACCGAGTACCTGCCACCTGTTTGCATCTCGCACTAAATTCCGACTGCACACGTACGTCAGTTGGCGCCCATATGCACACAGCCCGCATGCCTTCCGTCTCGACTGGTCCTGCCTGCAAGTCTATGCCTTCCCTCCAATCTATCTGATTGGCAAATGCCCGGCCAGGGTTGTTCCACAGGAAATCCCATCCATAGTCATGGTCACTCCGCTTTGGCCCGGCCAGGCTTGGTTTCCAGCTCTCTTGGCACTAGTGGTGGACATTCCGCGCGTGCTTTTCAGCCTCTCCGGTCTTGTTCACTGGTCCAGATCACAAAGTTCACCCGTCAGTACAGTCAGCTCACTTCACCCTGGTCGCATGGCAACTCTCCGGGCTAGCAACAGCCGCAGCGGAGTTTCGGGCGACACTGCCAACCTACTCTTGGCGTCATGGCGTTCATGGCAATGACGCTTCCTCCCATCGATGGCGTTGTGGTTGGCCCGCATCCTCTGGTGTCTCATATGCTCCCCGGTGCATACCAATCCCGTCCTTCTCAGCCGTGCTATGGCAGCATGTGGAATGTACAGGCAGTCCTGGATCGGTTCCGGAACATGTCCTTCACGCATGAGTCTCTCAAAGAACTGCCTCTCAGGTTGACTATGCTGCTGGCTCTAACGGGTGCCCGGCGTTGCTCTGAGCTGCAGAAGCTCGATGTTCGTTTTATGGACATTATTGTCAACGCTGCTTCATTTGGGATCCCCACTTTTACCCAGAATCAGCGCGTCGGTGATCCAGCCAAGCAGTTTGTCTTCCCTGCTTGCCCTCAGCACCCTCCGTTGTGTGTGGATGCTCTAAGGCAGTATTCTGCTCGCACAGAGAGAGAGAGAGAGAGAGAGTTTCCCGCCCGCTGCCGCCGCGTCTGCCAACCCTCTGCTGCTGTCGCTCCGACGTCCTCACAAGCCGGTCTCACTGAGCACCGTTGCCGCTGAGGTGGCTCCTCACTTCCATGTCGGATGCTGGTGTGGACACCATCGTTTTCACGGCGCATTCCACACGTAGTGCGGCCACCTCCACTGCCTTTCGGAAGGGAGCCTCTGTACCCGACATCCTCTGGGCCATCGCCTGGGCGCAATCCTCTATATTCCAGAGGTTTTATTCTCGTGATGTTTCACTCTCCTCCTTCTGATGGCACCACCTTCGGTGCGACTGTCCTTGGCTGACAGTCTGTTATTCCGCCGCTCATGATTGCGGCCGATAGGGTCCACGGCTTCAGTCCGCCGTGTTCTTTTCTCCTACACATTTGGGTTTTTCTCAGACCTTTTCCTTTCCAAAGGTCCTGTATATACCTGGTGCACCAGTTTTTTCCAGGTGTTCCCACTCTGGAGTTTGCATTGTCCGTTAATTCTGCATAGTTGACAATGCTAAGTTGTATTCCATTTTGGTATGATCTACTCCACTCGCCGTTCCGTGCGTAAGTTTTATGATAATTCCATCTGTACTCAGTGATGGTCATTCCGTGGTCTGTGCCTGGCATAGTGTGGGCTGATTATGCTTGTTTCTCATGCCACGCACCTTTTACTAGAACTTTCACTAAGTCCTTGTGTGGACAGTGTGATAGTTTCTTGTTTCCGCTCAGGGCGCGGACCCGACTTTAAACAAGATATAGTTATATCTCACCGGAAACTCCGACATGCAATTTCCCATTTCACAAGCAATGGAAAATTGTGTAGTGAAGTGAGAATTGTATAAGGAGTTGGAGGTGAGATATAACTATGTCCCACCCACCCACCCTGTTTGGGTTTGTTCTCCATGAAAATAGGCCTGAAGGGCCTTGGATGAGCTGCATCAAGTACAGCTTCATTAGAATATAGAACTTTAAAAAAATGCTGTGTTCGAGCATGAAATCGCGAGGGCTACAGTCCATTCATAAAAAGATGGGCTCTGGCTCTGGCGAGCTCCCGTATTTGGCGATTTTTCGTGATTTCATCGTACACAGTGCAGTGCTGCGAAATTTGAAATTTGAAAAAGGGTCCAAAAAGGGTACCTGAACTGGGGTTCGAACCGCACAATGCACTGTTGCAGACGGGGTCAAACGGCCTGGATTTTTATGGTTTTTCCCAATTCAATGTTGTTGTTGTTGTTTTGTTTATTTTAATTCGCAAACCAAACGGGCAGATCTGCCCAATGAAAAGGTGGCGAATGCAGATAGAAAGCAGTAATAAATGAAATTGGGGACTGATGTAATTAGGATAGAGGTGGAGAAAAACTAAGCCAGCTGATCATCAAACAGGACGTTTGGTACTCTAGGTACTAAGGCCAGTAAGTGTGTGCGGGATCATGCTGGCGCGGAACTGGCGGAGCGTGGAGATGGCACTATGCTTTGGGGGCAAAACCTGGCCGAAATCCTATTCTTGTTATGGCTTGCTTTTTGGAGAAAAAAACTTCAGAAACATAATTGGAAGAGGATTCCATACAGGATCGCAGAAAAAAATTCTAACTCAACGTTTGACCCATTTATGGCCAAAAGCTAGAAGTTCATTTTTTTCTGAATGGACTGTAGACATAGTTATTTATCTCACCTCCAACTCCTTATACAATTCCCACTTCACTACACAATTTTCCATTGCTTGTGAAATGGGAAATTTCTCCGCACACCTGAGCGATGAGGCTGCGTCTCTCTCCACTTCAACATCAGCAGCTCGAGCAGCGCCAGCAAGCAGTCGATCTTCCAATAGCGAAGACAGGGATGGGTCATGCCTTTTTCTCAAGCTCCAGAGTCTCTTGGCAGGGCGTTCCATATCTTCGCAAAAGCAGGGATGAAAGTCGTCATGGACAAAGTGTTCGAGTGCCAGCATCACCCAAAGCATGGAAAGACAAGTGGGTTCCTTAGACTAACGTTAGGGACGACGGTTGCTGCAAACAAGAACCCAACAGTGGTCCTTGGAAAGCATTTCGGATCTTCTTCCTTCACTGGCTTCAGAACTAAAGTAAAAAAACTTCAAATGAAAAAAGGCTGGGGAGTACATACATGAACATCGCGTCGGGACCGTGAAAACACAGCGTGTCACAGGAAAATTGATCACGTCCTGCAGCAAACCATGCATGCTGGTTGCATGCCAAATGGGCAGCGCGTGCACAGCATGCCCCGTCTCGACCCCTCTCGCGAAACTGAACGCCAAAAATAAGTATGGCTTATCCGAAGGGGAATTAATTAATTGGGCACTGATTCCGATGAGCTATGTCTCGAGCCAATCAGAGAAGAGGAACCGTGTCAAATTTCATAAATAACACCTTCCATATTTGGAAATTGGGCTTGATGACGTGCGTACTGCTTAGCTGTCACCATGCTGTGCATGCTCAGCAGTGTAATTCACTAATTGAATGGAAGAAAACAATTACTTTGGTGTTTTTGCAGCTCTATTTCGTTACCTGACGTTAACCAAATATCTAGATGTAGGAATCTGTTGAGCAGGAGAGTGACACATGTCTACCCGAAGGCTGTCCAGGCTGCAGTGGTGATGAAGAAGACACGATCATCACCCCGAGATCGATTGTAGCGAATTGGAAAACTCATGGTGAATTTGCTTCCACTCCAAGGCAATGTCGAGGTATGAAGGGTGCTTGTACTGCCTTCCAAAGTGAAGAGGAGATGAACATGGCTGTGCATAGCTGTTGTTCTACGCCAACTTACCTACTCTTGCTGATACCGTAGTGGCATATTGCAAATTTCGTGGACGAACAACTCTCTAGTCACTTTGCCCGTAAAAGAGGCCTTCCCAAGTCACTAGTGGCTAATGAGCAACACTAACAGGTGAGATTTTTCAATTTGACAAAAATTGTTTTTGTTTGAGAACTGACAGTGGCAGTCATTTGACTCAGTAGGTGTCTTTGCTGCTTCTTTCCCTTCATTCGTAGGGTTGTGCTTGAATAGTACAAGTGCTTGAAGTAAAATAAAATAAATAGAACATGTGGAACATAAATCTAATCAAGCATCAGTACATGTATTGCGAATTTCAACTTCAAAGCACATGAAATCACAGTGATCACAAAGTTTATGGAATCAGGAGGACACCATGTGTTCAACGAACACATACACACATGCTGTGATTGCGCACACACATGTACACATGTGCGTGCACCCCATCCCACAGACACGCGCGTGCAGCGTGCACATCCATACACATGTGCATGTACCCCCCCCCCCCCGACACACACACACTCCTACCCATACACGTGTGCATAGGACCCACACACACACACACACACACGTGTACACAGACGAATACACAAACACACACGCCCGAACACACACAAGATACATGTAAGTGTACATGGTCTTCCTGGTGCAGATGCTGAGCCAGCACAATGGAAAATACCTCCATCAAGATGCTTGATCAAGTGTTGTGATAATGGCACTGTTTGTTTGTTTTTACAAAGAAGTGTGGGAAGGATTACAATGCGTTATAATTCATAATTGTTCTTTGCCTTGCACTGTGCAGACCAGAATGCTTCGCTATCAACTCCTGGCTTTCCATCGGCATGGTGTTCAGCTGCAGCGGCATCTGGTCCGGGGAGTTGAAGTTGCTGGATGGCTGCACTGACACAGGATGGGTTTGCGTTGGCAATGCGATACGGCAGTCATTCCACATCATGAGCTACATCGTAATTTATATTGTCGCTCGTCCTGCAACGTCAAGGCTCTGCATGTAAACACAGGAGAACACCATAATAAAAAACACTACTCAGGGGATAATATTATAATTTTGGATTAGCAATTTCGTGACATTTATGGGTTCCTGTCTAAACCATGCCGTGATATTGATTTCTATCTGTTCACAAAGGACCTTGTATTGTAACAATGCTCTGCCTAATCACTACCCTCCGCCAATTATTAGATTCACACAATATTCACAACGTATGCAACACAATTCTGTCTATTGACACTACTTCGAACTGAAATGCTCACTACTCTTCTCCCGTTTTCAGCTCCCTCTACCTTATGAATACTCTACATTACTGGTTTCGTTTCTACCCTTTCCATTGCTGCCAGCTCGCAGTCTTTTTCAATGCACAGCACCACCTTGAAATTTTTGTGATTTGATGTACACATACTTTGAAGTTGAAATTCTAACTTCATGATCAGATTTTTGTTCCACATTTTCTATTTATTTTTACTTCAAGCACAACCCTACCGATGAAGGGAAAGAAGCAGCAGAGAGACACCTACTGAGTCTAATGACTACCATTGTCAGTTCTCAAACAAAAACAAATTTTTGTCAAATTGAAAAATCTCACCTGTTAGTGTTGCTCACTAGCCACTAGTGACTAGAGTTGTTCGTCCACGAAATTCGCAATATAGCACTACGGTACCAGCAAGAGCAGGTAAGTTGGCATAGAACAACAGCTATGCACAGCCATGTTCATCTCCTCTTCACTTCGGAAGGCAGTACAAGCACCCTTCATACCTCGACATTGCCTTGGAGTGGAAGCAAATTCACCATGGAGTTGGTGGACAAGCCGTTGATTATTCACTCACATTGTAATATCGAAAAGTATTCTTTCTAGACCAAAGAGTGGTATATTTGATAACATTTAATAACATAGCAATGAAAAATATCAATTGTGCACTCATAACCAAGTATAAACAATTAAAATGAAACAATTCCAGAACGTTTTCGTGTGACCATCATCAGTGGAACATCGTCACATAGTAAGAATCACTAAAACAACCAGTTATATAGCTAGAATAATATGAAAAGAAGCGTGAGAATGCAGCACAGCTAGCGGTTATGCATAACGCGTGTAGTGTGAACCTTTGCAGTGTATCTGAGAATGGTAGCAGTAGATGAATGTGGCAGCTGTGAGTGCGTGTGAACAAAAACTGGTGAGTGCGTATTATTTAAAAAGTGTGAGTGCTACAACATTTTCTGTTTGCTTGCATAGAACAGGGTCACGTGTGCGAATATATACAGCTTCCAACACCTGCAACTGCTTAAAGAAACGCGCGCGACAAACAACACTAAACCAGGAATCGTCAAACAACTTACGACAATCCGGACTGGACACCAAATACTTGTAGATGGCAGACTTGCTCTTGTCGATGTCGAACTCCTCCTCGTCCGTATCACTCTCATCCTCCACTTCCTGTTCCTGCTCACCCTTGCTTTCCCCCTGACCATCCTGTTCATGAGAAAAATGAGAAATGGAGAAGGCGGAACCAGTAGTGGCAGGTGAAAGTACGGGCGCAGCAGTGAACACGTCAAGGAGAAAGAAGCGATGGCATGAGGAGATGGAGATGGAGGATGATGATGGGGATGAACAGGATGGTCAGGGGGAAAGCAAGGGTGAGCAGGAACAGGAAGTGGAGGATGAGAGTGATACGGACGAGGAGGAGTTCGGCATCGACAAGAGCAAGTCTGCCATCTACAAGCATTTGGTGTCCAGTCCGGATTGTCGTAAGTTGTTTGACGATTCCTGGTTTAGTGTTATTTGTCGCGCGCGTTTCTTTAAGCAGTTGCAGGTGTTGGAAGCTGTATATATTCGCACACGTGACCCTGTTCTATGCAAGCAAAAAGAAAATGTTGTAGCACTCACACTTTTTAAATAATACGCACTCACCAGTTTTTGTTCACACGCACTCACAGTTGCCACATTCATCTACTGCTACCATTCTCAGATACACTGCAAAGGTTCACACTACACGCGTTATGCATAACCGCTAGCTGTGCTGCATTCTCACGCTTCTTTTCATATTACTCTAGCTATATAACTGGTTGTTTTAGTGATTCTTACTATGTGACGATGTTCCACTGATGATGGTCACACGAAAACGTTCTGGAATTGTTTCATTTTAATTGTTTATACATGGTTATGAGTGCACAATTGATATTTTCCATTGCTATTTTACGACTGTTGTCTCCTCGTCGGTTATTTAAATACATTTAATAACGATAGAAATATTTACGATACTTCTCCAGACGTTCCGTTGTTCTGAACAACATCGTCAGTGGAGTGTTCCACTGACGATGTTGGAGAAGTATCGTAAAAATTTCTATCGTTACTAAATGTTATCAAATATACCACTCTTTGGTCTAGAAAGAATACTTTTCGAAATTCACCATGAGTTTTCCAATTCGATCGATCTCGGGGTGATGATCGTGTCTTCTTCATCACCACTGCAGCCTGGACAGCCTTCGGGAAGACATGTGTCACTCTCCTGCTCAACAGATTCCTACATCTAGATTTGGTTACCGTCAGGAAACGAAATAGAGCTGCAAAAACACCAAAGTAATTGTTTTCTTCCATTCAATTAGTGAATTACACTGCTGAGCATGCACAGCATGGTGACAGCTAAGCAGTACGCACGTCATCAAGCCCAATTTCCAAATATGGAAGGTGTTATTTATGAAATTTGACACGGTTCCTCTTCTCTGATTGGCTCGAGACATAGCTCATCGGAATCAGTGCCCAATTCCCCTTCGGATAAGCCATACTTATTTTTGGCGTTCAGTTTCCCTTTATTGTAGCGCTAGTCCTGGTGCCATAGGCCCATACTGGGCCGATAAGACGATGGTCGGATGGATGTGAAAATGATGAGATCAGAGAGCGAACGGCCTCCAGCGGACATGTGCCACATGTCCGCTGGAGGCCGTTCGCTCTCTGATCTCATGTGGGAACATTGATCCTGAGTTGAATGATGATAGAGTCTACATTGTCAGCTGGTGGTGTGGAGCAGTGCCAGTGGCACCTTCTCCTCTCACGTCCGCTGCAGCATTTCACCTTGTCAGCCAACACCTTCACTGCTTCAGCGAGAATGGTACCGTAGGAGTACAGTTCTGGTCGAATGGCGCGCATCGAGTCAGAATAAAGTTCAGAATACCGGCACTTCAGCTCATCATTCCAGTTTCGACACGTCCATGTTTGCCGTCGTTCGTTTCGGATGTCCTGTCGTCAACGTTCTCGTTAGTCCGTAACGCGTTACCGTTCTGTTATCGCCGTCGTGTATCCTGTGCTGCCCAAGACAACGTCTCGTTCCAGTGCCCGCAGGAATAAGCATCGTTTGCACCGTTGGAGCAAGGTTGCCGACTGGTCTTCGCCGACTCTTCGCCATCGAGTCATTCACGTTCACGATTGTACTGAAGGAATCGGGAAAAAATGAAGTCGCGAACAGTCACTACTATGATCATGATGATGGTCGTCCTACTCGTCGTGCCACTTCTAAACGGTAAGCTTGGACCAAAAATATAAAATGTTACAGCAAGTAACCGACTCGAACATTTGTATTGTGTTCTCTTTGCAATCATGTAGACCAAAGGCGGACAATGTCATGTACACGTAAACCTGTACTAGTTTTTGTAGTTCTCCTCTCGCCCTGCGTCTGACACAGCCAGGATTAGGAGTCACTCACTCACCACAAAGACATATTCAGTCTGACCCCTGCCCCGCACGCCTTGCCTTTCTACCGTCCTTCCCGCAAGCATCCTGTACATACTGTACTGTGGTAACCTGAATATCAGCTATGCGTGTCTACAGTGTGTATATCAGAAAGTCTTAGTTTTATTATGAGTCAGGGATACCGAATACTAGGGACAACATTGTTTGGCAAACCAATTTTCAACTTTGATTGGAATGGCAATGAAGTTTGTGTACACTACACAAGCGAATTATCTCTTATCCGGATTTGATTTACGGATATTTACATGTTCAATCAGGGGGGGGGGGGGGGGATTTTGTATCGTTGCCAATGAGGTTTGTCTGGTAACTGCACACTAGCAAGGGTAGACCTGTATTTTCAATCTAGTACATGAACTTCAATTTTACACCATAGCATTACCGTAACTTCAAACAACAGTGATAAACATGTTTCCCTAAGGGCGTGCATTTTGTCTATGCTGTGCATCATCTGCCTGTTATCCAAACGCTTTACTGATCTACAACACCATTACGGATTGCGTACAGTTGAAGGGCATGACTCTATTACAGCTTGTAAGTAATTTTATTTTGCAGTATCTCTACTGCAACCATGTTTGAAGTGGACAGTGCAGCCTTGGCTACAGCTTCATGCAGAACAGGAATCAGATAATTTTGCCCCTGGGATTGTTTGTGAATGGCTTGTGGAGACTGTGGGTGCTTGCACGACCTATGAAAAGAACAAATTACCTGTGATTTACTTCTTCTGTGTTGATCAGTGCATTCTAAATAATGTGCTTTTTTTAGAAGCTTGGTGGACAAAATTTTAGGAGAGTTGAAAATCTGAATGTTGAATGTTTGAAGATTCCCTGAGCAATTTAACTACAGACACCAATTCTGAACCCATACTCGGTGAACGCATACATGTATGTCTGAAATCGATGTTGAATATCCACTTCTGTCACCCAACATTTCCCTAATCACTGCCTGGTGTTTCTGTATATTTTCTGTATAGATACCCCTAAGGCCATTAACGCTACATCCGTTTCACCCACTAACGTTACATCCGTTTCACCCACAACGCAGTCCCAGCTACCAACAACGCCAGCCACAATGAATGCAACAGCAACTAGAGCATCAACACAGGCCACAGGACCAGCGGAGGTGGTGTCGACTTCAGGCACAACCAGCACGAGTGAGTTTGTTCAGTGAAACAAAGTATTTGGATTTAGGGATCTGGTACATGTCACACTTACTGTGATGTTTACAGACCCGCTCACAAGTGTATACCCGCCATATGACTCTCCTTGCACCGATCTGTGAAGTGCGGATTCTGTTAGCCTGGAGTAGTTTAGAGAGCGCGAGTGAGAGAGAGAGCGCGCGAGTGAGAGAGAGAGCGCGCGAGTGAGAGAGAGAGAGCGCGCGAGTGAGAGAGAGAGCGCGCGAGTGAGAGAGAGAGCGCGCGAGTGAGAGAGAGAGCGCGCGAGTGAGAGAGAGAGCGCGCGAGTGAGAGAGAGAGCGCGCGCGAGTGAGAGAGAGAGCGCGCGCGAGTAAGAGAGAGCGCGCGCGAGTAAGAGAGAGCGCGCGCGAGTAAGAGAGAGAGCGCGCGAGTAAGAGAGAGAGCGTGCGAGTAAGAAAGAGAGCGCGCGAGTAAGCGCGAGTAAGAGAGAGAGCGTGCGAGTAAGAGAGAGAGCGTGTGCGAGTAAGCGCGAGTAAGAGAGAGAGCGTGTGCGAGTAAGCGCGAGTAAGAGAGAGAGCGTGTGCGAGTAAGCGCGAGTAAGAGAGAGAGCGTGTGCGAGTAAGCGCGAGTAAGAGAGAGAGCGTGTGCGAGTAAGCGCGAGTAAGAGAGAGAGCGTGCGCGAGTAAGCGCAAGTAAGAGAGAGAGAAAGCGTGCGCGAGTAAGCGTGAGTAAGAGAGAGAGAGAGCGTGCGCGAGTAAGCGTGAGTAAGAGAGAGAGAGCGTGCGCGAGTAAGCGTGAGTAAGAGAGAGAGAGCGTGCGCGAGTAAGCGTGAGTAAGAGAGAGAGAGCGTGCGCGAGTAAGCGTGAGTAAGAGAGAGAGAGAGAGCGTGTGCGAGTAAGCGTGAGTAAGAGAGAGAGAGAGAGCGTGTGCGAGTAAGCGTGAGTAAGAGAGAGAGAGCGTGTGCGAGTAAGCGTGAGTAAGAGAGAAAGCGCCAGTAAGAGAGAGAGCGCGCGAGTAAGCGCCAGTAAGAGAGAGAGCGTGCGCGAGTAAGCGCGCGAGTAAGAGAGAGAGCGCGCGAGTAAGAGAGAGAGCGAGTAAGAGAGAGAGAGCGTGCGCGAGTAAGAGAGAGAGCATGCGCGAGTAAGCGCGAGTAAGAGAGAGAGAGCGTGCGCGAGTAAGCGCGAGTAAGAGAGAGAGAGCGTGCGCGAGTAAGCGCGAGTAAGAGAGAGAGAGCGTGCGCGAGTAAGCGTGAGTAAGAGAGAGAGCGTGCGCGAGTAAGAGAGAGCGTGCGCGAGTAAGCGTAATAAGCGCGAGAGAGAGCACGAGTAAGAGAGAGCGCCAGAGAGAGAGCGCGAGTAAGCGCGAGAGCGCCAGAGAGCGAGAGCGCCTGAGAGCAAGAGAAAGCGAAATTCCATTTATTTGAGAGCGTGCGCGAGTAAGGGCGAGTAAGAGAGAGAGAGAGCGTGCGCGAGTAAGCGCGAGTAAGAGAGAGAGAGCGAGTAAGAGAGAGAGAGCGCGAGTAACAGAGAGCGCCGGAGAGCGAGAGAGCGAGAGAAAGCGAAATTCCATTTATTTGAGAGCGTGCGCGAGTAAGCGCGAGTAAGAGAGAGAGAGTGTGCGCGAGTAAGCGAGAGTAAGAGAGAGAGAGAGAGAGAGCGTGAGTAAGCGCGAGTAAGAGAGAGAGAGCGCGAATAAGAGAGCGCCAGAGAGAGAGAGCGCGAGTACGCGCGAGTAAGAGAGAGAGCGCGAGTAAGCGCGAGTAAGAGAGAGAGAGAGCGCGAGTAAGAGAGAGAGAGCGCGAGTAAGCGCGAGTAAGAGAGAGAGAGAGCGCGAGAGAGAGAGAGCGCCCGAGAGCGCCTGAGAGCGAGAGAAAGCGAAATTCCATTTATTTTTTAACTAATTTCAGGTATTTTCTACTGATCTCGCACTGTACAGAAGAGGATGCAACGGCTCTATCCATAGATGGTCATCATTACGGGATAAGTGTTGCGGCACTAGTAATCTCTGTTGGTGATCTTGCTGTCCACCTCGTCCAAGCAATCATGTATTTTTGTCCATGGATACGAAATAAGTTTTCGAGGTATGAGGACATGAACCTTGCAGTGACAGACTTGGTGGGAGCGATCTTGTTGGTTAAAGGGGAAGTTAAGGCTAAAATCAGAATTTCACCAGTTGTGGTCTTCGGGGTGCTGAGTCGAATGGTCTTGGTCCGAGGAAGCTGAGGCGCTCCCTTCCTAGTTCCCAATGGAACTCGCGCACTTCCACCGAAACCGGGTGACTGCGCCCTACTAGATGGGGATTTGTATGCAAAATGTCACTAAAAGCGCCATTTCGTTCTTATAAAAGCACGGATGACCGCGATTGGCCCATATGTTGTAGTCTTTTGGACGCTGAGTCGACTGGTTTTGGTCCGAGAAAGCTGCGATGCAGTGTTCTTCCTTTATTCCCAATCGAACATGGCTGAACAAGCGGTCATGTGCCCCTGCGTGCCCAAGTCACCTGGTCCCAGCGCCAGCAGGCGACAACTTTCACGCCAAGGTTCAACTCCAGTGACAGGACTGCACCCAAAAAAGGTCACAACAGGCTGTAAGTTGTACCCTGCAGGCACGGTGACCAAGTGTCTGGTGTACGCAGGAGCACGTGACCGCTTGTTCAAGCATGTTCGATTGGGAATAAGGGCCGAACGCGGCATCGCAGCCTTTCCGGACCAAAACCAGTCGACCCAGCGTCCAAAAGACTACAACATATGGGCCAATCGCGGTCATCCGTGCTCTAATAAGAACGAAATGGCGCTTTTAGTGACCTTTTGCATACAAATCCCCATCCAGTAGGGTGCAGTCACCCAGTTTCGGTGGAAGTGCGCGAGTTCCATTGGGATTAAAGTAGGAAGGGAGCGTCTCAGCAACCTCGGACCAAGACCATTCGACTCGGCACCCCGAGGACTACAACTGGTGAAATATTTAAGCCATATCCGAACCAACCTCCATCCGTTTAGCATTTCAGTGCAAAGTGGGGTTGATCCTCGTTTTGTACACACACCACACACCATACAACACGCACACGCGCACACACACACACACACAAACTGTTCCATGTGCATTGTGAGTATATAGTCCCGGTGTTAATGGTATGACCTGTGCTCAGTATTTTCGGAGTACATATACTTTGTCATGCAATTACGGTTTACGGCAGGTAGTAACTGGACATTTTCTTATTTTGTGCAGGGCTCTTCAGTGCACCATATTGTACTAGAACCAGAAATTCTCGAGCTGCTGAAACTCATTTTTGCCAACTCTGTGCTTCTTTGATTTTGCTCTCAATTGTCTTCCCAAGGGATGACGGATTGAATGCCGCCAGTATGGAGATGAGTTAAGTGAGCATGCAAGCCACGCAAGCACTTCCTCTTTGGATATCACATTCTTCATCTTGCTCAGCTGGTGAGTGCAAACAATTTGGCACCGAACACAAGCACATCATGATTGTTCTGCTGCGCAGCGGCCTGCCGGGTTATTTTATTTATTATAATTTTATTTCACCGTCCAGTGGCAAAAGCCAATACAAAGTGGAGGGCGTCAGCCAACCATGGCAAAAGAAGGTCAGAAGTTTGGGGTTGGAGCAGAACCCTCCCACCGACCCGCATGCGATACACCCACATTCGATGGAGAGTTCAGTTGTTCTGATTCTCACTTTTGTGTGTGTTTGTATTTTGATTTCGTTCATTTCATTCGGCTATGCTACGCTGTCTTGAATTGGCTCTCAGCGGCAGCGAGTGGTAGGGAAATGTTAGGGTTATCAGTAGGTGACATGTTTGGAGATGTCGTCGCTGTTGCTGATGTTTGTATGCTTGTGGTTCTCTTATGGGAAATCTGGTGCGCCTGTTTACCGTAAGGGTTTTCTGTGCACTTTTGGCTCTTTGTGCCACTTATTTATAGGCCATATGGTGAATTATACTTGGTCCGCCAAGTTAAAATTGGTGCTTATCTTTGCACTTGATTTTTCGGTGTTCTACCTGTGTCATACGGCATGAAACCACCGATTCACCCTCCGACCATAACCATTGACCATTGTATCCGACGACATGGGAGCACAAACCATCACAAAAGTTGCATCGGTTCGTTTGAGTCTTTTTGACTGGAGCTGCCACCAGCGAACACTTCCGTCAGCGCAAGAAAACGCTGCAACCTCCACTCCAGTCCGTAAAATAGGTCGGGATGTTCGCATTTCAGAGCGATGGATAACACAGTTTCTGCCTACTTCCAGCTGTCTGGTGGCAAGGATGGTTTACAGCGCGGGGAGGTATAGAAAAGCTGGAAAAAGCACCTCGCGCGCTTGAATTTCAGTGTTCGCACAGTACGGCGCCTAGTGTCAGTAGTGAAGAGTTATCACCAGCAAATCTCTGACGAAGAAACTGCAGCTCATGTCGACATCTCCAGAAAGTGAGACCACTCCAGCATACACAGAGGACCGGGCAAAGGAGCTTATCAAAATAACAAGTCCTGAGAGAAACTCTCATGCAAAGGACTTTCAAGTTTCAGGAAAATAGCCGAAAAGACTGGTGCAAGGCGTTAGGACTAGTGCAGTACACACAGCCACAGGTCACTGAGGTGCTACATCAAGCGGAAGCTATCACTGCGCTGCATGCACAAGCACCAGCGGCTCGCGTGGGTGCAGATCAGCAAATACGACAAGCGCAAGAGCCGAGGCAATTTGAAAAAAGTACAGTGCTGATGTTGCGTTGCCTTTTTCTCTAAAACAAAGGCAGTATTGTGACAACGGTGTAACACTTACAGCCAACATGCGGGCAGTCTCACTCAGCTTGTGATCGTGGCATGCTCTAATTTGTATTTTCTTCCTGAGACAAGTGTGAAGATAAGCGCCAATTGTAACTGGGCGGACCAAGTAGGAATTAAGGATTCGAGTTCAGTGCAAAAAGAGGTAAAGATAGCTGTGTATATGCTGATAAATGATAAAAGCCATTACCAGTCACTAGCTGTGCTACTCTATTAGTCCCATGATGTGCTAAACGGCTTGAATACAAAGGCAAGTATTTCTCTTCAGGCTTTTCCCGTTGCAGCTCCCTTAAACTATCTTTTTTCTTTCCCATTGGGCACAATAATGCTGTGTGTTTGAATCTACTGTGTATTATACTGTTGATCTACAGGTTGCCATGCCAATGCCCTGTAAGGTTGTGTTTCAAGTCGGAGACTATTGAACACTCACCATCATAACTACAGCTACTAGCTGCCCTGCATACAGTGAAGCTACTTGGATGACCACATCTTCATGCAATGCTGCTGCTGCTGGGAAAGTAACAGCGGGTAGATTCCGACATATTGTTCATTTAACCTATCTAGTACATGACAAACTCACTCCAATTGCACATACTCTTTTTGAACAGTACATGTACTCTGTAGCAATTCTGTCACTACCTCACATCTTTGTTTCATGCAATCAGTTTATGTACTTATTGTAGTCAATGTACGGTAACTTGGTGAACTGCCTGATTTCGAAGCATTGTGCTTTGATTGTCGTTTTTGTTTGTTTTGTCCTGGTTATCTAGTCAGCTCAGCTACTGTTTCTATACAGTCATCCTGTACTGTGATATTTATTATCATAGTTGTACATGGAGCCGCCAGCTAGCACCCATCATTGTGCTGGTGTACTCCACTGGCTCATTTTTCTTTGTGACTTGCATTGAAGACCAGTGCATGCATTAACGCACTATGCATGCAGGCATAATTATTAATACTATTGTCGCAAGTGAATCCTACTGAAACTGCGGCCATGAATAGCAGTTCAGGTGTACTCTAGCGATCACAAACAACTTCACAAGTAGTACATTGCTTTGTATATTATTATGTTCAGTATGTCTGATAGCACTTGCTCAAGCAAATGATACCATAGTGACATTAGTCAATTCATCCAAAAAAGTTCTGCTGGTTTTTGAAGGCCCCATTTTGTCGGACTAATGAGGCGCGAAAAGACTTCATATTTCCGCTTTCATATATGATGGACGATGCGAGCGCCAATGCAGATCCTAATGGGCATACATGAAGAGAAATATATT
>NC_088643.1:84005345-84212845 GCF_964019385.1 Sycon ciliatum
TGCACCGTTGGAGCAAGGTTGCCGACTGGTCTCCGCCGACTCTTCGCCATCGAGTCATTCACGTTCACGATTGTACTGAAGGAATCGGGAAAAAATGAAGTCGCGAACAGTCACTACTATGATCATGATGATGGTCGTTCTACTCGTCGTGCCACTTCTAGACGGTAAGCTTGGACCAAAAATATATCATTAAACAGCAAGTAACCGACTCGGAACATTTGTACGTGTTCTCTTTGCTATCATGTAGACCAACACAGACTCAGTCTACAGGTGCACCGGTGGACATGTAGAGGCGACGGTTCGATACCGGAACGGTTTGACAGCCAAATTTGTATAGACCCAAACCGATGATCAGCGTGGATTGTTCACTCGAAATATGTTTTTGGAAGGAAACTGGCATGTTGAAGTTTGCTATGAGGCCAGAGTCAATCGAACTGAGCCACTCCTTTGTGTTGGCCTATTGCCTCCAAGTTGCCTAATTTTTCGCTTCAAATCAGGGGTGGCTCCAAACCGGAAAGGTTATAGAGTGCACGTCAAATTCGCTCTGAGTTCTGAAATTAGGTAATTGCTATCGCTCCACAACGGCCAGTACAGAGTAGCAATAAGCCTTATGTGTGCTTCCATTAGTTTTCTTTGGTATAAGGTGCTTTATTGGCGAGAGGCGAGCCGCTGTTTACCTGCGACAAGAAGTTGATTTTCAAAAGACGTAAAACTCAAGTCGCAGTGCGAATCAACACGTCAAAAACTCACCTGCTTGGTGTGGCGCGTCTGGTCACCGCAGAGTCATATGAAATTTTCACTTGGAGTAAAACACATCGTAGTCTCACTGTGACATATGTTTTCTAATCAAAATACCAAGAGAGAAAGTGAATATTGAGTCCGTTCCGGTTTGCAACCTATTTCCTATTTGAAACCGTCTCCTCTACAATCATGTAGTCGTACTATTTTTTGTAGTTCCCCTCTCGCCCTGCGTCTGACACAGCCAGGAGTCACACACTCACCACATAAAGAAAATAAATATGCTGTGTGACCCCTGCCCCGCACCCCTTGCCTTTCTACCTTCCCGCAAGCATCCTGTACATACTGTACTGTGGTAACCTGAATATCAGCTATGCGTGTCTACAGTGTGCATATCAGAAAGTCTTAGTTTTTGAATTATTTTTGAATGAGTCAGGGATACCGAATACTATTATAGGGACAACATTTTTTGACAAACCAATACTCAACTTTGATTGGAATGGCAATGAAGTTTGTGTACACTACACAAGCGAATTACCTCTTACCGTATTTCCACAAATGGTAGGCCGGTCTACTATTTTTTCAACCTCGTCCTAACCCGGCCTTATAATCGAGGACGGTCTTGTATTCGAGGACGGTCTTTTATTCTTTCAACCCAGTTTGATCCCGGTCTTCTATTTCTCGCCACACAGTTTTACCCCCGTTCTTCCATTTTCTTCTACACAGTTTGAGCACGGTCTTCTATTTTTTTCCACAGTTTGAGCACGGTCGTCCATTTTTAACACAAGAACAAAGGACGGTCTTTTATTTTTTCAATCGCCCCCTGCCCCGGCCTTGTAAACGAAGAATGAAATCCCCTTTCTTCTCAGCATACTCCCTTTGGTCTAACCTGCCTACTAGCATTAAGACATGCCAGGATATCAGGAAATTCAAAGTCCAGCTTTCCACACTGTCTCATCCGAAGTGATCCCATGTATTACTAATGTGCCTCCCTTTCTTTTTCTCTCCCTATCTCCTTTCCCTCTCTGACAGCATCTTTCTTTTTCTCCCTTTTAGCTTGCCGTGGTTGGCTATCACCTGACCTCTCATGTTTATTGGCAGTCTTCGGACGGGCCAGGAGATGTTAAATAAATAAATAAGGCGTTGTATACGAGGACGGCCTTTTATTTGCGGAAATACGGTATCCGGATTTGCATTTACGACTATTTACATGTTCAATCAGGGGGATTTTGTATCGTTGCCAATGAGGTTTGTCTGGTAACTGCACACTAGCAAGGGTAGACCTGTATTTTCAATCTAGTACATGAACTTCAATTTTACACCATAGCATTACCGTAACTTCAAACAACAGTGATAAACATGTTTCCCTAAGTGCGTGTATTTTGTCTATGCTGTGCATCATCTGCCTGTTATCCAAACGTGTGACTGGTCTACAACACCATTACGGATTGCGTACAGTTGAAGGGGAAGTTACACCTAGTAAGTATATTATTTTACATTATCTTTACTTCAACCATGTTTGAAGTAGACAGTACAGCCTTGGCCACAGCTTCATGCAGAACAGGAATCAGATAATGTTGCCCCTGGGATTGTCTGTGAATGGCTTGTGGAGACCGTGGGAGCTTGCACGGCCTACCAAAAGAACAAATTACCTGTGATTTACTTCTTCTGTGTTGATCAGTGTATTCTAAAATAATGTGCTGTTTTAGAAGCTTGGTGGACAAAATTTCGTATAGTTGAATATCTGAATATTGAATGTTTCAAGGTACTGAGAAATTTAACTACAGACACCAATTCTGAACCCATACTCGGTGAACGCATACACGTATTTTCTCCGTATACAAAAACTTCATGACTTTTTTTAAGGCTGAGCACAGCTCTGGAATTATTCCGTTTGACTTGGAATAACACTCGTGGCTTTGTCAACCTGTTGACAAGCTATATTCAAAGAAAAAAGCAAGTCAGACGAATGAGAAGAGTTTATTCAGAGTCTTCGTCGCTCGTGTCATTGTCAGCTGACAATGCTGACTCCGCATCGCCAACAGTCGCTGCTTCCGCTCGCATTTCGTTCGGATTCTTTTCAGCTGCAGTGATGATCCAACACGGGACTTGGCTACGTCCTCTTCATTTCCAGAGCTGTGTACGAATTGGTGTAGACTCTGTTCAGTCGTTCCAACCCGCGACCTTCATTATGCCGTGAAACGAGTCGCTCAAGCACATCCACAAGCTTCGCCTTTTCTCGGCAGGATTATCCTCCCAGCATTCTACAACGGCTTTGAGGAGGTCCCTGCGATTCCCCTTGGTGACGTAGGAGACGTCTGACTGTAGAGAGACGAAGAAAGCCAGGTCGTCGACATTCCGATCCGGAGTCTGCGCTGGTTCCACGACGACTGAAATGTTCGTCTTGCCGTGCTAGCGGAACCGATTTATGTTCTCACGCTGAGTATGGGGACGCGGACCATAAGTACGAGCCTGGCCAGCTTCAGGGTAGCGAGTGCCGGTGGACTCCGTGTTCCAGCCGCGAGCTCCACTTCGTCACTGTGTCAGTTTCGAGCAAGTAAGTGGTTTTTTTTTCATTTGACTCGTGAGTTCCTGTTGGCAACGTCCTCACACGCATGGCTTCCGTCAGAATCTGTTCGGGATCAACCAAACTACTTATAGCTTACCTCAACATGAATGTGGGTTGTCGATGACAGCCTTTGGCGCAGTTCGTTGAGCAGGTTCTTGCTCAAAAACACCGTTGAAAAAGTCACGACGTTTTTTGTATACGGAGGAAGTACATGTACCGTATTTCCACAAATAGTAGGCCGGTCTACTATTTTTTCAACCTCGTCCTAACCCGGCCTTATAATCGAGGACGGTCTTGTATTCAAGGACGGTCTTTTATTCTTTCAACCCAGTTTGACCCCGGTCTTCTATTTTTCGCCACACAGTTTTACCCCCATTCTTCCATTTTCTTCTACACAGTTTGAGCACGGTCTTCTACTTTTACCCACAGTTTGAGCACGGTCTTCTATTTTTAACACAAATTTGAGACTCATTTAGTAGGCCCGGTCTTCTAATCGGAGACGGTCTTTTATTTTTTCAACCGCCCCCTGCCCCGGCCTTGTAAACGAGGAAGGCGTTGTATACGAGGACGGCCGTTTATTTGCGGAAATATAAGTCGATGTTGAATATCCACTTCTGTCACCCAACATTTCCCCGCTCACTGCCGGGTGTTTCTGTTCATTTTCTGTATAGATGTCCTTACTACAACTCCCCCAACCTCTACAATTGTGTCAGCCACATCGCAGCCTCATCCAATGACACCCACGTCGCAGCCCCATCCACCAACAACACCAGCCACAGCAACTCCGGCACGAACACAAACCACAGGACCAGAGGATGTGGTGTCGCCTTCAGGCTCAACCAGCATGAGTGAGTTTGTTTTGGTGAAACAATAACGTCTTTTGATTTTGGGATCTGGTACGTGTATAGTGTGATGTTTCCAGACCCGCTCACAAGTGTATACTCGCCATAGGACTCTCCTTGCACGGATGTGTGAAGTGTGGATTGTATTAGGGTAGCTAAAAGAGAGAGAGAGATACGGGCTGAACTTGCTAGTATAATTCCATTTATTTTGAACTGATTTCATGTATTTTCTCCTGATTCTTCACCGTGCAGAAGAGGATTCAACTTCAACGTCCCTCATAAGGGCTACTTTTGCAGTCTCTCTTGCTCATCTACTGCTGGCTATTCTTTATGAACTTGTCAGGAATTGTACATGGATTCGGACAATATTTTGTAGGTATGTGTGCATGAATTCCGTAGTGACAGTCGTGATGGACTTGATTTTGTTGGTCAAGCCATATCCAAACCAACCTTCATGCATCTAGCATTTCAGTACAAAGTGGGGTCGGTGCCCTTTTTCTACACACACATACACACACATGCACACACACACACAGTCATACATGCACACACACACATGCCTTGACCTTGACCTTCATACACGTTGCCTTGATAGGTTACGCGGTCCGCCAGGGTAGAGGGGTGGAAGAGGCTGAGGAGCAGCACTCCTGATGGCGTACTAGATGGTGACGTAGTCGGAACTTCCTTTTGCAAGGGCACTCGACCGGGAAGTCGGCCCTTTCCGACACTGTCCTTCGTTTCGTGCGGTCGCACTTGTGTCTGGCCAAGCCGCTGACGCACACACACAGAAACACACACACATATGCACATGCATGCACTGTGACATATGCATAGTATGTATACAGCCCTGTTCATGGTACGACCTGTGCTATTCATATAGGGAAAACCTAATTGTACTTATGCAATTACTCTATTTCTTGTTTGCAAGAAATAATTGCTAGAGAAAGAACTGGACATTTTTCGATTTTGGTGCACGGCTCTTCAGTGCACCATGGTGTACTAGAAGCAGACTCTTGGGCTGCTGAAACTCATTTTGCTAAATCTGTGCTTCTTAAATTTCCCTCTCCAGGGTGTTCGACAGGGAAAGCGTAGTGAATGCCGCAGATCTTCAACTTGATGACTGAAGGGGACGTTCTTTGGTGGCTGTCAAACATGCTTAGCGCATTTCATCTTGCTCAGCTGGTGAGTAAACACTTCGGCATCGGACACAAGCGCACTCGTTTGCGCTACTTTGCAGGGGACTGCTTGCATATTATATTTCACCGTCCAATGGCAAAAGCCAATACAAAGGAGGGAGCGTTAGTCAACCATGCCAAAAGAAAGAGAATTTCTTAGTGGGAGCAGAACCCTCCCACCCACCCGCATTCGTTGGAAAGTTCAGGAATGACGTTGTTGTACTTCTCACTTGCGTGTGATTCTTTTTTTGCATTGGTTCTTTTTCATTCGGCTATGCTGTCCTGAATAGGCTCTCAGCGTCAGTGAGGGGTAGGGAAATGTTGGGGTTATCCGCAGGGGACTTGTTTGGAAATGTCGCTGTTGCTGATGTTTGTATGCTTGTGGTTCTCTTATGGGAAAGCTGGTGTGCCTGTTCACCGTAAGGGTTTTCTGTGCACATTTGGCTCTTTGCGCCACTTATTTATGGTTCAAATGGTGAAATACGGGAATTAAGGATTCGAGTTCAGTGCAAAAACATGAAAATAGAGAGGTAAAGATAGCTATATAATTATGATGATAATCACAATAATTATTGGTTAGCCTGAGGGTCGTAGGCCCGGGCCGAGGGCTAACCTGAAGGAATCAAACAAGCCATAAGGCCCTCCCTGCCATGCACTAACTATTTTAGAACATGATTACATGCATTATCTCACTTTCATGATGCTTGTGTACCCTTATACACTGTATTGGGTAGTTCTGTGGTTTGTGTGCAGAATGAATTCGTGTGGTATGATAGAATGTTTTCTTCTCGTAACTTCACCACTGAGGTCTCTTCTCGTAACTTCACCACTGAGGACTCTTCTCGTAACTTCACCACTGAGGACTCTTCTCGTAACTTCACCACTGAGGACTACCAAAAGTAGAATAGAAGCAAATGAAATGCTGGGCTCTTATTGCGAGCTTCACTCTTATTCATAGCTTTGGAGCTATTTAGGGGCTTCGAGAGCCCCTTTTCGATACCTAGGTACATATGTGGTCTTTGATCTTCGGTTTTTATAGGGTTCCGCCAGCTGTCGATAAAGGAAAATCGTACAGAGTGAAAGAGTACGGGAGGCAAAACCGTACACAGTTCTGAAATGCGTAGCTTTTAGTAGTACACCGTACATTTTATGCAGTGTTCATTGTCTGCACTGTACTATTTATGCGTACAGGAAGTTGTATGAACGTAGAGTATACTGTAAACCGCCCAATATTCGTGTCAATAATTTTTTTCGCGATTTCTTAGAACCAGCGAGTTTGTGATGGCAAAAGTTTGCGAAGCGCTGGGGCCACCTACATACACCCACTGTGTAAGTTTGATTTCACGCTGGTTAATATTCGCGATACGCTCTTCTCGCGAAAATAGCGAACATTAATCCGCCGCGAATATTAGGCATGTTACAGTATTCAGCAGGGTTAGTCCAGGCTTCCCAAGTCATCACGGGCAGCCAGGTTGACGAGATCCATCCACCAGCACGATAGAGAGTGGCAGCATCATTCCTGCGACTTTGTGGATCAGCTAGCCCGATGTGAGAGAGCACCTGCTGCCAAGTCCTCCAAGAAAGCTAGTAGTGCTGCCTCTTTCGCTGCTCTCCGAGACGCTGCGGACCGCCTCTTGGCCCGTCGTATGGATGAGCTGTCCAGCAAAGGCCCCTCTTCCTGGTTCACTGCTCTTCCTCTCAAGGAACATGGTTTCCACCTCTCGAAGCAGGAATTCCGGGACGGCCTTGCATTGCGGTATGACTGGCCTCTCCTCGATATCCCAACGTGCCTGCGGAGTTCTGTTCTCCACTGCTCATGCCATGTGTTGCCCTCAGGGTGGCTTCCCTACAATCCGCCATAACAAAGTCCGTGACATGGTAGGGGAGCTACTCACGGAGGTCTGCCACGCAGGGGCAATCGAGCCTCAGCTAGCCCCACTCTCTGGAGAGGTGTTTACTGCTGCATCGGCAAACACCGCTGAGGACGCCCGCGCTGATGTCCGTGTCCGTGGCTTCTGGACCCGAGCACAGGATGCTTTCTTTGACGTTCGCGTCTTCCATCCTGATGCGGTGTCCTACTCGGCCCAACCACTGGATGCCCTACTGCTTCAGCACGAGTGCCAGAAGAAGCTGCAGTACGGAGAGCGAATCCTCAATGTGAATCAAGGCACATTCAGCCCGCTGATGTTAACTTCTGGTGTTGCCTCCCCTGAATGTGAAGGTTCTTTAAGCGCCTCTGTGGCTTGCTTGCCAGGGCTGATTCCAGCATGCCCTATGCACACCATGTTGCATATGCGCGCTGCAGGCTGTCTTACTTTCCAGTTTCAGCTCCTTCAAACTTGTATCTTTTTCTCTCCCATTCTACACAATAATGCTGTGTATTTGATTCCACTGTGTATTTTACTGTTGATCTACAGGTTGCCAAGCCAACGCCCTGGAAGGCTGTGTACTCGGAGACTGTTGAAAACTAACCATCATAACTACAGCTGTTAGCTGCCCTGCATTGCGGTGGTGAAGCTACTTGGATGACCACATCTCCATGCAAGGCTGCTGTTGCTGGGAAAGTAACTATGGGTATTGAGATCGTTTGTAAATTCCGACATATTGTTCAACCAATCTAGTACATGACTTGCATACTCACTCCACTAGGAGATACTCGTGTTTAAGTCCTATAGTCTGATCTTAGTTCCATGCAATCAGTTTATGCCCTCGTTGTAATCAATGTTGATGAACTGCCTGGTTTCCAAAGCATTTTGCCTGTGTTTGACATTTCCTTTGTTTTGCTGGATCAGCTGAAGTCATGGTGATTAAACTCAGTTTAGTCCAATAATACTGTGCAAGATAAAGTGACTTGCATTGAGGACCATTGCATGCATTCACGTATTACGCACGCAGGCGTAAATATTAATACTGTTGTTGTTATGGACTCGCATGAGCTGATTGTTTAGTAACCGGTGGTGTTAGTTGACAGTATAGCATAACTTTCAGTTCCTTGGTCCTTTCACTGTTGTTGCAAGTAAATCCTACTGAAATCCATGAATAGCAGTTCAGAGGTACTCTAGCGATCACAACAAATAGTACATTGCTTTGTATATTACCAACGTATATGGCCGATTGGTTTGCAGGCCTGCCTGCGAATCATGAGGTCCCGAGTTCAAGACCCGCGCTGGTAGCAGGGAGCGTGTAAAAAGACTTTTTACGCGTGTTGAACTGCGCCGACACCCACGGTCAACTGGGTACTCACAGCTCGGAGTGAGAATAACAAGGATGCAGTTTACAGGGTTATGGGCCGTTACACGCCCGATTGGTTGAGAGACTAACCTCCTCTCCCCTGACTCACTTGTGAGGTCTGCATTCGCCACTAAGGTTAACAGGCATAGTGGTGGCCTGCGGATGCGAAGGCTAGTTTGTGTGTTTCTGAACATTCAAGCGATGCCGACGCGGATCCCGCGAATTATTATATTTGTATATTATGTTCAGTATGTCTGATAGCATTTGCTCAAGCAAATGATACCATAGTGACATTAGTCAATCATCCAAAATAGTCCTGCTGGCCCGGCTTTGAAACCCCATTTTGTAAAAATTGAGGCGCAAAAACACTTCATATTTTTGCCCCTAAATGTGGGAAGGAATAATTGCGTGGGTGACCCAATGGTGTTGTTGTATTCTTTTACTTCAATTCGCTCAGGGCATAGGCAATACTGCCTTCTCACCGGAGAGAGGATTCTCCGATTCCTACCAAAAAAAAGAAATCTGCGATATGAATATGCATGAGAAAGATATGAGAAAAATGAATAATGATTATGTCGGATTTCGATAGTTTAGTTGTGATGCGAGAATTCCCTGACGATTACAGATAAAGCGTTTCTGGAGGCAAATGTCCAGAAAGGATGCGGGAACAAAATACAGCGTTCCTGAAGGCAATGGTGCACATGAATAGAGCATAAGGCAATGGTGCAGAAAAGAGGTGAGAACTTACAAACAAGGCAATCGTGCAGAAAAAGAGGGAACTGAAGAACTAGCGGTTCTAGAGGCTAAGACACAAAGAGGTCGGGACAAGCGACTCAATACAGTGTCAGATGGTGCTCTTGAATTCATCCTTTTGTGATATACATCTAACTTCAGCCGGCAGCTTATTCCAGGGAATGGCACCTTGGAAACGGATGGAGGACCTACCAGCAGGACCCGGAAAGAAGGGGACACGTAAGAGCCATGTCACCTGTCCGCGAGTGGCCCTTCGGTCATGATCTTCTTGAGAAAGTGCGGTTGGGGTGAAAAAAGACGAAAACAAGTGACTTGACAGAGAGTGCAGGCAACGGAATACAAACATGAGGAGCTTTCGCTGAAAAAATCTCTCAATGGTGGACAATGAGAGTCTCTTTCGTAGCGGCTGAGTCGCGATCGGGTTCTGCAGTCGTAGGATTGCTCGAACCACGGACTTCGCCGATCTTTCGAGCCGAGTGAGACCAGCGGCAGACAGCGAGGGGAAGAAGGCGTTTGCGGCGTAGCACATCTTGGCTTGTATCATGGCAACATACCATATCCGGCGGGCCGTGATGCTAAGTGCATCCCCATGCAGGGGTACCACAAGGTAGCATCCTTGGACCAACGTTATTCCTCCTGTACGTAAATGACTGCGAGGACACCTTGCCTGCTGGTGCTGAGCTTGCCACGTATGCAGATGACACGACACTGTATCAGTGCATCTCTGCCACCGCCAGCATATCCGACTCTGCAGCACAACTCCAGGAAGCAGAGGACGCCGTCTCCCACTGGGGTTCCAAGTGGAAGGTCACCTTCGAGCCATCCAAATCTCAGGCCCTCATCATCGACCACCGCAAGCCTCCCCCAGCGTTCCCACCAGTGCTCTTCAATGGAGTGACTGTTCCTGAAGAGAAGGAAATTAAACTTCTGGGCATAGCATTCGACTCGCAACTGTCCTACGCAGCACACCTCCGGGCCGTGGCCTCAAAGGCTGCCCAACGCCTACACTTCCTGAGAAAGGTTGCGCCCCTGTTGGACTCCAGCGGCCGCACGGCAGTCTACAAAGGCTTCGTGCGGCCAACAATGGAATATTGCTGCCTGGTGTGGATGGGGTCAGGTACATCCAGACTGGACAAAATCCAGCACAAGGCACTGAAGGTGATTGGCCCAGGCGCCTGGCTCCCCAGCCTGAAACACCGCCGACTGGTTGCTGCGCTTTCGTTCACGTTCAAGCTGTCTTACCTTCCAACAACAAGCCCCCCGAAGCCCATCCTCCCACCTCCAGCCAATCCCCGCCCAGTGGGTGGTCGATCCACTAGGTTAGCCACGGAGACTGCCCACTGCCACCCGCTCCAGCTCAAGTCGACGCTGCCCGTGCGCATTCGTAGCAGCCTCCAGGGTTCCTACCCAGACTGCATTATTCCCTTGTGGAACAGCCTACCAGCGACCATTCTACCAGCACGGCCGCAACCCAGCCAGCTCCAATCATTCAAAGAAAAATGCAACAAGTATCTGCTGCACCTGAACTGGCAAGCAGCCACCGACGCCCTATGAAACGGTTTAGACCAGTGCCTCACTAGCATCCTCCCCCCCCCCCCCTTACCACAATGTGACGTTATCTTTCACTCTGCTTCTCTCACGACCATCTACCCATTGTCCTTGTTTCTCACTATTATTCATTTCCCCTCTTCCTCCTCTCTACATGGTTTTACTGCATCATGGCGCGCTTTGTCTGCGTAGACGCCGAGACCTTTGAGGTCGGCAGAGCAGCCTGGCCCCGCCACCACTTCTCGCACCTATTCGGGAATATAGTGGACTTTCGTATTAAAAAAAAAAAAAAAAATGTCGCCATAGACGACTTACGGCCTTCGCTGTCTGGCTAGCAAGGTGTTGGATGTGGAACCGCCAGCTCAGGTCGTCGTCGAAAATGACACCAAGGTATTTTGCGGATGACACTGTGGCAAGCTCACCTTCATTGCAGCGGACGCGATCGACTGCATCTTGTCACACTCATCACAATCACATGCACCATACTGCTTGGTAAACAATTTGAGCGTGATAACACTTTCCTTCAGTGCACACAACGCTGGCTTATGCAAGTGTATGAAGATTGCTTCTAAAACGTTTAGCTGCATTATACGAGTATGACTTGCAAGACACAACATCGTGAAAGAAGAATCTGAGTACGACTGACAACAATCAGGGTGACCTTCCACATGCCCGTAAACTGCCGTCTTCTTGACATCCAACTCCAGGTCACAATCACATTCGACGTCACCAGCTCATCACCATCCGCGCCATCTTAGTGGTACTCGTGAGGTCTATATCTGGCCGAAACAGCTTGCTGTAGAGCATTCGGTGTAGGAGACACCAAAATAGTTATCTTCCTAAACTGGCACCCTAGAACTGGAACCCTAGAAGGTGGCGGGTGTGATGGACGATGCGAGCTCCGATGCAGATCCTGATGGGCATACATCAAGCATGAACTATTTCAGATACTGGAAGAATCACCTCGTGTCCTCTGATGGAAAGGTTCCAGATCACCACATACAGGTGTCTGGAATGCCCTCCCTGCGAATTGAGGGTGTTAGATCATTTTCTACGGAACCTTTGCACGCTCTATTCAAAATGACGACGAGTTTGCTGCATCCCTAAAACTAGTTATCTCCTTCTTTTTGAAAATGTCTATAGCGAAAAATATTAGGTTTGATACGACACATTTGTCGCTTTTGGTCATGTCTTGCTGTGCTTTAGTACTGGTTCACGTTAGGCATCGGCGGATTATGCTCGCGAAATCATGGAATTATGCTTCCATGGATTCTCGCATTATGCTCGCAAAATCTTCATTATTATGCTTTGGCACGTGGGGATACATATTCACTTTGTTGTCCTTATGGAGCCTCAAACGTTCGGAAAATTGTGCTTTTTTCGTACTTGCAAGTGGCCATACGTACAACAAAATACATGAGTATCCCCATACAATCGTGTCTATTCATGCTAGAGATCAACATGGAAAAGAGAAAACAATACTTCTTATACAAACACACTACATGTCACGCTTCTTGAGTTTTCTCGCACTTGCACCTTTGCTATGTGTATAGGTCACGCATTTTCGCTGTTTACTTTAGCTATCTTCTTCTTTGCGCTGTTTTTACCACCTCCTTACTGTACTTAATCCACTGTTCCTGTCCCTTTTCCCTTGCCTGTATTTCACCTGATGAGAAGGCTTGAAAGTATACTTGTGAAAACAAAACTTTCAAGATTTTCGTAATGAGCCTCAAGAGTTTCCATCTTTCTGAGTATTATCGCATTTTTGTCTCAGAGGAAACTGTTCAATACTTCTTAAGATGGCAATGAACAGAATCAGCTGAAGCGACATGTTACGAAGGTTTTATTGAGATGTGAAGTAGTGATAGACCAAGAAATAACTGTGATGGAAATGTAATGTGAAAAACAATAATAGGAACGATGAAAAATATAAACATGCATCGAACTAGCTTTCTCACAACGTTCATCAGGAAGCATTGTTGTACTAATTAGCAAATTGCAACACAGATTACTATAAAGGACCAATAGTGATATTATAAAACCTAAACAATGCTAAGAAGGTATCACAAGGTATTCTTGAACGATACCATGTGCGTGAAAGGTAACAATCGAACATTCCAAGGGGACAAAATTCAAGTATGAAACAACACTAATGACAAAATTCTGGCCCAACACGGCCAGACAAACACAACATTCTACTTGGTGTCTGCAGCATCAGCATTAGCAACAGCCGTGACGGTAGTCGATGGTGACTTGACAGCAAAGCCGACACCACAGTCCATCAATACCGGTATCACAGGTCGTGGCAAATTCAAGAAGGCTCTGCCTCCTCAACAAATGCCAGGCATACGCCCCCTGCCGGATCCACCACCTTCTGACCAAACCTTACCATCGTCAATATCGGAGCAGACTACAACAACAACTTCTCAAAGACCAAGACGTTCAACAGCTAATTACAGTATGAACTATGATACCGGCAAACAACAACGACAAAGGAGGAGACCCAGCGTGACGGCAACAGTGGATGTGACCGCCAACGATGAGGACGACGACGGAAACGGCACTGACGGAGGAGATTCTAGCAGTAAGTTGAGTGGGGGAGAGAGCGTGGGTTCGGGAGAATGTGAGAGTGAGTGTGGGCGTGTGTTTCGACCTCGTAAGTCTTCTGTGTATAAATCAATTGGTATCTCGTCCTGAATATTGGCAAGTGTATTCTGATTCATATTTCTCCGTTTTGTGTCGTCGTTGTTGTTGTTGTTGCTGTTGCTGTTGCTGTTGCTGTTGCTGTTGTTGTTGTTGTTGATGTTGATGTTGTTGTTGATGTTGTTGTATTCTTTTATTTCAATTCGCTCAGGGCACAGGCAATACTGCCTTCTCACCGGCGACAGGATTCTCCGATTCCTACCAAAACGAGAAATCTGCGATATGAATATCATGGTTATCTGTTACAGTTGAAGGTGTTGGAGACTGTGTTCCAACGCATTTATAACCCTGGCCTTTGTGTTCAAAAGGAGAGTGTTATCTTTTTGAAATTGTTCAACCAGTATTTGTCTGGCCGTGTTGGGCCAGAAATTTGTCACTAGTGTTGTTTCATACTTGAATTTTGTCCCCTTGGAATGTTCGATTGTTACCTTTCACGCACATGGTATCGTTCAAGAATACCTTGTGATACCTTTTTGGCATTGTTTAGGTGTTATCATATCACTATTGATCCTACCTAACTGCAGAGGAAACAACTAAACACAGGAAGGGAGCACCTCGGTCCTGCCTGGTAACCACCCTTCAGCGAGACTGCAAGCTAACTGCAGTTGCACTGAAGACGAATCGACACCTAGACACGCTCCGGGACTTTGCGGCCGATCGAACGAGATGGGGCAACATCTGCTCGGCCATCACATGAACATATGGACTGTCTTACGTGTGTGGACGGTGCTTGTGCTCACTACTATATCAGGGTCTACAGGCATCCGAAGCACTGATTGTATCTGTATTATTTTGTACTCAATGTATGCAACACTATTATCTCCACCTCACCATGTTTTTATTTTTGTTTATGTTTTTCACTCCATTGTCGTGAGTTCCCCTTGGGAACGGATACGAGAATAAAAATAAAAATTGATTCTTTAGAGTAATCTGTGTTGCAATTTTGTGAATTCGTACAACGATGCTTCCTGATTAGCCCTTTCCCAAAGATGCTCGCCACTTTTTTCGCAACTTTTCGTTGTTTTGGAAGAAATTGCAACTTTCGCAACTATAGCAACTTTCTTCATTTATTATTATTATAGACAACAACACCTCATGGCATGAGAAGAAAATCAGCCAGTACGGGAGATGTGGGTGTTAACCAACCATGGTGAATAAAAGAAGAAAAGTAATGGTCAAGACGGAGAAGCATGGGAGGGACAGGTGATGGTGAATCTAGTGAGCAGATTTAAATGCGTCCAGGGTACTGGCATTGCGCGTAGTAGCGGGCAGCGCAAGCCAAGCAGAGTAAGCAACAAAGAGTGGAGAGCGTACAAGGGAGGACATTTTAGCCAAGGGGAGGGCAACAGAGCATCTTGTCTGGGAGCCATCTGTGATTCGGAACCAGTTATACACGTTAAGATGAGGAGGATGTAGAGCTAGTTTAAATTTGTGAGCAAAAGTGCAAATTAATTTTTGACGGTGGGTCGACAGTGGGCAAGCATTTGCAAGGACATACAGGGAAGCAGAAGAGTAGAGAGGGGGTAGACTAAACAGGATACGAAGAAGTTTTCTATGGTGGATTTCGAGACGCTCAGCGAGAACCGAGGACAAGCCACACCAGCTAACAGCAGCGTACATGAAAAGAGGCAGGATGTACAGTTTGTAAAACAAAATTTTACATTTGAAAGGAAGATGGAAACAATGGGGACGTATAACACCTAGGGCAGAGCTTGAACGGCTGCAAAGAGCATCAATATGGAAAGACCAAGAGAGACGATCATCAAGCATTATTCCCAGGTGTTTATGGTTGGAAACAACCTTTATGGGTTCTGGGAAATCAGGATGGTGTAAAAGTGACATGGATGAGATTGGGGGAAGGAACATTATTTCGGTTTTAGTCAGGTTGGGTCTAAGTCGCCATGTTTGCATCCAGCGTAGGACACTGCATATCTGAGCCGACACTCGAGGTACAAGAGCCGCTGAGGACGAGGATGCTGACAGTAGGGTTGTATCATCAGCAAATAACGAGACACCTGGGTCTATAGAGGGTAAATCATTTACGTATGCTACGAACAAAAGAGGTCCAAGTATGGAGCCTTGGGGAACTCCAGAAGACACTGGTAGAGGATCAGAGTTGATGGAGAGGGCAGAAACAAACTGGGATCGGCTACTCAGATAGGACTCCAGCCAGGACAGAGCAGGGCCAGACACACCAAAGACAATATGTAGCTTGGCAAGGAGGCCACGATGCCAGACAGTATCAAAGGCCTTTGCCAAGTCAAAGAAACAGAGAGCAATATGGTGTCGAGCATCACGAAGGGTGGCAATGTCTTGTACTAGACGAGCTAGTTGGTCAGAGGTTGAGTCGTTGCGCCGAAAGCCAGATTGGGAAGGGCTAAGGCATGGTGAAATGTGGCAATACAACTGGTCGTAAAATACCTTTTCACATACTTTTGAAAGGGAGCAGAGAAGAGATATTGGACGATAGTTTGAGGCTTGTGATCGGGAGCCTTTACACTTGTAGATGGGCGTGACCTTAGCGATCTTCCAACGATCAGGAAATACGCCGGAGGAGTAGGAAAGGTTGAATATAAGGCACAGTGGGTACGCCAGAGATGGAGCCAGAAATTTGAGAACTTCATTTGGTAGGGCATCAGGACCAGGGCTTTTGTTGCTTTTTAGTCTTTTTAGGTAGCTGCGAACAGATGATGTGGTGGTATGTATAGAGCGCAGATCAGAAGACACAGTCGCAGAACGTTGCAGAGGTGGTATTGGAGAGGAATGGTCGTCTGGAATACCAGCTGATGTGAATTGCGTATTGAGAGTATTAGCTATAGACTTGGGGTCAGTCACCATCGAACCATTGGAAGCTAATAACGGTGGTATGTCTTGACGTGTACTAGTTGTCCTTTGAGTGCGAACAAAGGTATACAGGTTAGGCCTGGAAGAGGGGTGAGATAGGGTGGTAGTGAGCGAACGTAAATATGCTCGATACTTAGAACGTGACAATGACTTCACCAGATTGCGCTGTTTTTTTGTATAAAGAAATATTAGCATAGATGGAGTACTTCTTACTTAAGCTGTAGTAGTCGTATTTGAGTTTAATTGCACCTTGGAGATCTTTGTCGAGCCAAGGGATCTTGGGGTTACGGCTGGACTGACGAGGGTGGTGGCTGCCATGTTTGGGTGTAGCGGGTCTTGCTCCGTATTGTGGCACATAGAAGGAGAGCACGTCATCAAGAACTGTGGTGAACTTCTCCACAGCTTCATCAACAGTAGTGGAGGTGAATAAAAAATGCCAGTCACAGGCAAAAAGTGCAGAGTTGATGATTGACCAAGTGGAGGGTGTAACCTTGCGGAAGGCATGTCGCGGAGGGGTAGGAGTCTGAGAGCAGTTGTAAGAGGTGTTAGCAGTGGCAATGTTGTAGGCTAGCGTTGTAATGACTTGCAAATGATCCGATGCAGCAAGCGGGGCAGCATCGTCAACAGAACGTACAGAGAGGGGGCGGTTCGTAGCCAGCAAGTCCAGACAGGACAGTCTTCCATTCGGAGCGACACGGGTGGGGAAATTGACAAGCTGCTGGAGGCCAAAGCTAGAGAACACGTGTGATAGCTCCGTACCAGCACGCGATGTGGTGTCACCACTCCACCAGTCAGAATTGTGGGCATTGTAGTCACCGGTAAGAAAAACATCAAATAAAGAGAGGTCCAAGGAACACAGCGTGTCGGTAAGCGTGTCGCAAAAGGAGGTGATATCAAGAAGGGATTGTGAAGGGGGGCGGTAATGACAGCAAATGAGTAGCGGATTGGCCCGGAGACCTGCCGGTGCACCAAGCTCAAGCCATAAGGCCTCGCTTTGGGGAGAATCAAGGTCATGGCGACGGGTGCAATGTGGAAATGTCCCATCACGTATGAGAATGGCCACGCCACCATAGCCACGTAGGTTTGATCTCAGGTTCTTATGTGTACTTCAGTAGATCTGTCTTTACGGAAGCATGTGTAGCCTGGAACACTGAATAAAAGTGACGGGCTTAGCCAGGTTTCTGTTAAACATAATATTATGGTGGGCTTGTTGGCATCACATATTGCGTACAATTCCGGAAGTTTGTTTGTTACAGAGCGACAGTTGATAGTTACAATGTTAATAGAATGTGCGTGGTCCGGGAAAAACGGGAAAGCATGAGCGCTCAACGGGGTGAAGACCGACATTAGTTTGTGGTAGGGGGCGTCGTGGAGCTGCTGTTGATTAGGAGTTTTAGTAGTTTGTCGTCCAGAATCAGGAAGGAATTGTGGTGCAAGTGGAATATGACCACTAGATATAGAAGAATATGTAACGCAATGAGGGGAAGGGTGTGATGAACTTGCGTGGGGCACAAAGCCAAAGGGTTGGGCAAGAGGATTTAGCTGTTGGCTAGGTGACCGAGGACCCATCACTATTTTTAAAGAGTCGGCGTGGAGAAAGCAATTTTATTAGTGCAATAAAGAGTATAATAGATGCAGACATGGCCAGACAACAACGAGTTCATGGTTTTTATGTTATTCAAAATCGATTTTCGTGTACACAGTACCCTCAGTTCCGATACAATTCACTGATGAGCGGAACACGAAAATCGATTTTGAATAACATAAAAATCCTTAAAAATTCCATGAACTCGTTGTTGTCTGGCCATGTCTGCATCTAATATATTCTTCATTTTTGCGAACTATTTCGCAACTATTCCGCAACCTTGGCCCCATGGCTTGGGGTCAAAAGGTCAAGTCACGAACTACATGTACATGTACATGTATATGTCGGACAAATTGCATGCTCGCTCATTTCGGTATTCCTGACTTTTGTGTCTACGCTAACCACAGCTATGATAGTTTCAATAGTTTGTGTATATGTCAGTTATAGTAGTCCGCAATGCTGCTTTTCTAATTCTCATTATGATTAGCATGCAATGTACTACCCGAAGTACTGAATTTACTTCTTCTGTACTCTATATTCTAATGTATCTTCTACCTCTTCTCCCTTACGAACATACTTTCTCATTTTCTATACTTACTTAGGAGACTCCCTTCGATAGGCATCTATTTGCCTCTGGAGGATCCGTGAAATAAAAATCAATCAATCAATCAATCAATTTCTCGCCTGCCTTCAGACTCATTTCAGAGAAACAGTTGATCAACGGTAGTTACGATAATGTGCATTCCCTTTTCCGTGCACTGGAATGATGTAGGATACATGTACAGTGTATGTGCAACAGGCTATTAGCACTGTGTAAAGTGGTGGCTCACAGCAGGAACAGGGAAGGGGTGTACGAGTTTGCTGTCGCTGCACTTCTGCTATTTCTGCTCTTTTTTGGTGATTTTTGCACAAGAACTCTCCAATTTTAAGTTGCGATATTAGCAACTTTTGGGCTTTTTCTGAAGATATGGATGCGATTTCAGCAACTTGCACTTGTTTTGGCACGGTTGTGAAAAGCATAAGTTGCGAAAAATTATGGCATCTTTGGGAAAGGGCTATTCCTGATGAGCGTTGTGCGAAAGCTAGTTCCGTATCCTCTAGTGAAAGAGTGTGCATTTCTGTTCTCGTGTGCTGGTCTGTCTCTTCTGAAACATGCATAGCCCGGTACATGCACGGAAATAGATGGGCACAGCCAGGTCTCCGTGAGCCGAACAGTACTCGGCTTAGTGCTCTCCAGAACAATCGAAAGTTCAGCTAATTTATTGACGAGAGACCGACAATTCATGGTTATCAGCGTTAGGTCGGATTCTGATCTGGGGTAGAATGGGGTAGCATGCAAGGTGAGGGAAGACATAGACAACATGATTATGACGAGGGACTATCACCACCACGTTCAGTCACGTTGGTACCGTCGGCAAAACTTCGCCACTTACGGACGGTGTGGCTAATTGTTTCCGGCCAAAATCCTGTACTGAGTATTTTGCCTTCATCCGTCGCTGGGACAGTCAGTCGTGCATATGCTGTACCAAAGGTCCGGGATTCGCTGATACTGCAATTGAGCACCTCAACCTCACGGTCCTTTGTTGTTGTATACTTTATTTATAGTGGAAATCAAAACAGGCAAAATGCCTAATAACATTGGACCCACTGTGAATGACATGTTAAAGGATATTGTGGAGAAAAAAAAAGTAAATACAAGAGAAAAAGAGAAAGGAAAAAATAACGGAAGGTTGGTTGCAACGAACAGATATCAATCCAGTAAGCATTGGAAAACCTATGTCGCTGATAATATATACTGCAAGGCTTGAGATTTAAAATCCAAATACCTATTTGAACATTTTGCTGCTGGTGGCAATCTATTCCACATAATGGCTCCAGCGTGCGTTAGGCGCTTAGCAGAACGAGCAGTGCTAGCAGGTGGGACCACAAGCAAGTTGCTTTGGCCTCCCCGAGTGCGAGTTGAGGGCACGACAGCAAAAAAGGACTCAAACAGGGTGCTACATGCATCATGCAAACATCGCCAGATGAAACACAACATATTCAAGTGCACAGAAACCTGTAGATCACATACATGCATTCGATTTAGCAGGGGAGCAGTACTGGTCCACGGTGGCGACTTGCAGACTGCCCGAGCGGCACGTTTGAACAGCCTATGTAGCCGTTGTTCCTGGGCAACTGTCAAATACGGGTAGTAACTAATAGAAGCATACAAAAATTCAGGCAAAACGATAGATCTGAAGTAGGTGAGTCGGCATGGATACGGCAGCGAGGAAGCATGTCGCAGCAGGACAGCAATTTTGCCGGCAACACGACGAGCAACATGGTCCACCATTGTGGTCCAACTCATGTCCGAGTCAAAATGCAGGCCAAGGTATTTGGCAGATGTGACTACTGGTAGGACTTGTGAATTGCATACAACATTGATGTCGAGGGCTGCAGCTCTATGGTGTGGTATGGCGAGTATCTGCACCAGTCACTGGCAGTCAGTGATTGCGTTAGCGCTACACTCCATGTTGACATTGCCAACGTAGAACACAGATTTTGTGACTCTCCACCACTGTAACTACAGTCAACTTCGCTTATAACGACACTCGGTGGGGCGCGAAAAAGGTGTCCTTATTCACGAAGTGTCGTTATACCCGAAGTCCCATTACAGTATTACAGTTGGATGTGACTTTGCTCTGGGCATGGACATTTTGTCGTTATTCGCGAATTGTCGTTATATCCGCAGTCGTTATTAGCGAAGTTGACTGTAGATACTATTATACAGTCAGAAAGCGCAACTAGACACAAAACTGACAGAGTACTGAGACATTCGACGTCCTGACACCTAGCTTCACCACATCTCCGTAGCGCTAACCGACAGCCTTCCAACTTGGAAGGTTCAAGGTTATGGAAAGACCAAAGAGGGGAAGGCAAGCGCAACGAAAACGAGCACAAGCTACAGTCCCAACGGAACAAAGAATGTCGATTGTTACTGGACGATGACGAGACCAGTAGGCGATTTGACAAAGCGGTCTAACTACAGTTCGAAGCAGCAAAGCATCACACCACCCAACTTGGGTGGGTCATAATCAAAGATAAGTAAAGAAGGGGGAAGCTTTGCGAAAACGAATTGTACAAGCCGAAAGCCAAACTCCTACAGTACTCCTCATGCATGACATTGTGATGGACTAGTTGACTACAAAACAAGTTGAGTAGTGTGCTGCTTCGAATTGTAGTTAGACCGCTTTAACTTGTCGATATTTAGCCGGAAAGCCGGCCGATTTTTAGTACTTGCACGTGATGGAGCGGGCATCGGGCCAATCTTGCAATCATTGTAGGCTTTTCACCATGACAGAGGAGAACGTCGGTGCAGACCGTGAACTGGCTGCACTACAACCTAGCAAAAGTACGATAACGCTAACTTTTACGGTACTCACTCCCAGCCGTGACAAAAGACGTTATCAGGTAACGGAAAAACGTTACAGAGCTCAAAATAACGGGCCGACGTTCGTTATGGTAATTCTGCAAAAAAAATGCAAAACTCGCATTGTTTTGTAACTGGCGGGAGATAAAAAGCACGACGTGCAGATCGAGATGAGAGTCGAGATTGTTTCCTCTTGTGACATTTAGCTTTTTTGGCGAGTTTTGCCTTTCAGTTGACAATGTCTGCGTCCTCTGCTTCGTGCCTTTCACCCTGTAGACCTATCCCATCTGGGAAACAAAGGACCAGTTCCACGGCACTCCTCCGGCGGAAGAAATTCATCGGCCTCTCCCAGACGTGCTGGAGCTGGAGAACCCTTACAGTCTTTGGTGCTGGGTTTAGGAAAGGTTTTCCAAGGACCTGGGAACAGCGAAAACTCATTTTCGCCGTTTTCTTGCTATTCCAGAGTAAAAGACCTCGCCAAGGTATTCTTTCGGAACGACAGCAAACTAATCCCTGGTTCAACATTTAGAATTTCCCGCAGCTGTTTCCACGAAAATTCATACCGCCATGGTTGTCACGACTACTTCGTCTCAACTATAACGTACATTGTGCTAAGGGAAATGTCAGCTTGAACGATCCGAAGTACGGAAAGGTTTGCGTTTACGTTAGCGTTTTTTTTAGCTAAGGATATCTACTGTGACTGGATCCTACTAGACGCTAGCCATTTCACGCATTTGGCCTTGTAGCTCGTGTAAAAACTAACTAACCAATACTTACTAGAACCAGGGAGTAGTAAAATACTTTATCACTCCCTTAGTATAGTATTGACTCACATGGATTTTTGCCATACCTAAGCAGTCAAATATTCCTGCATATTTCACTCCTTAGGGCTATATTGACTGCTTATATTTGACTGCTTAGGGGTTGCGCAGTTGAACGGTGCCTAGTGCAGCATTGTCACTGCATGAGTAGGTGGTGGTGCAACGGTTGCGCAATCATAAAACCGGGATTCATGAGGTTATCATTCTGGAAATTGAAATACGGACTGTTTGTCGTGATAAATCTAATATTGACTTCGTACTTGGTCAGTATAGGAAATAAAACCTCGTAAAACACCTCGGCTTCGCCTCGGTCTTTTACTCGGCTTTTATTTCCTATATTGACCTCGTACTCAGTCAATATTAGATACGTATTTTACTACTCCCTGCTAAGAACTATCTCATTTCCGCTGTCTAGCGTCTACTGCGGTCTAGCTAGCGCTGCTGTGTACTACGTGTAGAGTCTACGTGTGTAACAGACAAGCCTACAACTATAGTACAAGCAAAATTGACCACCGTTGTGTGTGAACAGAGCTAGTCCGACTCATCCGACACAGTCGGTCGATTTCTTGTCGGAGTCGGTGTGGGAGCATCTGCCGGAAAATCGGCCAAGTGTGAACCATGCATAAAATACCTTCCGACGCCCCGGCCCTGCATGTCTTGTTATTGAAAACACACAAAAAAGGGTACACACAAAAAAGGGTACACACTGACGGTCGGAGTCAGCGTGAACGGTAAAGTGCTAACCATGTCTACTCTTGGCAGGGAGTCTTGCAGCGAGAAAGAAGTGGCGCGCCGAATCACCAACTCACTCAAAGTCACTTGGTCACTAGCAACAGTACTCAGAAGGGTAGATCGACTGTATGATGCACTGCAGAATTCGAGTCGTTTCTGTCTACTTTCGCTGTGTTGCAACATTGGCTGTTGTTTGTTCATACTGAAGTAATAATTATGAATGTTTGTCGCAGCGTCGAAGTCCTCGTCCACTGGTAACATCTTGCCCAGTTTTCCCACCAAGAAAACATTTGGTGGCCATCGGTACGCCGCTTTGTAGCTATCCGCCTAGCCTTGTTTTCCGTCGAGACTGCCGACTGGCCTCTCGTCATTGCCACTCAGCCGTCCATTGACTTTGGTTCCTTTCGAGACAGGTCACGGAACGCCGGGGAAAGCAGGAAAAAAAAACTTTCACAGAGATGAATGCCGTCGTAGCCACAGTGACTACTGTTGCGATTGTGTTCACAATGTTGCCAATTGTAAACGGTAAGTTAGTTTCACATTGCAACACCCAATCAATGCGTCACTTGAAAGAACTCTTGGACGTAATTATTTTTTATGCTGAGTAGGCTGCCTAAGCGGATTATGCTCAGAAAATGACCAGATTATGCTCTAGCGCAGTAGCGGATATATCCGGATGCTCGCAGGATGCTCGAGAAAACAGCCAATTGTGCTTTTATTTGCTTCAGCAAAAAGACCAAAAGAACAGATGATCGTAATGAAAAAGGACTCAGACTATTGTCATGATGTGACCTGGGAGCTTTGTGGAAATACAAGACAATAATTATTATGCAAGAGGAATACCAAACTTCACAAGCAAACGCTGATTTTTTGGGAAATGTCCTATAGTGGCTACTAAAATAATATTCCAAATCGACGAGAAGCGCTATGTATGGTCCCCCAGAGTACATGAAAACCAGAGTGTGCAGCTCGGATGGGTTGCTGTCACGGCGGAATTCCGTGATTACATCATTTTAGTGATGTAGTGCGTACAAGCAGGATTCAAGCAGGTCTCTTTCTGCACAACTGCAGCTCAGTTGTAGATCTACGCACTACGCCATTTCCCGCCTCAGATCTGCGCCAAATATGATGTAATCACGGAAGTCCGCCGTGACAGACACCAAGAGCAGAAAAGGCCCCAAGCTGCACACTCTTGGTTTTCATGTACTCTTGATGGTCCCTCAATAGCAGGTGTGTATATAACAACCTCATTGGGCATCTACCCTTGTTTTTCAGATGCCACTTTATGCTCCTCCTCAAAAAGGACCTGATTATGCCAGAAATTATGCCGGTATAATCAGGCTAACTGCTAGCTGCCTGGGGCAATAATTATTTTCTTCCTTTTAAAAATGAGACCCTAATGTACATGTATATCACAGCCAGATGTTGAGGCAATAAGTAAGATGTAAAGAGAAAAGGACCTGTAAGTTACTAGTTATGACGAACAGTCCACCAAGGTAACGAGATATTATACAGTCAGATAGTGCGACAAGAAGGCACAAAACTGGCAAGGTTATCAGTGAGACATTCGACGACCTGACACCTAGCTCCAACACATCATCAAAGCGCAAACCAACAACCTTCCAACTTGCTCAGGTGCGGAAAGTTCCAATGAGGGGAAGGGATGTGCCACGAAGATGTGCACGAGCTTTGTCCCTCGGCAACAAAGAATGTCGAAGGTTACGGGATGATGATGATGAGACTAGTAAGACCATTGGACTAACCGGTCTAACTGCAGCAACTCGAAACGCAAGGCAGCAAACCACCCAACTTGGGAGGCTCAAAAGCATGTAACAACACATAAAGGGGGGAAGCCAAGCGAAGACGAACTGTCACAAACCGAAAGCCAATATCCGGCTAAACTCCCTTTCTCTGTTACCTTGCGTTTTTGAGTTGTAGTTAGACCGGTTTGTCCAATGGTCTTACTAGTCTCGTCATCATCATCCCGTAACCTTCGATATTCTTCGTTGCCGAGGGACAAAGCTCGTGCACATCTCCGTGACGCATCCCTTCCCCTCATTGGAATTTTCCGCACCTCAGCCTTCCAAGTTGGAAGGTTGTTGTTTTGCGCTTTGTAGATGTGTTGGAGCTAGATGTGACAGGTCGTCGAGTGTCTCAATATCCTTGTCAGTTTTGTGCCTTGTTGTCACACTATCTGACTGTACATTATTCCCGTAGCTATGCAGAAGACGTTACTTCAGTAACGTCTGGCGCTAGCCAGGGTCCACACAGCTTTAATTTGGTGTTTGTTTGTGTCACGCCTGGCACTATCCCGTATCTGTCCCGTACCGTACCGTACCATCAAACACAGCTGGCCACATACAGCTGGCCGCAATATTCAAATAGGGCTTTCAAACGCAAGATCATAACGTGAAGCAACTTGGAAGAATGAGTATGAATGCGAAGTGTATGGGGGAATGCATGTCGGGCGATAGTGCGGGTTCGAATCCCAGGTAATGCCTGAAAAAATAGGAGAATTGAAAAATTTATAACATCCCTATTCTTTTTTTTTGCCGTCATCAAGGCGGTAGACGGTGTCGTATTACCCTCGACCGTACCTGTTCCGTACCTGTCCCGTACCGTACCGTACAATCAAAGACGGCGGGCCACAATGCATATTCAAATAGGGCTTTCAAATACAAGATCATAACGTGAAGCAACTTGGAAGAATTAGTATGTATGCGAAGTGTATCGGTGGATGCACGCAGGGCGATAGTGCGGGTTCGAATCCCAGGTTATATCTAAAAACAAAAAGTATAATTTTATTTATAGGTTAGTGCATGGCAGGGAGGGCCTTATGGCTTGTTAGTGCCCGACAGGTTAGCCTGAGGGCCGTAGGCCCGAGGGCTACCCTGAAGGGCACAAACAAGCCATAAGACCCTCCCTGCCATGCACTAACTATTTTAGAACGAGGTTACATGCATTATCTCACTTCCATTATGCTTGTGTACCACTATATTGGGTAGTTTTGTGGTTTGTGTGCAGAGAGACTTGGTGTGGTATGAAAGAATATTTTATTCTGGTAAGTTATGGTAACTCAGCACCACTTAGGACTACTAAAAGTAGAATGGAAGCAAATGAAATGCTGGGCTCTTATTGCGAGCTTCATTCTTATTCATACATGTAGCTTGTGGAGTTATTTAGGGGCTCTGAGAGCCCCTTGTCGATAACTCTAATGACTTTGATCTTCGATTTTTATAGGTTTCCGCAAGCTGTTGACAAAGAAAATTCGTACAGATGAAAGAGTACGGGAGGCAAAACCGTACACACTTCTGAATTGCGTAGCGTTTAGTAGTACACCGTACACGTTATGCAGAGTTCATTATCTGCACCGTACTATTATGCATACAGGGAGTTGTACGCACCAGTTTAGAGTATATTCAGCGGGCTTTAAACTAATCCAAGGCCCTCGACGCGTCATCAAGAGTAGTAAAATAACGATTGAGCGGGCTTTAAACTCTGATAAGGCCCTTGGCGGGAATGTCGCTGATTGGTCGTTTCCTGGACAACGAGACAGACCTCGTTCTAAAAGAATTTAAAACATCCCTATGCTTTTTTTGTCATGCATGCAGTATGCAGTTTGGGGATAAAATATCCAGTAAAACATGTTCGTTTTTTAGCCCATGGGCCAATATTCGAATTTTGAAGGTTCACGAAAAAGTACAAGTCCGTGCTCATGGTCAGTCTACCATAATTATAATACTCTACTGGTAAACTGCACTGACCTGCTGTACCATGGTAGGAAGAGTCCGTTTTGTGAAAAATTCTACATGAGTTGCATTTGTGTCTGTTTATTAGCCCATGGGCTTATAAACGGAGGTAGGCTTATATCCGGATATAGGCCCATGGGCTTATATGCGCGGAATTACGGTAGGTCCTTTTCTCTTCATGTATATCACAGCGATATTAATTCTGCGAGACCCCGTTGATTTAGGCTTCGGCCTTTGAGTAATCCCACAAATGATAATAATATTTACCAGTTGATCCCTTTGTCGCTGTTACTGTTGCTGTTGGTACTGCTGCTGCTGCTGCTGCTGCTGTTGCGGTTGCTGTTGGTACTGCTGCTGTTGCGGTTGCTGTTGGTGTTGTTGTTGTTGGTGGCGGTGGTGGTGTTTTTGTTGCTGCTGCTGCTGCTGCTGCTGTTGGTGTTGCTGTTGCTGCTGCTCCTGATGCTGCTCCTGCTGCTACTGCTGCTTCTGCTCCTCCCGGTGCTGTTGTTATTAGTACAGAGAGTGCTCTGACACGAAATAAGGAAGAGTGTAATGGCGTTTGAACCGCCCCTAGTGTTGTTTCTGCTCGTGCTGCTGCTGTTGCTGCTGTTGCTCTTGCTGCTGTTGCTGCTGCTGCTGCTGCTGTTGCTGCTGCTGCTGTTGCTATTGTTGCTGTTGCTGTTGCTGTTTCTGTTGCTGTTGCTGTTGTTGTTGCTGTTGCTGTTGCTGTTGTTGTTGTTGTTGTTGTTGTTGTTGTTGTTGTTGTTGTTGTTGTTGTTGTTGTTGTTGTTGCTGCTTTTGTTGTTGCTGCTTTTGTTGTTGCTGCTTTTGTTGTTGCTGCTTTTGTTGTTGCTGCTTTTGTTGTTACTGCTTTTGTTGTTGCTGCTTTTGTTGTTGCTGCTTTTGTTGTTGCTGCTTTTGTTGTTGCTGCTTTTGTTGTTGCTGCTTTTGTTGTTGCTGCTTTTGTTGTTGCTGCTTTTGTTGTTGCTGCTTTTGTTGTTTCACAGTAATGACTAAGGCACCCGGGCCATCAAGTCATAACACGCACAATAAGTTACCTGAGCCATCATCTGACAATACAAGTCGAAATAAATTTGGTGAATTTGGACTGCAAACTCATGCCTTCTATGCAAGCCTGTTACAAACTCTGGTCAGGCTCGGAGTATTCGCCTGTTTCTGTTTTCTAAGGTCAGGAACCTTACATTGTTGACATACTTCTGTGCTCCCTGATCTCATTCTGACATGTGTTCACTGGGCTCATTTTGGAATGTGTTCACTGGGCTCATTCTGGAATGTGTTCACTGGGCTCATTCTGGAATGTGTTCACTGGGCTCATTCTGGAATGTGTTCACTGGGCTCATTTTGGAATGTGTTCACTGGGCTCATTCCGGAATGTGTTTATCAGTCTTATTAGGCTTTCCCCAAATCGGTCGGCCGAAAATTCACCGAAAACGAGACGTATTGAAAATCGCTAAGCTTTTCGCCGATTTTGGAGGAGTCCTTTGAGAATCGCCGAAAATCTACCAAATGCTGTTGCAAAGTGCGTTGGAGAATGAATGATGTTGCTGCAGGCATGACCGCTCGAGCTCTCTACTTCAGACAGTTAGGTTTGGGCAGGTAATGCTAGTTATTTGCTGCGATAATGCTAAAGGCAAAGCTCATAATAATGATGAGGATATAATGCCACTTATAATGCTCACACTACTCCATAATGCCAGTTTGAAAGTTGGAAAAGTCGATTTAAGAAGGCCGTCTTGGATCAAGGCCAAAGCGTAGAAGAAGAAAACTTTTAAAACAGCAGTGAGCATGTTGTCTGAAACAATCCACTGAGAAGGTTGATTTGCAACGTCAAGTCTCCGGACGAAGCCGAACGGGTTCAGATGCACGGTTTTTGGAACTGGACCTAGCCAGCGTCATGCATGACACCGTTGTCGACCGGCAATTATGCTTGTAATGCCAATTTTGCATGCGAAATGGTGTTATAATGCCAGCATTATGCCACCTGGAAATAAGGGACTCTAATGCCAGCCATAATGCTAGCATTACCCGCCCATGCCTACAGACAGTTCAGACAGTTCAGTACGTGTAATACTAGTGTGTTGAGGTCGTGTGAATCCTGTCCTTTGACCTACTCTCAGTCTCAAACAAACAGTCATTAGCCACTAGGAAGATCGTTCCTAGTAAAATCCCCAAATCGGCCACCCGAAAAATTCGCCGAAACGAGACTTATCGAAAAATCGCTAAGCTTTCCTCCGATGTTGGAGGGTTCCCTTGAGAATCGCCGAAAAATCTCCCAAATCGTCCAATGTCTCACCAATTTTGAAGCCGATATGCCAACAATTCTTTTCGCTGATTTTCCAATAATTATAATTCCAATTTTGCAGCCGATTTTCAAACAATCAGCTGATTTTGTAGCCGAATCTGATGTATTTTTGAGCTGAGCAAAAACCGAATAGGCGAAAAACGGGCCGATTTGGGGAAAGCCTAAGTCTTATCCTGGAATGTGTTCAGCGGTCTTATTCTGGAATGTGTTCAGCAGTCTTATTGGAATGTGTTGAGCAGTCTTATTCTGGAATGTGTTGAGCAGTCTTATTCTGGAATGTGTTCAGCCGGCTCATGCTGGCATGACAGTACACAGTGACACCAGGTTTTGTATGTACATGTACTTGGGAGAGTGTACAACTTTTGACAAAACATTCAGCAAAATAATGTGTGTGTGTGTGTGTTTGTATGTGTGTGTGTTTGTATGTGTGTATGTGTTTATGTGTGTGTGTGTGTGTTTGTATGTGTGTATGTGTTTATGTGTGTGTGTGTGTGTGTGTGTGTGTGTGTGTGTGTGTGTGTGTGTGTGTGTGTGTGTGTGTGCGTGTGCGTGTGTGTGCATTTTGTGTGTGTGTGTGTGTGTGTGTGTGTGTGTGTGTGTGTGTGTGTGTGTGCATGCTAAAGTTTCAAACAATTGCAATGTTGATACATCCAGGCAAGCACATGCATGTTGTATGGAAGACTTGTTGCATGATACGTTTGACTAGTCCCGTATGGTTATCTCCTCTGCAGGCACCGCGCAGGTAGAAGGATGCAAACCTAAGCCCACTACTGGTGCTAGCTACAATGTTGTACAGTCCGCTTGTTGGCTTTTGGTCAGTCTCATTTTTGTTATTCTGATCATGATGTACATACAAGTACTAGATCATGCGACAGCTGGTTGCTTGTACCATCATGCATGGATCAAACGCAACAGTCTGGTGGCATTGCTGTTGACCTTGCGCATACTCGTGAATTGCTAAAATGTGCTTGAAGTAGCTATTTAGCTTGAGAAGAAATCCATCCCCACTACCGCTCTGTACACTGAGCAGCTGAATGCAGTCGGCTCTGAACCACTCCCTCAGCATTGACGGGGTTGTCTTTAGAGAGACACCCAACATCAGACTAAGAGCTTGATCAAAGACACGAGCGCGGTTACTTTTCAAAGTCTGTGTTGGCTATTTACGCGCTAACAACAGAAATAGACCCCCCTCATTGTATTTTGATCCCAACACACTACAGTATTTACTTGTAGAGTTGCCTGAATTATCTCTTTAGAAAATTATGCTGGTCCCACCATACACACACTTCGTATGTAACTGCTGTATGCGTGACTATATCGGCGGGTTTCCAGCCTTACGGTCGTGTATTATTAGACCCCTGGAAATCCTGTGACCATTATGCTCTTTCCTACAACATGAAACCATCTTCAAATACATCGGAACCATGAACACATAGTGGCGCTACATGTTAGCAGCTCCTGTTCGTGTGCACACATCCTTGCAAAACACGCAGTTTGAAGTATTCATTACACCTGTGACACGACATTCTCCTCTCCTTTGTTTGCTTTTCTCGTATAGTCATGCACTGATGCTTTTTGTCTTGATGCCTGAAGCGGGTAACACACTACCCCTACCCACTGGCCCTGTGTTAGCGTTAGTCTTATCTGTCTCTGTACTTGCCATTTTCGCATCTTGTGACTTGTGACTCTTGTCTCATTGGTTTATGAAGATTAATGCCTCCACACATCACCTGTCCACTTATTGTCAGATTTTTTCTTCAAGTTTTGCATGCACTAGGCCAGGGTAGCTACTCAGACGATGATTTCATGTGGGAGCGAACATCTTTCCTATGAACTCTTATATGAAATAGAAAGGTGAAGTAAAGGGGGAGTAAAGGTGAAGTAAAGGTGAAGTAAAGGGGGAGTAAAGGGGGAGTAAAGGTGAAGTAAAGGGGGAGTAAAGGGGGAGTAAAGGTGAAGTAAAGGGGGAGTAAAGGGGGAGTAAAGGTGAAGTAAAGGGGGAGTAAAGGGGGAGTAAAGGTGAAGTAAAGGTGAAGTAAGGGGGGAGTAAAGGGGGAGTAAAGGGGGAGTAAAGGGGGAGTAAAGGTGAAGTAAGGGGGGAGTAAAGGGGGAGTAAAGGGGGAGTAAAGGGGGAGTAAAGCGGGAGTAAAGGGGGAGTAAAGGTGAAGTAAAGGGGGAGTAAAGGTGAAGTAAAGGGGGAGTAAAGGTGAAGTAAAGGGGGAGTAAAGGTGAAGTAAAGGGTAAAATTGCATTGAATACTGCATGTAGTATGGTAGTACTGTAATCCCATTCATCTTGGGCACACTGTAATCCCATTCATCTTGGCCACACTGTAATCCCATTCATCTTGGGCACACTGTAATCCCATTCATCTTGGGCACACTGTAATCCCATTCATCTTGGGCACACTGTAATCCCATTCATCTTGGGCACACTGTAATCCCATTCATCTTGGGCACACTGTAATCCCATTCATCTTGGGCACACTGTAATCCCATTCATCTTGGGCACACTGTAAGAAGACCTTAGGGTCTGTTGGGAATGCCAATAATAGAATACAAATACAAAAATCCCGCTGATAAGCCCATGCCATGTGCCCACCCGCGTGTAAGTCCATACTCGCGCATACGCCCAGGCCAAGTAAATATACTTAGTTCGAACAGCGCGAAGCCTCGGTGTAAAAGCCCATGGGCCTAGGTCGTAGAGGAGGGTGTTTCAAATAGGAACGGTTTGACAGCAAAATTGTGTAGACCCAAAACGATCATCAGCGTGGATGGTTCACTCGAAATATGTTTGTGGAAGGAAGCTGGCATGTTGAGGTTTGCTCTGAGGCCAGAGTCGATCGAACTGAGCGACTCCTTTGTGTTTGCCCGTTTAATACCTGATTTTTGGTTTCAAATTTTGGTGTCACAGGGGTACAAAATACATGTAGTACCCGAAAACCCGAAGTCGCAGATGACAGTCATTGGTTGGCTTATTTTAATTCGCACACTAAATGGGAACTAGGCCCAATGATTATTATAAAGGCGAATGGATAAACCGCATTTAGATTGTAGACTACACTACAGACAGCGTGCGTGTACAAAAATACTCCGCATCGCATGTATGTCTACCCAGCTCAGTCGGCCAGTGCAGTGTGTAAGACTACTATTACTAAGAGAAGCGAAGGGGTGTGCCTTTGTGGTGTTACCATGGAAACATTACCCCGATCGGGCACCCGTGCTACCCGTGGAAACTACCGAAGTCGGCGAAGATAATGCTACCCGACTCAGCACTAATCCTAGCCTTCCTTCGTCTATCCACACTCTTTCGGCGAGAAATTGGCTCGCCGAATCATCAACTCGAGATCATGCTCTGCAGAATTCGAATCATTTCAGTCTACTTTCGCCGTGTTGCAACGTTGGCTGTTGCTTGTGATATTATGAATGTTCTGATTGTCGCAGTGTCGAAGTCCTCGCTAAACTGGTTACGTCTTGCCCAGTCGCTTTCCCCACCAAGAAAAGATCTCGTTGCCATTCAACATTGTATCCTGCTCGCTGTACAGTAGCTGGGCTCCGTCAATCACTGTTGCATGCTAGCCATCGGAACGCCGCTTCGTACCTATCCGCCTAGCCCTGTGTTCCGTCGAGACTGCCGACTGGCCTCTCGTCATTGCCACTCAGCCGTCCACTGACTTTGGTTCCTTTCGAGACAGGTCACGGAACGCCGGAATAAAAACTTTCGCAGAGATGGATATACCGGATACCGTCGCGGCCATAATGGCTGTTGTCGCGATTGTGTTCGCAACTGTTATAAACGGTAAGTTTGAAAAGTTTCACATTGCAACACCCAATGCGTCACCTGAAAGAACTCCTGAACTCTTAGTTACCGTACTCGCGCGATTAGGGCCCTCTCTTGAATAGTAGGCCTTGACGGACTATGCTAAATAGTAATAATTATTTTCGTGAAATTATGCTATTCGCATTGCTGAAAAATTGCAGAATTATGCTATTTTTATTAGGGCTGAAACGATCATCCATTTAGCCCAATCGATGGGCACCGGCGGATTATGCCGGCATAATTACTGGCATAATTTGGTGGTTGAAAATTTGGAGCATAATTTAGCATCCTTTCGGAGGTAGGAGCACAAGGACATGATTGTACCACCGTTCTAGTATGTAAAATGTAGGCTACAGAATTGTGTACAATGCACCTGATCAGTGCTGATGGTCTGCATGGTAAAGGGTTTGGAGGTCATGCAGATAGTGTTTTCAATGAAAAGCAGGGTAGAAATCATGGCAAAACATTATTGTATGCTCAAATTCGTCTTCTTCAAAGTAGTTCTTTCTCACACTGATACAGTACATGTAGCAGAAGATGCCGGGGAATCAGCCTTTACCAGGTACTTTAGTATCCCGGGGCAGACGAGATAGTGACGGGTAGTCCGCAAACTCCACGTACATGTACATGTACATTATGCAAAGCAGCATGTTATGAATTCATGACTAGATTTTAGCAGCCATGACTGTGCAGGGTATGGATATCGCTCTAGTAATTTAAAAAAATCTATGTCTAGTTGAGGTTCGGTCATGATGGAAGGAGAGGTGGAGCTACGGGAGAGATGAGCTGATTATTTGCAGGGTGAGGGTGACATCGGTTGTCAGAGTATGACGATTACGAAGATAGTTGAACACGATAATTTTCGAAGGTAACTCAAACGAATTTGGCAATGAAAAATTCTTTTTACAAAAGAAGTCAACTCATGAATACTTCAAAGTAGAAGACGTAATGTTTTCTCTTTTCCATGTTGATCTCTAGCATGCATGGATACCTTGGTATGGGGATACTCATGTAACATTTTTGTTGTACTTATGGCCACTTGCAAGTACCAAGAAAGCACAATTTTCCGAACTTTGAGGCTCCATAGGTACAACAAAGTGAATATGTATCACCGGGTGCCAAAGCATAGTATGAGGATTTTGCGAGCATAATGCGAGAATCCATGAAAGCATAATTCCATGATTTCGCTGGCATAATCCGCCGGAGCCTACCAATCGATTACTCTTTATCATAACGATCGATTATTCGATTATAGTCTTGAAGAGGCCGCACCTGGAATATGTACATGCTAGGGTTCCCAGTAAAAAGGCAACGCCTGTTGGGACTCCCCTAGTAAAATAACAAAATCTATTACTACTACTACTACTATGTGGAATGGCCAAAAGTGGAAATATGTACAAAATTTTGCACAAAAAAATGAAAAAATGCTATGTGGCATGATTGCCCACTAATGGGCAGCGTTACAGACAACAGATACTAGGTGTCATTATGTGGAGGCTACTAGTATAGCTGTCATGAGTGTGTACTATATATTCTGCGCTGCATGCACTGCGCGTATAAGAAATTAAAAAATTTAAAAGATGCAAAATAATCGTAATCGGTAATCTAAACGATTGCTCGATCGTTAGAGTTATCAAAAGAGTAATCGATTATTCGGTATAATCGTTTCAGCCCAAATTTTTATGCTAAAATTTATCAAATTATGCCGCATTATGCTCACATATGCTGCTAATGTATTTGATGGTTTTGTGCAAAATAACAGGGCAATTTTTTGTAGAGGGCGTTGTACTGTAGTAGCAAAAATTCAACGGGGTCAACGCACCGTCCGACCTAGCTACGACCATCACTGATTGTAGTGGAATGGACATGTTATCACGGGAGTAGTAAACCTACGACTTCCTGGTGCATCTACTTGTACGATGTACTTGTACGACATGTACAACTGTATGGAATTTGATGCGAACAGGCGGATTATTCCAATTTATGCGATTCGTATGCTATTTGCCTCGAATTATGCGATTATTCGATTTTGGTAGGAATTATGCGAAAAACTATGCTAGCATAATCCGTCAAGGCCTATTGAATAGTGCTATGTCTCGAATGGTTGTTTTTGAATTCTTTTTTCTCATGATGGCACCATCGCCAATAAGAGATAGGTTGTTGTTGTTGTTGTTGTTGTTGTTGTTGTTGTTGTTGTTGTTGTTGTTGTTGTTGTTGTTGTTGTTGTTGTTGTTGTTGTTGTCGTCGTCGTCGTCGTCGTCGTCGTCGTCGTTGTCGGATACTTTATTTATAGTGGAAATCAAAACAGGCATGATGCCTAACAATGGACTGACTGGGAATAAAAATTTAAAGAATACTGTGCAAAAGTAGAGATAGGAAAAAGAAAGAAAAGAAAACGGAAGGTTGATTGTAACGAACAGATATCAATCCAGTGAGCGATGGAAAACCTACGTAGCTGATAATATACACTGCAAGGCTTGAGATTTGAAATCCAATATAATACAGTGTATATAATGTGAACATTTTACTGTTATTCTGGTAATGTTCTTGTCCATGGCACTGCACTGATGGTTTCAGGATCAAAATCGCAGTTCTTGTTGCCGTTTGTGTGGAGTCGTGCTAGTTTACAGTAAACTTTAGGCTCTGTTTTAGGCTCTGCTTTGCTTTGTTTTTATGCTGGATGACGCAAATGTACCAGCATTGAACAAATGGGCCGGTGCATACCATGTCTAAGGGCAAATCTTTTGGAAATTTTGAAAATCAATCACAGGGGTCTAAGGAACACCTCTGTGGAAGATAAAGTTGGATATCACATTTGAAAGTACATATGTACACAGAGACCATGATTTCTATGGCATTGTCCAACACGGAATATCCCTTGTATAATGCATTATCTACAGTGTTGCTGAAAGCAGCTATAGTTTTGCGAAACAGCCTTTAGTCTTGCCCAAGACATTCAGTGAAGGGCCTCAGGCTACCTTGTTCTCCGGATGACAAAACCCTAGAACATTGTCCTGTAAGTACTTGCAGCGTTGAGCTGACAAGCCTGCTTCTGGAAGCACACCAGGAAGAGAGCTGCTCGAGAGGCCTGTGGCATCACTGGAATTACGCAGCATCTGGATGGTGTCACATTCTTCAGCAGCCGACGTTTTTGTCACCTTGTCACCTTCAAGCTTAACCCAGGAGTCTTCCACTTGGGGACGCTTAGCTGGGGGTTCGTCAGACTCACTGCCAGACAGTGAGCGAGTACAGCTGCTAGTTACCGACCCTTCCGACTCGCCAAAGAAATAATTCAAATTGTCGTCTTCCTCCTCGATAACTTTGCTGATCTCTTCGGAGGCGCCGATTATCACGCGAGCGGCACCGGTACAGCTTGACCGACGCGACGTGCTGCTCGGCTTCTGCCGCGAGTGTGACTACTCACAGGCCCTTCCTCAAGTGTTTCTTCCAACTCCTGCTGTGCTGCCACGTCCATGATGATTGATGAAAGCCGATCACTTGTCGCTTCTCTTGAGATCGAGCTGGAATATGTCGACAAGAATGTCAAGATCCGTGATTTTTGTTTGAAGTTTTATTTTACATCGCAAACCAAACGGGCATTGATGCCCAATATTATGATGGCGATAGAATAAAAAGTGTAGCTCGATAAAGCTTCACTTGCGAAAATGAGAAAACAGTCAAAAGGAAGTATTTGTACCGGTAATTACAAGTCAAGTTCGAACGAAGTAACAATCAGGGAGAAATAGGAAGATGAGGACCTATGCCAGAGGGAGGTGCTATTCGGCCATATTAACCGTAGAAAAACACTTTCAGCAATCTTTTAAACGGGGTTGGACGACGAGCGGACGTGAGTTCCTGTGGCAGGGTGTTCCAAAGCTTCACGGCGGAAACCAATGGTCGGCTGTCGCCAGATGTTCGCCGAGTTAGCGGAACAACGTATTTGCAATTGTCATTGCCACGGGTGTTACTGGGAGGTTGGAGGGCTACTCTATCTTTCAGAAGAGGGCTGATGCTGCTGGTGTGGACACGGTGCATAAGGAAACGGAGTTTGCATTTGGCACGTTCAATTACAGGGGTCAGGGAAAGGCGAGTGTATATAGGAGTGGTATGGGACGGGAAGGGCAGATTGGCTACGCAGCGAACACATCGCTTGTCGAGGACAGTGAGCTGGTGCCGCTGCTGAGTGATCAAGCTAAAAAAATGTTTACTCTTCTTTCCGACCGATTTTCTCAAAATTCTGAAAGAAATCGATTTCCCCCGAAGACGCATGCACTGATCCAAATAGCCCTCTCTTGAATATTGCCCCATTTTCGATGGACATTGAAAACATAGTGACCATGGTGACCCAGAGGAAACTAATCCCGCCAGTACGGTATATATAATACAAAGTACCGTAAATTTTCATTTTTCATTCACAAGTAGTATAGAGAGTTGAACTTGCAGGTTTTTTCGTATTCGAACGTGAAATGTCACGTCCACAATGATGCTCCTCTTCTTGTTTGAACATGCGTTTTCAATGTGAACGCGGACCCACTCATGCTGAAGAAAAGCATGAATTTATTGAAGTAATCCGCCTGTTTTGTTGTCAAATCGTTGGGAATCTAGATAACTTCATTCATCAGGGCCGGAGGCAGGTTCCGCGGAGCGGTGCGGCCGAAGGGCCATTTTTAAAGGGGGTCTGAGGGTCCTCCCCCAGGATTTTTTTGGAATTTAGACGGCAAATCCTGCACTCTGGGCAACTCCCTGTACAAAATCATACATCGAAACTTTTTCTCCCCGGTTTTGGACGTTCCACGTCGACCGACTTTTTGGGAAGTTGGTACGGCGGCTACGGCCATGGCCGTACCGGTGGTGCCGGCCCTGCTCATAGTTGATAGCTTTGCTTTTTTGTTTTGAAAACGGATCGCCTTCTTCGTCTGTTGCTCACAGCCAGTTTTCAGCTGCTTTAATTTGAAGAAGGAGGGAATGTTGTTGGCGCAGTTTGAGACTGGAATTACATCTATTATATATAGAGGTTAAAATGCACGTTATTTCCGACGTGATGCGCAATTCCCCGTCAAATTTGGCGTAGAACTCCAAATTTCGAAGTGAGCTTCAGATCAGTCGCGTTGTTTTTCAACGCGCGAGCCAAATAACGTGAGCTGAACTTTCGCGTCACGTCAGAAATAACGTGCATCTTAACTTCTATTACTTGTTCACCGCCCTACGAATCTCACTGCCACAGTGACGCAGTCGAGTCGGTAGTGCTTCAAATTCTTCTAAAATTGCTACGCCAGCGACCAGGGGATCGTCGTCCAAACCATAAAGCAAAACAGGAGCAGCAAAGACAGCCCCTGGCCCTATTTCATCATCCATCTGATCCTGTCCACAGCGAGATGAAAACGAAGGCGAGCATCTCAATGGTTGAGTGAGCAAAAGATTCCTACCCTCAGCACTCTTTAAACTTCACGGAAACTCAGCACAGTGTAGGAACTCAGCACAGTGTACGTGCAGCGTAATACTTTGATACCACAGACGTGGTCATATTCAACGCATGTATGGATTTTGCTTTTGAACGCGCAACGTAAACTCTCACTTAGTATTAGCCTTACACCTTCCGACTATCGTAAGATACCAGTAGTTGGAAAGCAGGTTGTGTTCCTCAAACACTGAATTGTATAGCCGGCTGTAACGCGGATGTGCGAACTTTACTTCTTCTTTTTTTAGTTGGAAAGTACTTACATGTACCTTTGTGCAAAACCATGGTAATGATGTTACCATGGCAATGATGGTGGTCATTTGCGTGTCTGTGCAAAGCAGACTCAGTCCAACGTGATCGGTTCACTTCGCAGTGGCGTACCACCACCACCACCACCACTGCCAGTCACCGAATATGCTTATCTGAGTTCTGTGGTGTGCTGAACATTTGGTTAATGCTCCAAAACTTGACTACCTCATAATGCCGATTATAAATTTATAATGCGTCTGCAGGGGCTATATTAATACTCTTGGTTTGTGAGAAAGGAAGTAAGGCCGCACATAATTCAACATTGTCCAACGTCCAGGAATTAAGGGATGCAGATGGCCAGTGTGCCCGTGGAGCTGCCGCCATACTTCCCCACAAGCTCCACCATCTCTCAGTACTATTAGACATGATCGCTTCTCCAGTGACTGCTCTCCTTCGCAACTTGCAGGGATGTGGCTGAAGAGTGGGCGTATCAAATCCTTTCCAGACATTTCCCTTGAAATGAGATGTGAAAACTATGTTGGTCATCATTGGGCAGGTTCCTGAAAGCCGATCTCGGATCGAGTTCCCTCCCGTCCACCGTAACTGGGTCCGTAAGCCACGCGGGACACGTAGCCAGACTATTGTGCCACTTGACTTCCTTTGCTTGTGCTGTCTTCTTTAGGACTTGACTGCAGGCTTGGCAGTACAGCTGTCCACAACTAACTGTGCGTGTTTCTCAAGGAAACTCTGAAATGCGCTGCTTAACGATTATATCGACTTAATACTGAGGCGTTCGTTCAGAAAGTGGTGGACATCACGCAACTGCATTGTAAATAAAAGGGGGTTTGTCAACTGACAACCGCTCTATTTAGTTGCTATTCACTCTTTAGATGAAAATTCTTTTATTAATGATGTCGAAAAATTGACGTTTCGGGCGAGTCACCCATCGTCAGAACTTAGTACTGAGGTCATGAGTAATTCTAGTGCTTTTCGAGCCTGCTCGGCTGGACTCTTAAAAGACAATTGTTAGAAACGAGCTCTTTCTGCTTAGCTGCTCGAGCACCAAAGCCTGCGGCACAAACCTGGAATTTCCCAATACAGGTGGAATCCTGATAATTCGAATATGGCTTAGTTCGAACATACCGCTTAGAAGTTTTTCCAGGACCGATTTCTGTCAATACGATTCCCACATAAATTTTTCTGATAATTCGAACCTCGAACCGGACATGTCATTAATTCGAAGTTCCACGGATTCCACTTACTTGAAAATGTGTGGGATTTGTGCTGATAATTCGAAGTTAGCAAAGTGTAATTCGAAGTTCACTGTACACTGTACTGGTCAGTTCAGTTTGCATGAGCAGGCTGTGCTGGTCAGTTCAGTATCCGTGAAATCTGTGTCTAAGGTCAATAGCGCAACTCTGTGTGACCATGAGAGCATTTTGACATACATATTGTGGTGTGGGTTCATGTTTGGATGATTAGAATATCCGGATAATTGGAATTTTTTTCCGGCATTTGGAGGTTCGAATTATCAGGATTCCACCTGTAATATACACTACTTCGAAGTTTTTAACTCATCATGCCCCTCAAGCCTCACATAATGTTCGTTCTGTTCCTTTCTAATGCTCAATATGTCTCGGATGCTCGGATAGTCTCATAAGGCCGACTAAAATGCCGACATTATCCGCTGGACTCTAATTGTGAGCGGGATGGGAGCAATAATATTTACATGAAAGTATGAGAGGGGCTCATGTAAGTGCAAAATTGCAGGTGGGTGTTGGGGTAATGGCTTTGTTGCTGCTGTGGCTGTGTCTGTTGTTGTTGTTGTTGTTGTTGTTGTTGTTGTTGTTGTCGTTGTTGTTGTTGTTGTTGTTGTTGTTGTTGTTGTTGTTGTTGTTGTTGTTGTTGTTGTTGTCATTACACACTAGCCAAAATTTGGGATTAACAGCTTGCCCTCATGATGCTTCAACCCTGAATATTTGAATCGGACAGAAAGTGGTGTTTGACCTCCGATATTTTTCGCGATATAGGCCCGAGCTACCTTGACTTGTTAAGAGAAGGTGAGATGGTATGGGCGGGGCTGAGGGTTATGGAGTTGGAAAGCAATTTACGTCCCGTTGAATTTTACAAGTATGGGAGAGGGTGAGCGCTGCAGGAGCAGATTGAGTTTATCAGCAGTGAGTAGATTTCTTGTTTGAAAGCAGCTCGGGAGGGAGCGTCACGAATGCTAGCAGGGAGGGCATTGTAGTGTTTTAGGGACTTGTACAGTGGGGAGTCTTTACAGCGGTCGGTGCTGGTTGGTGTTGTTGTTGTTGTTGTTGTTGTTTTGTTTCACAGTAATAATTCACCGAGCCGGGCAACCCAGTCAACAACTTAGCGAATACAATGGCACATATGATCCATCATATGACTACATGTATATAGATATATATTGTGGACTGGCACTGTTGTTCGCAACCGGTCTGGGCATTTCAGTGGCAACGTTACTCGAACTACTCTCAGCCTTGTTCCGTTTTCACAGGTCAGAAACCTTACATTGTTGACTTACTTACATGTATGCGTTCACTGGATTCATTCTGTAATGTGTTCACTAGGCTCATTCTGGACTGATGTTTTCGCTGGGCTCATTCTGGAATGTCCTCACCAGACTTATTCTGAAATTAGTTCAACAGGCATATTCTAGAATTCGTTCAGCAGGTTCATTCTAGAATATGTTCACCGGGCTCATTTGGAATGTGTTTGTTGTTGTATGACTGCGCGTGCTCTGGTTTCGTATGTGCATCTACTTCAAGTCCTTGGGAGAGTATACAACCTTGGACAAAACACCCAGCACACCAATAATGTATATATATATATGTGTGTGTGTGTGTGTGTGTGTGTGTGTGTGTGTGTGTGTGTGTGTGTGTGTGTCCCATATGGTGCAGTGGTATGTGCAGTCGATTTCCAATCGAGAGGTTGCGGGTTCAATTCCCGACGATTATGGTCGCATACGTCTTTCTTCTCTTTCTCGGACTCTTCCTGACTTTTCTTTCATTCTCCTGGGTGGTTACCAACAGCCAGTGTATGCCGGAGTATGTGGTGTGGTGTGTGTGTGTAGAAAAAAAAATGAAAAATGAAAAATAAGGATTCACTGGCCAGAAAAAGTCACCTCAAACAGCTGTGTGGTGGATACCAGGCTAAAAATAGTGGCGGTCAATTCATCAGCCTTGCAAGCTGTTGAATGGTGTAATCCCAGCACAAGTTGCTATGTCTAACATAGCTGTTCGCTATCATCGCTTCCGCGATGGGCATGTCTGAGGTCTGAGGTGTGTGTGTGTGTGTGTGTGTGTGTCCCATATGGTGCAGTGGTATGTGCAGCGATTTCCAACCAATAGGTTGCGGGTTCGATTTCCAACGATTATGGTCACACGCGCCTTTCTTCTCTTTCTTAGACTCTTCCTGACTTTTCTTTCATTCTCCTGGGTGGTTACCAACAGCCAGTGCATGCCGGAGTATGTGGTGTGATGTGTGTGTGTGAAAACAAAAATGAAAAAGACCAAAAAGTAGGGATTCACTGGCCAGAAATAGCCACTTCATAGCTGTGTGGTGTAGACCAGGCTGAATAGTGGCGGCCAATTCTTCAGCCTTGCAAGCTGTTGAATGGTGCAATCCCAGCACAAGCTGCTATGGCTTCTGCTGTAGCATCGCTATCATCGCCTCCGGCGATGGGCGTCCAATGGTCCAATGGTGTGTGTGTGTGTGTGTGTGTGTGTGTGTGTGTGTGTGCATGTGTGTGTGCAGGTGTGTAGGTGTGTGTGTGTGTGTGCATGTGTGTGTGTGTGTGTGTGCATGTGTGTAGGTGTGTGTGTGCGTGTATGTGCGTGTGTGTGTGTGTGTGCATGTGTGTATGTGCGAACATGACACACAACTGTAATAGTGATACATGCAGGGCACGGTGAAGCAGGTGAATAATGCCGCAAAGACTTGTTGCATGAACTTTTTGACCAGTCTCTATTGGTTTCCTTCTCTCCAGATACTACCAAGAATGGAGACGCAGGTAGAGGCATGTGAATCTAAGAGCATTACTAGTACTAGCTCAAGCATGGCACTGCTCTCTTGTTGATTTCTGGTCGGTCACATTGTTCAATCGGGTCACATGCGCACTACATCATGAAACAGGACGTGACGTTGCTTGCCTTATCATACACATATCAAATGGAACAGTCTCGTGGCATTGCTGTTGACCTTGCTCACTCATGCTAAAATGTACTTGAAGAAGTAGCTTTTCAAATACATGTAGCTTGAGAAGCAATCCATCCCCACTTCCGCATTGTACACTGAGCAGCTAAATGCAGTTGGTTCTGAACCACTCTCTCAGCATTGACAGAGTTGTCTTTCGATAGGCACCTAACATCGGACTAAGAGCTTGATCAAACACACGAACACGGTTACTTTCAAAGTCTGTGTTGGCTATTTACGCACTAACAACAGAAATAGATCCCCCTCATTGTCTAGATCCCCCTCATTGTATAGCCCCCCTCATTGTATTTTGAACCCAAAACACAGTACAGTATTTCCTCACAGAGTAGACCATATCTATTTAGAAATGTATGCTGGTCCCACCATACACATCTATTCATGCATGGCCATACCGGCGGACTTCCAGCTACCGATCATGTATTGTAAGACCCCTGCCTGTGGTTATCTCCAGAAATCCTTTGAAAATTATACGCTTTACTGCAACAGGTAACCATCTTCAAATAGTGAGCCATGAACACATAATTATTAATTATAGTAAAAGTGGTTTCTACACATACTATTTCGACGTAGCAGTTCTTGCTCGTGTGCACACATCCTTGCAAAACATGTTCAATACACGTGTGACACAGCATTCTCCCCTGTTTTGTCTCTTATATAATATTATATTATTATAGTCACTGATTATGTTTGCACCGATGCCTGAAGCAACTCGCTGCCCCCACTCCCATTGTTAGTCCTGTCTTTCTGTTCTTGTTGTTGTCGCATCTGGTCGGTAATGAGGCTTCTGCAGCTGTAATCATTCCTATTTATCCTCTTGTCTGTTCCGCAATGGGAGACCTGCTCTTCTTATGTTTCGGTCACACTAAGGAAAATCGAAGGCCTTTATGGCTTGTTCAAGCCTCAGAATTGCGCATGACGTAGTTTCCGTATCAGGGCCTGGGTTGAAGTCCTCAAAATGCCTGAATGGTGGTTACAGCGACCATAACCCTCTAAAATTTTCTTGATAAACACTGATATTGTGAGGAGACTCTCCCCCCTGCGAGTGTATTGACTGATATCGATAGGGTGATGGTCCATCATACCATGTCAGCTGCTAGGCCTTTCCCAAATCGGCCGGCCGAAAAATTCGCCGAAAAGTAGCCTTTTCAGAAAATCGCTGATCTTTTGGCCGAATTCTGAGATTTTACCAAGAAATCGCCGAATAATATACATGTTTTGCAGGGTCGTGGGCAACTGGGCATGACCAGATGACCGCTCGTGCGCACCTGCGTCACGGCCCGTGGGCATTTCCCAAATCGGCCGGTCGAAACATTGGCCGAGAATAGTGGTTTTGAAGAAATCACCGATCTGTTAGCCGAATACGCAATTTTCGCACGGAATTCGCCGAAAATTGATGTTTTAGTGCCTCAATAGCATGCAAATACAAATTCTGTAGCCATTATCTGCGAAAGGTGGCTGCGACTTTAGAGCCGAATTTCCACCTTTTACAGAAATTGTCATCCGATTCTAGCGATTTTTTCAGCCGATCGAAAAGCCGAATAGGCCAAAATAAATGGCCGATTTGGGAAAGGCCTACCAGCTGCAGTTGCAGTCCCTTTGGCCTGATACTTACACAAAAACAAGAACAAAGTTGAGAGTGGACTCGGATGGAGAGCCAAGGATTAATTTATACAAAAGAACAAGGACCAAGGAACTACAAGTTACGCTATAATGTCCACTAGCACCACTGGTTACTAAACAATCAGCTCGTGCAATAACATTGCACGACACTGACCGACGGTACTGACGTTCTACAACTAACTGGCTAACAGCTCTAGCACACCTTGGATGCGCACTCCAACAGCCTTCGTTGTAGAACGTCAGTACCGTCGGTCGGTGTCATGCAATGTTATCGCATGAGCTGATTGTTTAGTAACTGGTGGTGTTAGTGGACATTATAGCGTAACTTGTACTTGTAGTTCCTTGGTCCTTGTTCTTTTGTATAAATTAATCCTTGGCTCTCCATCCGAGTCCAAAATTGTTTTAGCTACCTTTGAGAAGTATCATGTCTTCGTAATCGTCATACTCGTCCAACCGGTGTCACCCTCACCCTGCGATTAATCAGCTTATCTCTCCCGTAGTTCCACCTGTCCTTCCATCCATGATGACCGAACATCAACTATACCTCAATTTTTTTAAATTATTTTAAAAGCAATATTCATAGCCTGCAAAGTCATGGCTGCTAAAATCCAGACTCATGACTTCGTAACATGCACGTACGCGGAGGTTTGCGGACTACCCGTCACTATCTCGTCCGCCCCAGGATACCCGTGATAAAGGCTGATTCACTCCCATCTTCTGCTACATGTACTGTATCAGTGTGAGAAAGAACTAACTTTGAAGAAAACGAGCTCGAGCATGCAACAATGTATTGCCATGATTTCGATTTCTACCCTGCTTTTCATTGAAAACACTATCTGCATGATCTCCGAACCCTTTACCATGCAGAGTCTGAGACTACCAGCACTGATCAGGTGCATTGCACACAATTGTGTAGCCTACATGTACATACTAGAACTGTGGTACAATCGTGTACAATGTAGTTATGCTCCTACCTCCGAAAAGATGCCAAATTATGCTCCACATTTTCAACCACCAAATTATGCCGGCAAAATCTGCCGGTGCCTAGTCTGGATAATCTACTAGTAGTAGAGAATTATCGGGTGTTAGCGGCCGTCGTGAGTTCCCTTCGGGAACGGATACGATAATTTACTTTAATTTTAGTAGAGAATGCTTATTTATTTATTTATTTATTTCACCTTCCCGTGGCCAGAGAATATAGGCCAATATGGAGGGAGGGGGGGGCGGTAGCCAGCCATGGCAGTAAACAAAAACAAAGCAAAAATAAATAAATATTACACATTACTGGAGGCAAAGAGAAGCAAATGTGGATGAAGAACTAGCAGTTATTAGAACACGAGCTTCATGTTGGCCTTGAAATCCTTTAGCGTACAAGACGATTTTACTGATAGGCAGGGCCAGCCAGAGAGAATAGGCAGCAAAAAAACGGAGATCTGGTATAAGCTGAGGTTCGGGCTTTAGGTAAAGTGCAGGGATTGCGCGTAGGACGAGTGGGAAGAAACCAGTTATATTTACGCAAGTGTGGCGGGGCTTTGTCAAGACGAATAGAATGAACAACAATACACAGTTTTCGATCCGCTTGACTAGAGATAGGGAAGGTGTTAAACATATCATACAGCTCGGCAGAAGGAAAGTATGATGGTTTGCGGAAAAGGACTTTGAGTATCCTCTTATTGTGGACTTCCAGGGTACTCATTAACGATTTACTAAGTAGGGATGACCAGGCGGTTGAGCAATAGAGAAAAATGGGGAGAATATAGCAATGACAAAAAAGGCGAATGCATTCAAGCGGTAGGTGGGAGCAGTGAGACACGAGGTAGCCAACAGCTTTACTGGCTTTGCTACAGATATAGTCGACATGTCTACTAAACGATAAGTCTGAGTCAATGACCAAACCAAGATGTTTGTGTTGTTTTACCACTGTGAGGTCTGTGAGGGATCCGGGAAGAGTGAATGCATAGGTTGGCTCTGAGTTCGGCAGGAATAATATCTCAGTCTTGGCGATATTAGGTCTTAGTCTCCAGGTAGTCATCCACTGATGGACTTCGTTGATACCGCGCTGGAGACTGTCTCGCAGCCTGTCTAGACACTCATTGAACCGGAGCAGTGCAGTATCGTCAGCAAATAAGGACACACCTTCAACATGACTGGGAAGATCATTTATATACACTAAGAAAAGGAGGGGCCCTAGGATGGATCCCTGGGGCACTCCGGACAGAACAGGTGAAGCATCTGAGAGAGTTCCACCTACAAAGACAACTTGCGTTCTGTCGGATAGGTAGTCTGTAATCCACTCCAGCGCTGAGTCACACACACCGAAAACTTTGGAAAGTTTAGCAAGTAATGCACGGTGCCACACGGTGTCGAAAGCTTTCTCGAGGTCGAAAAAGCACATGGCAACTTTCCGCCCCATATGACGATGGTCGGCAATGTTTTGGATCAGCTTGGTGAGCTGTAGAGCGGTCGAGTCACCACGACGAAACCCAGATTGCGCGGGATCCAGAGCAGGAGAAATATGATTATACAATTGATTGAAGAAGAGCCGTTCGCAAAGTTTGGAAATACAGGACAGGAGGGAAATTGGGCGATAGTTACTAGCTTGAGATTTGCTGCCTTTGCACTTGTAAATAGGTACAATTTTAGCCAGTTTCCAGTCAGTAGGGAACTTGCCTGTGGTAAAGGAGAGGTTAAATAGGCGGCTAAGTGGAAAAGAAATCGCAGGAGCTAGCTTCTTTATCATATTGTTCGTGATACCGTCTAGCCCTGGCGCTTTCCCAGATTTCAGGTTTGAGATGGCTTTACGAACATCTGCTGTAGTGATATGAACGCGGGTGAATTGGCGAGTAAGACGAGTGTCATATTGGAGAGGGGGTATTACTAAACGTGGGTCATCAGGCACCGCGACAGAGGTAAACTGCTTGTTGAGGATGGTTGCTTTTTGGAAGCTGTTGGACACCAGCAGCCCATCAGGGCTTGCAATGTCAGGGATGCCAGGTTTTACTTTGTGCGATCGCTGACTGCGGACAAATTGGTGAAGCGTAGTGCTGCCTGAGGTAAGTGTTGTTTTGATTGAACGAATGTACTGGTGGTGGCACCAGCGGGAGAGATGTCTCACCTGGTTCCGCTGTGCCTTATATGCTGATAGGTTGTAGTCCGTAGGGAATTTCTTGGAGAGGCTGAATAGGTCACGCTTCAACTTGATAGCCTTGCGTAGTTCAGTGGAAACCCATGGATGATATTTTGCGTGTAGACCCTGGGGTTGAGGGAGTTCGATTTGGTTTGCGGGAGCTATGAAGGGGAACATACTTGGACAGCACAGTCTGCAGGACACTGTGCAGGTTACTAAGTGCACTGTCTGCTTACAATCAAGAGCAGCACCACATTGTGCAACACCCCTGCTTAGTAGGCGCCGGCGGATTATGCCGGCATAATTATTGGCATAATTGGGTGGTTGAAAAATTTGGAGCATAATTTGGCATCCTTTCGGAGTTAGGAGCATAACTACATGATTGGACCACAGTTCTAGTATGTAGTCTACAGAATTGTGTACAATGCACCTGATCAGCGCTAGTGATCTGTGTTCGGGTAAAGGGTTTGGAGGTCATGCAGTTAGTGTGTTCAGTGAAAAGCAGGGTTTTATTCCCGTAGCTATGCAGAAGACGTTACTTCAGTAACGTCTGGCGCTAGCCAGGGTCCACACAGCTTTAATTTGGTGTTTGTTTGTTTGTTTGTTTGTTTGTGTCACGCCTGGCGCTATCCGGTATCTGTCCCGTACTGTACCGTACCAGCAAAGACAGCTGGCCACAATATTTTGTTTGTTTGTGCCATCGACATCGATATGCCTAGCCTGGCGCTATCCTGTACCTGTCCCGTACCATCAAGAGTACGGTACCATCAAGAGAATGAGTATAATGCGAAGTGTATCGGGGGAATGCATTCAGTGCAGTAACATTAAATTTTGTGTGGATTTGTGTGCGCGGCCGAGATCCCACTAGCACTAGTAGCAGGCTGGCTGGGCCGCCTGTCGACCAGCCCGGGAATCGCATGTAGGCCGATAGCATAATAATTATAACGATTACGTATATACAGTCATGTAGATCTATCAGGGAGTCATATTATGTAAACGACTCCCTGCTGTATGGGGAGATTTTCTGGAAAGAAATACGAAGTAGGGAGACGAGTAAATGCATGGATGTTAGTTGCCGTCAGTATAATAAGAAGAAGAAGAACGCCCGTGATCGGCAGAGTCAGCGCCGGTCCCAGGAAACGTCAGGACAGACATCCCGTCGACTACAGAACGCCCGTGATCGGCAGAGTCAGCGCCGGTCCCATAGCTATGCAGAAGACGTTACTTCAGTAACTCATTGAAACGTTTTTGCAATACAATGATGTAGCTAATCAAAGGAAAAACATTTCCATCAGTTCTAACAACATGCACGATGAGCTAGGCAACAAAGCATAGCGCAGGGCCCTGAGCTTCCAAGCTCTCTCGTTAGGTATCCCGAGGTGGACGAGATAGTGATGGGTAGTCCGCAAACGGACTCTGCGTACATGTACATTATTCATGATACGAAGTCGTGACCTCGGGATTTTAGCAGCCGTGGTTGTCCAGGCTGTGGATATTGCTCTAATAATATCAAGTGAGGTATTGTTGATGAAGTGAGGTATTGTTAATGTTCGATCATGATGGAAAGAGAGGTGGAGCTACGAGAGAGATGAGCTGACTATTCGCAGGGTGAGGTTGACATCGGTCGGACGATTATGACGATTACGAAGACAGTCAGTTGAACATGATAATTTTGAAAGGTAACTCAAACAAAATTTAGCAATGAAAAATCTTTTTACAAAAAATTGTAGTGAATACATGTAGAAGATGCAATGTTTTCTCTTTTCTTTGTTGATCTCTCGCATGCATGGACACCTTGGTATGGGTATACTCATGTATTTTGTTGTACTTATGGCCATTTGCAAGTACATGTACGAAAAACGCACAATTTTCCTTTGAGGCTCCATAAGTACAACAAAGTGAATGTGTATCTCCGCGTGCCAAAGCATAATATGAGGATTTTGCGAGCATAATGCGAGAATCCATGAAAGCATAATTCCATGATTTCGCGAGCATAATCCACCGCAGCATACTGCTTAGCAAGGACAGATTCTTAATTGCACACATGTAAGAAGGCACAGTTGCCTGTTTGTGATGCGACTTTAAGAAAAGTACAAATACAACAACAGTGCAGAGTGTGCATCATTTGAAAGAATGCCTTTGCCAGTATACATGTACATGTATTGGAAACAGCTTGCGTGCTGCAATGAGCTCAGTTGTGCAGGTTGCATAAGTGAATGTCTGAGCACACACAACAAGCAATAATTATTAGTTACTAGTACATTGTAGTTTTAAAGGGGAAGTTAAGGCAAAAATTAAAATTTCACCAGTTGTAGTCTTCGGGGTGCTGAGTCGAATGGTCTTGGTCCGAGAAAGCTGAGACGCTCCCTTCCTACTTGAATCCCAATCGAACTCGCGCACTTCCACCGAAACTGGGTGATTGCGCCCTACTAGATGGGGATTTGTATGCAAAATGTCACTAAAAGCGCCATTTCGTTCTTATAAAAGCACGGATGACCGCGATTGGCCCATATGTTGTAGTCTTTTGGACGCTGAGTCGACTGGTTTTGGTCCGAAAAGGCTGCGATGCAGCGTTCCTCCTTTATTCCCAATCGAACATGGTTGAACAAGCGGTCACGTGCTCGTGCGTACACCAGTCACCTGGTCACCACGCCAGCAGGCGACAACTTTCACACCAAGGTTCAACTCGAGTGACAGGACTGCACCAAAAAAAGGTCAAACAGGCTAGTAAGTTGTACCCTGCAAGCACGGTGACCAGGTGACTGGTGTACGCAGGAGCACGTGACCGCTTGTTCAACCATGTTCGATTGGGAATAAAGGAGGAACGCTGCATCGCAGCCTTTTCGGACCAAAACCAGTCGACTCAGCGTCCAAAAGACTACAACATATGGGCCAATCGCGGTCATCCGTGCTTTTATAAGAACGAAATGGCGCTTTTAGTGACATTTTGCATACAAATCCCCATCTAGTAGGGCGCAGTCACCCAGTTTCGGTGGAAGTGCGCGAGTTCGATTGGGATTCAAGTAGGAAGGGAGCGTCTCAGCTTCCTCGGACCACGACCATTCGACTCAGCACCCCGAAGACTACAACTGGTGAAATTTTAATTTTTGCCTTAACTTCCCCTTTAATAAGTGTAAGCCTTGCAGCGCTGACATAGCTGCATCATCGATGCTAACGCCTAGCATCAATCGTATAAGGGTTGTCAGCAGCCAGTCGATACAGTCGATACAGTCAATACAGTCGATACAGTCGATCCACTGCGACTTCCATGGGCCATCGCTATGTCGATGTCCCAAAGTCGTGCCGCTACATGAGTTGCAACTTGCAACGCCATGTTAATGTTGAGTACGAAAAGGACGACGACATATTCTCCAGACAGTACAATGGACAACGGGAACAGGTTAGGTCGGACATTTATTAGGCAGACGGAGAGACAGAGACCAAGACGAACGAAACGACTAGTCGGACTACATTGTGGAAGAGAGAGATCAAGTGTGTACAGCAAGATAAAGGGCCTGGGTTAAGCGGGATTCACAGAAGCTTTTTTGCGATGCGACACGCGATGCGACGCGATCTGCGATGGATGCGTGCGATGCGAACTCACGAAATACCATTCACAGAAGAAGTCAGCGATGCGACAAAGTCTTGCTGATTTGGCTACGTCACCATGATATTCGCGCGGTTTGATACAACTACTTGTACAAATTTATAGGCAACTCTTGAACCTTTGACTTTGTACAACTTTGCTGTAGAAAAGGTCAAAATCGTACGCCAAATCGCTTGTCGCATCGCATCGCAACAGCCAAGCTCAACTATTCTGCGATGGCCCAGTTGCGGCAGTTGCGTGGGGTGCGACATGGCTGCGATTTGGGGTTTTCCCGGTTTCGTGTCTGTCGCATCGTGTGTCGCATCGCAAAAAAGCTTCTGTGAATCCCGCTTTAGGCCCAGACAGATCCTGCCGGCAATTCTTTCGGCAAAATATCGAAGAATTGAAAGAGCGGAAATTGCCGGCAAAATCCGAGCAAAATATCGAGATGTTGGGTAAAAACGATGCCTGATACTTGGATTTCCTTGTTTCTTACCCGTTCAGCAGGATACACTGCCCAGGACGAGATCATGTCACCGAAATATCACTGGGATTCACTGTGGATCGACATGATTTTGGAAGAACTCAGGGACACGTGCGTGGAAACCCGTGTTGAGAAACCGATCCTGCGATTTTTCTGAAACCTTGTAATTCTACGGGATTGTACGGGAAGTGGATAAAATACACGTTTTTCTGGAGCAAAATGGAGCAAAATATCGAGTTTCTTGTGCCAGGCTCGGCAAAATATCGAAGATTTCGCAGCAACAATTTGCGGCAAAATATCGAGGCGGGCGGAGCAGAATCTGTCTGGGCCTAGCCTGGGTAGCTATGGCAAATATGGGCGCGCAAGTAGCTACCCAGGCCAACGGAACAAAAGGTGACAAAAGGTGAGTACGAAGTAGTATGGGGTGCATGCAGGCATGCGCCCGTTCAATCCAAAGACACCATCGTGCTGTGCAGCAAGTAACCCGTAAAGCGGGATTCACAGAAGCTTTTTTGCGATGTGACACGCGATGCGACAGGCGCGAAACCGGGAAAACCCCAAATCGCAGCCATGTCGCACTCCACACAACTGCCGCAACTGGGCCATCGCAGGCCATCGCAGAAGTTGAGCTTGGCTCAACTTGTGCGATGCGATGCGACAAGCGATTTGGCGTACAATTTTGACCTTTTCTACAGCAAAGTTGCAAAGGTTCAAGAGTTGCCTATAAATTTGTACAAGTTGTATCAAACCGCGCGAATATTATGGTGACGTACCCAAATCAGCAAGGCGTTGTCGCATCACTGACTTCTTCTGTGAATGGTATTTCGCGAGTTCGCATCGCACGCGTCCGTCGCAGATCGCGTCGCATCGCGTGTCGCATCGCAAAAAAAGCTTCTGTGAATCCCGCTTTACTGTGCACAACACCAATCCACGTTGTGCGCCCATCGTCAACAGAAGCTCAGGATCGAATTGCTTCTCCATCGAAGTTGAAGGGCAATGTGGCGACAAACTTCACTGCACGTCTGGTCAAAGGGTGGCAGGCTGGAGGTTAAAACTGGCCAGGGAGACAAGGCAAACCGCAGATTTACCGACTATTGACTGGAATGCACTGCATGGTCGACTGAAGCATCTGCCCAGAATTTCTGAAGCGGGGCCGGTCGCAGATATCAGAGGCGAAACACTATTTCAATGCCATTCGTCCGCGTATATTGCCAGTGCACGTTGAAAATGCAATCATTCCGGTGCTACATAATGGCCAGTGTCTCTGTGGAGCATAGCCTGTTCTCCACCAAGATAAGATTGAACAAAGTGGACCACAGTGGTGATTTCATCGCCAATCATGTCCACCAGCCTTGAAGCCCACCATGGTCACTGCCATCAGCCAGTCACATACGGTACCAGTTATCATGTCCGGGTGTCCAGCCCAGGCCGAGGATGCCCAAACTATAGCGCAATGAACAGCTACGCTTCTTGTCGAGCTATCTTCAGTCACAGCCACAGGGAACCCTGTGAGAAGTAGCCCTTTCCCAAAGGTGCTCTTTTAATTCGCACTTACAATAATTCAATTATAGTGCTTTTCGCGTCCCTCAAAATATGCTGAAAAAGTGCTCTTTTTTCAGTGAAAACAGGCAAAAAGTGCTCTTTTTTCAGTGAAGGATAGCCATGATACATGTTCAGATATGAACCCAAGCTGAGAAATGAAGACGCACTCTCCCATTTATGGGTCCACGAAAGGCAAAACAGGAAGTAAAGTTCAAAAACCCACTTTTACAGCATTCTGTACACCAGGTACAAGCTTCACCAACTTGTTGTCCCCCCCCCCCCCCGAAAATGCGGCGTGCCAAGGTCCATGGATGCATCCAGATCGAGCACTCGGACACTGTGACCGCATGCATGAGCAAACAGATTTTAGCACTTTTTCAGCTAAAAAGCTCAAAAAGGGAGATATTCACCAAAAAACGCAATAAAGGGCGAAAGAAACGGGCTTTTCCAAAAAGGGCCAAAAAGGGCGAGCACCTTTGGGAAAGGGCTAGTGAGAAGGCCTTAGGGTCTGTTGGGAATGCCAAAGTAAAATAATGAAATACAATACAATGCATAATAAAGAAAGGACCAAGGAACTGCAAGTTATTTAGTTACGCTATAATGTCCACTAACACCACCAGTTACTAAACAATCAGCTCATGCGATAACATTGCAAAAGGAAACTGACCGGCGGTACTGACACTCAACAACTAATTGAATACCAGCTCAAGCACGCCGTGGATGCGCACTCCAACAGCCTTCCAACTGGGCAGGTTCTAAGACTAAGTCAGTCTAAGTTAGATGAAAACATAATACCGGAAACCATGCGCTACCATATATGAAAACAAGACAATACAGCCAGCAGTTTCAGCAGACGAGAAGGATAAGCTGGAGTTTGAAGTATTAGTTCGGCGCTTCTTGAGTGTGTGCAGACAACATTTCGTTTTTAGACAACATTTTGTGGCACGGCTGGAAACATCACGTCAAACCTCCACCTGTTACTAGTGTTAGAGGATCATGAGTACGCCTAATCATGAGGTACTGCTCATCAGGAAACTTGGCGTTGGTCTGGGCCTGCTCACGGAGCTAGAGAGCTTGCACGCCAGTCTCAACGCAAACCATACCAGGAGACCTCCTCAGGCTGAAAGTTGTCGCCGAGCAGCATCTACTAACAACCACCAAAGAAGCCAAGTACGCTGGCTCCTCGTCGACAGAAGAGGAAATCCGAGCACCAAGGTCCAGTCTCCTCGTCAACAAGACTTAGTAAGAAAACAGCGAGGTAACAGCAATGTCTGTCTTCATTTTTGTATTTCCTTATTTCGCTCCGAGAAAAATATTGTACTGCAGCTCTTTCAAATATTCAAACAACGGCGACTACTGCTTGCGTTTTTCATGTCGGATCACACTGAAAACCAACTTGGTTTCTTTACCATTCACAGAAATTCATCAATCCGAATCGAGTTTTCAAAACTTCTCCAAAACCAGGTGGAAAGACGCCATTATGTAATCTAGTCAGTCATGGACAGCCGTGTCTACACACAGACTACAGTTGGCTTGCCACACTGTTCCATGGCGCTCAGAAGTTCCTCTTTTGTCAGTTCCTTTTCAGACTGCGACGTTGGTAATGTGGAAAGTAGGTAGCTTCCCAGATCACAGTAGAGAATCTCCCGACTGGGGCGACTAGACTCGGATAGACTTTGCCACAACTCGTCATACTCCATGACAGCCACGAAGTAATCCTCCAACTGCGAAACACGTAGGATTCCCTTGATCACCAGCTTGAGTAGGGAGTGAAGCTCTGCCAGCTTTACCGTGAAGTTGATCCAATTCTGGGTCGCTAACGTGTCATGGCCAAGAAGGTGACCCTCATTAATGTCGATAAATAGATAGTCGTACGGGTTATAGGTCCACCGAGTAGTAATGTGCTGAGGAAGTGTTGGTATCAGATTCTCACATCTTAGTGATAAGAGCAATTCTGGATCGCTCCTTGCAAGGCTTTCAAAGCATTTTGCAAGCTCGACTAGCCTGCAAGAACGGTTCACGTAAGGAACGTATGATACAGTTGCTGGAATATCCCGTTCTAGTTTGTCCAGGATACGTGTTTGGTACTCTTCATGGGAGCCGCAATTGTCCAACAACAAACTCGTCGCAGCTCCTAAACTGACCCGCTCTTCCTCATCCCTTACTCTGCATTGTTCGTCAAGCAATGAAGTTGAAAGGTCCGGAAGGTAGGAACAAGCGCCTTCTGGTAACAGCCAGAGCGTTTTGATCAAAGGCTCCGATTCCGGAGGGCTCATTCGGATAATGGTGTGGTCCCTTGTTGTAGGCGGCATCAACGCCAGGCCGGACAATTGCACAATCATTCTATCCTTTCGTGCGAAGACCTTTTTTTGATCATGACAATCATCGCTATCGACAACGCAGTGAGCGTCTCTCCAATACGTGCTTTTGTGTATACTAGATACACTGGTGGCGATCCAGAGATGCTCGGCAACTAGGATATAGGAGCGGTCCAAGCAAGGACTAATCTGATAGCGATTCTGCATGCATGGGACGAGACAGAAGACAACATAATGATGACCAGGTATAAGGGGAGAAGAGACATCATGTAATAGGCTTAGTTGATGGGTGCTACTTGTTTTGTATTTTTCTGAACAGAAGTCACACATTTCACACAACAATGTTCTTGTTGTGTTTGCAGCTTTGCCAGTACAATCCTTGTGATGAGAGAATACTGATACATATCCAATGGTGTACGTGTTTGATATGCAACTCGCCCTACGTAAAGTTGAACTCGGATGGTGAGCCAATCTGATTATGGTAAAAGTGGAGAAGGACAAAATGTTACGTTGGTGGACAGTCATAGCTCGTAACATTTTGTCCTTCTCCTTTTTCGCCCTTCTTACCTACTTCCTCCGTTAACAAAAACTTCGTGATAGATTTTTGAGGGACTGTTTTGCGCACAAACTGCCGTGAAATGAGTCGCAATCACTTTCTCGACCTTCCCTGGCATGCCATGAAAGAGGTACGATGCAAGGAGAGCGACCCTTTACGACAAGGCGAGCGGAATCGATGGTTGCGCTGTGGCAACATAGGTGATGACAGTCATGGCGAGCGAAAGTGAAATACCAATTCTCCGAGGGGATAATGCGCTGCTTGGCCTCTCTACTACTCTAGTACTGAGTTTGAGAATGATAGAGAGCGATGGAACGGAGCAGCGAGCCCACACAATGAGCGAGAGAACAAGGAGCTGCTCCGATCGCACGGCGCAATGAAATATTTCTGAACTCAAAGTTCTTGTTCAACCTGCGCAAAGCCCAGATTCGAATGCTGATGACCATGCATTCTTTCAGAAGGCTGCAGTCCGACGCGAGTCTCGTGGCTAAAGAAAGTCGAGTCAGTGGACTTGCTAGCCGCTGCTGTTCAGTGCTGGCACGGGTCTACTAGTAGTAGTTTCTCAAACTGAACTCTCTGCTCATTCCGCCAACAGTTTCTCTTGTAAAGACGCTGTACATAGGCTGAACTACCTTCGTCCAGTGATTTGCAGTCGATACAAACTGTTCTTGACCTGTTCTAATCGTTTTAATAGTCACCAAAATCGCTAACGGAGGAAGTACCAAGATTGCAAGAAACATTTCAATAATTAACTCGGATTAGGCCTTGACGGATTATGCTAATATTTTCGTGAAATTATGCTTTTCGCATTGCTGAAAAAATTGCAGAATTATGCTATATTTATGCTAAAAGTTATCATATTATGCCGCATTAAGCTCACATATGCTGCTGATGTATATGATGCTTCTGTGCAAAATACCAGGGGAATTGTTTTGTAGAGGGCGTTGTACTGTAGTAGCAAAAGTTCAACGGGGTCACCGCACCATCCGACCTAGCTACGACCGTCACTGATTGTAGTGGACTGGACATGTCATCAAGGGAGTCGTAAACCTACAACTTCCTGGGGCATCTGGTGCATCTACTTGTACTTGTAGAACATGTACAACTGTATGGAATTTGATGCGAACAGGCGGATTATTCCAATTTATGCGATTCATATGCAATTTGCCTCGAATTATGCGATTATTCGATTTTGGTAGAAATTATGCGAAAAATTATGCTAGCATAATCCGTTAAGGCCTAACTCGGATACTCAACCAGTATTAAAGGGAAACTGAACGACAAAATTAAGCATGGCTTATTCGAAGGAGAATTGGGCACTGATTCCGATGAGCTATGCCTCGAGCCGATCAGAGAAGAGGAACCGTGTCAAATTTCATAAATAACACCTTCCATATTTGGAAATTGGGCTTGATGACGTGCGAACTGCTTAGCTGTCACCATGCTGTGCATGCTCAGCAGTGTAATTGAATGGAAGAAAACAATTACTTTGGTGTTTTGCAGCTCTGTTTCGTTCCCTGGCGGTAACCAAATCTAGATGTAGGAATCTGTTGAGCAGAAGAGTGACACATGTCTTCCTGAAGGCTGTCCAGGCTGCAGTGGTGATGAAGAAGACAAGATCATCACCCCGAGATCGATTGTAGCGAATTGGAAAACTCATGGTAAATTTGCTTCCACTCCAAGGCAATGTCGAGGTATGAAGGGTGCTTGTACTGCCTTCCAAAGTGAAGAGGAGATGAACATGGCTTTGCATAGCTGTTGTTCTACGCCAACTTACCTACTCTTGCTGGTACCGTAGTGGCATATTGCAAATTTCGTGGACGAACAACTCTAGTCACTAGTGGCTAGTGAGCAACACTAACAGGTGAGATTTTTCATTTCGACAAAAATTGTTTTTTTGAGAACTGACAGTGGCAGTCATTAGACTCAGTAGGTGTCTCTCTGCTGCTTCTTTCCCTTCATCGGTAAGGTTGTGCTTGAAGTAAAAATAAGTAGAAAATGTGGAACAAAAATCTGATCATGTAATTCGAATTTCAACTTCAAAGTATGTGTACATCAAATGACAAACATTTCAAGGTGGTGCTGTGCATTGAAAAAGACTGGGAGCTGGCAGCAATGGGAAGGGTAGAAACGAAACCAGTAATGTAGAGTATTCATAAGGTAGAGGGAGATGAAAACGGGAGAAGAGTAGTGAGTATTTCAGTTTGAAGTAGTGTCAATAGACAGCATCGTGTTGCACACGTTGTGAATATTGTGTGAATCTAATAATTGGCGGAGGGTAGTGATTAGGCAGAGTATTGTTACAATACAAGGTACTTTGTGAGCAGATAGCAATCAATATCACGGCATGGTTTAGACAGGAACTCATAAATGTCACGAAATTGATAATCCAAAAATTAGTATCCCCTGAGTAGTATTATGGTGTTCTCCTGTGTTTACATGCAGAGCCTTGACGTTGCTGGACGAGCGACAATATAAATTACATAAACATGTAGCTCATGATGTGGGATGACTGCCGTATCGCATTGCCAACGCAAACCCATCCTGTGTCAGTGCAGCCATCCAGCAACTTGAACTCCCCGGACCAGATGCCGCTGCAGCTGAACACCATGCCGATGGAAAGCCAAGAGTTGATAGCGACGCATTCTGGTCTGCACAGTACAAGGCAAAGAACAATTATGAATTATAACGCATTGTAATCCTTCCCACACTTCTTTGTAAAAACAAACAAACGGTGCCATTATCACACCACTTGATCAAGCATCTTGATGGAGGTATTTTCCATTGTGCAGGCCCAGCATCTGCACCAGGAAGACCATGATTGTACACTTACACGTATCTTGTGTGTGTGTGTTCGTGCGCGTGTGTTTGTGTATCTGTAGACTGTATGTGCACACACGTGTGTGGGGGGGGGGGGCATGCACATGTGTACTATGGGTAGGAGTGTGGGGGGCACGCACATGTGTACTATGGGTAGGAGTGTGTGGGGGGCACGCACATGTGTACTATGGGTAGGAGTGTGTGTGTGGGGGGGGGGGGGGGGCACGCACATGTGTACTATGGGTAGGAGTGTGTGGGGGGCGGGGGTACACGCACATGTGTATGGATGTGCGCGCTGCATGCGTGTGTCTGTGGGATGGGGTGGGGGTGCACGCACATGTGTACATGTGTGTGCGCAATACAGCATGTCTGTATGTGTTCGTTGAACACAGGGTGTACTCCTGATTCCATAAACTTTGTGATCATTGTGATTTCATGTGCTTTGAAGTTGAAATTCGCAATACATGTACTGATGCTTGATTAGATTTATGTTCCACATGTTCTATTTATTTTATTTTACTTCAAGCACTTGTACTATTCAAGCACAACCCTACCTATGAAGGGAAAGAAGCAGCCAAGACACCTACTGAGTCAAATGACTGCCACTGTCAGTTCTCAAACAAAAACAATTTTTGTCAAATTGAAAAATCTCACCTGTTAGTGTTGCTCACTAGCCACTAGTGACTAGAGTTGTTCGTCCACGAAATTTGCAATATGCCACTACGGTACCAGCAAGAGTAGATAAGTTGGCGTAGAACAACAGCTATGCACAGCCATGTTCATCTCCTCTTCACTTTGGAAGGCAGTACAAGCACCCTTCATACCTCGACATTGCCTTGGAGTGGAAGCAAATTTACCATGAGTTTTCCAATTCGCTACAATCGATCTCGGGGTGATGATCTTGTCTTCTTCATCACCACTGCAGCCTGGACAGCCTTCAGGAAGACATGTGTCACTCTCCTGCTCAACAGATCCCTACATCTAGATTTGGTTACCGTCAGGGAACGAAACAGAGCTGCAAAACACCAAAGTAATTGTTTTCTTCCATTCAATTACACTGCTGAGCATGCACAGCAGGGCATGCGCTAAGGATTAAAATGTGCTCAGACACAAAGTCCTGCCAGTTACAAAAATGGCCGGACATGTCCGGACATGCAAATTTTCACATCAAATCACACAGTGTTCAGTGTAGAATTAATACCATCAAAATGTTATCATGACGTGAAAAGAGTCCGACCTTGGCTGCTGCTGCGTCGTCAAGTTTGCACAAGGCTCGAGCGATTGGCGCATACTCTATTGGGTTTCCGCTTGACTCACGGCTCCTTGCCAAACAATGCCATGGCACGGCGATGCATTTCAGAAGCAGCATGATCTTTGAAGGCTGATGTTTTCAGGTTCCTTGAGCCAACGACGAAGGAGTCAGAAAAATTCTTGCTGCTGCGAATTTTATCAGCAAAACGGGAACACATCTTACACTTCAAATTTTCGGCAACGCTACGATCTGAGGGACTGCGCTCATACTCATAGCTCAGCCAAACAGAAGTAAATTGAAAGCTCCCTATCATACTCGGCGACCCACTTGTCACAAGTGGTCGTCTTGACTCCTCTGGGCTTCTTTCCAAGAGGAGCACCCGGAGTCTGCGGTGCTTGGCTTTCTCTTGCCAGACTACATCACTAATGACTATGAGACAAAGGATTGACGTGCCTTTTCTTTTTTGTACTTTGCAAAAAAGTGCGCGGACACTTTGTCCGGATGTGTACAAAACATCCGGAAACTGACTGTAAACGGTCGGAAATTGTCCGATGTCCGACCGTTATTTCGCGCCCTGCACAGCATGGTGACAGCTAAGCAGTTCGCACGTCATCAAGCCCAATTTCCAAATATGGAAGGTGTTATTTATGAAATTTGACACGGTTCCTCTTCATTCTCTCTCTCTCTCTCTCTCTCTCTCTCTCTCTCTCTCTCTCTCTTACTCTCTCTCACTCTCACTCATTTTCTCCCTTTCTTCGTGTGTTCTCTCTGTCATAATTATTATATCCACGACCCAAGCCCGACCCAAGTTTGATTTTTCATCCTTCCGCACTCATCTATTAAAAAAAAATTAAAAAAAATTATCGTATCCGTTCCCGAAGGGAACTCACGACGGCCGCTAACACCCGATAAACCCTAGCGGCAGATGCAGCGCCTAACGGTGGGGGTGAGTGGGTAAGTCTCACAACCACTGGCACAAGTGCCGAAAGCGACCCCATTAGCTGCACCCATGTACCCCTTGTGCCTGGCCACAAGTTCCCAGTTGACTGTGGGTAGCAGCACGGCTGGAAAAACCGCTCCCAGGCAGGACTTGAACTAGGTACCTCTCGTATCTCAATCATGGTCTTTGACCAACCCACTGTGCCTGCCTGGTCTGCACTCATCTATTACTATGTCCATAATCATTTAAAAATCATCTTTTAAAAAAGCAATTGCAGGTGTTGGAAGCTGTGTATATTCGTTCTCGTGACCCTGTGCTATGTAAACAGAAAGAAAACGTTATAATCACTCACACTCTTCAATTAATACACACGCACCATTACATTCATTCACACAGTATCACATTCATCTGCCACTACCTTTCTCACATACACTATATTCACACATTGCAAAGGTGCAAACTTCGCTTTTTGTACTTGCTGGCTGCTGCATTTCGACCTGAAACCATATTAGGTACATGTATTACGTGTGTGTTTTAGTTATTAGAGAGGTTAAGTTACACGTTGTTTGCCCTTTTTCAAAACGCGGTGCAAATCTCACGTTACGTGTAATTTTTAGAGGTTAAGTTACACGTGCAACGTGACGTGAAATTTTGCCTGGCAGGATTCGGGTTTAGTTCGCACAAATATCAAATCTTCCAACAAACTCGATACAACTCGATAAAATTCCGGAAACTCACACAAATTCGGTCGGAGTAACCAAGCGCAGCTTCCAAAAACTCACGTCATGAACTTACGTGCGAGACAGTCAACTCACGTAAAACACGTCAAATGTTACGTGAGTTTTTTCACTTTTTGACGTAAAAGTTCACGGACGTAAGACTTTTACGTGAAACTTAACCTCTTAACATTTTTATGTGACGGCGTTCCACTGATGACAGTCACAAGAAAACGTATGGAACTTAACTTTCTTCTTTTTTTGCTGTTATTAGTGCACAATTTATCTTATTTATTGCCATTTTACGACTATTGTCTCCTCGTCGATTGTTTAAATAATAGTTACATGTCACTATTAGTAAGCCCGCGTTATAGTGGTCCTCTAGGACAGGTGGTCACCTTATCGGAGTGGTCGCTTTGCCAACTTTTACTGTAGTCGCAAGTAAGTTCCCGAAAGCAATCAGTTTTAAAGAGGCCTGTCAGCCGAAAATCCCAATCTAACAGTACAAGGTTGGAGACCGGCAGCTTGTGCAGACAAGGAAGGATTGTCTCGGAGAAAAACGTCTTTCCGAACTCCTTCCAGCAATATAATTGAAACCAAGTTTCGAAAAGAAACATCACACATTACTCACCTGGCATAGGCGCCTGAAAATGTCTTCAGTGTGCAGAAGCTCCCGGACGCGTCTCGTAACGCCACATAACTGAAAGATGTCGGCAAGTGATAACATAGGTAGCACTGCTGCTTCCCACACATCAACAAGTACACTGTCCAGTACACATGGTACATGCTCGACTGACTCTTGCTCCATTGCTTTGCAGATCTTCAGTTCGTTCAGTTGCATTCAGGGAGATCGTTATATCAGTGAATGATGCCTCTTGCGTCCGTCATTCTTGCGCACATCTAAAATCATCGTCTTCAACAGCAGCAAGAGGAACACTCAGTCCAGTCTTACCTAGGACCAGAAAGAACTAAACTGACGATGTCGGGCATGCAGCAGGCGCAACGTGTTCAACGGTGGAGAAAACTAGTCTTTTCAGTTGATTTGCAGAGAGTCAACTGACTTGTGCATGCTTGAAAGCACTGAAAAAAGTGAAATCCACCTTACAGGGCTTACGACGAAGTAACATAGTTACGTGTTGTACTAGTGACAGTGAGTTCCCGTAGGCACAAACGTGAGCACCCTACGCGTATGATTAGCTAACTCTCTCAGTAGGAGTTGTATCACATCGTCATGAACCTTTATCACCAGAGCGCGCTGCTAGATAGCTCAGGCTAACGTCTAAGTGGTCCAGCAGAGGCCCATTTGTACCTAACAGTTGGCTGTTGCCAGTTTGCTGTTTCGGCAATGACTACTTGTACTAGATTGTGTGCTGGTAAAATAATTAATTGATATCCCTTTGTCTTCGGTGCAGAGCACAGAACTGTTACTGGGCAAAGAACCTGAGAATCGAAGAATTCTGATACAAGTAGTATCACTGTTTGTCTGGCCCACTCCATGGTCATGACGCATGAAGTAAATCATCAGTTCTGACATCAGCAGTACAGCGGAGTCGAGATGCGACAATCAAGCGACTACAAAAATAATAATTATTGGTACAATGTCATAAGTGGCGGAGGCTAGCCCTTTCCCAAAGATGCTTGCCACTTTTTTCGCAATTTTTCGTTGTTTAGGAAGAAATCGCAACCTTCGCAACTTTCGCAACTTTCTTCATTTTCGCGAACTATTTCGCAACTTTTCCGCAACCTTAGCGCAATTGGCGCCATGGCATGGGGTCAAAAGGTCAAGTCACCGACTCACCGACTACAATCTATCGGCGCCATGAAAAAGAAAAGCGACGATGTTAGGGGCCGTCCGTAAATGTCGATAGTTTTTACAATCCGTGAAATTTACGTACCTGGGTACCGGGTGGTGGGTGCAGCCGAAATTCAAAGTAAATAAAATATCGATGACACGCGGACCTGGCGCCCAGTACTGCGTGTGCGTGGGTCTGCGTGCGTCGAACCACACGTACACGTAGATTGTTGTCTCCAAAAAATGTAGCGGAGATCGAAACTCTTGAAGCAAAAGAAAGAGGGAAGTTTGTCAGATATTATTCACAAGTATAATTATTGCACAATTATTCGAAGTATCACAATACATGTACCTGATTAATCAGGGTCAAGTCCAGCTCTTATTTTGAACTCCACATCGAAGAATTGCTACATCGCCAATGGTTGGAACAGTTCCCATGTGGAGCGTGGCCTAACGAAAATGGCACGGCAGACTACTTTGTTTGGTACAGCTGCCTAACGAAAATGGCACGGCAGACTACTTTGTTTGGTAAAGCTGCCAAAAAAGATAAGTTTTTCAAAGAGCTTGACAGCCCTGGTGAAGACGACGATGGCTACTACGCCGTCATCGAGGCGTAGATGACTCTACTGTAGTTATGAATGACACGGTCGGTGAGCGCATGCCTGCATGGACTCCATGGACTCCACCTACATTTATGTAGGTACAGTACATGTGTCATCAATATTTTATTCCGTAAAAAGTAGGGGGGTGGGTGGTGGGTCCTGGTTACTTTGTAAAATTCACGGATTGAAAAAACTATCGATATTTACGGATGGCCCCTTAGGCCATGGTAAAAAATAAAGTTGATTCTCAGGTCATGAGCCTGTGAAAATCGGTGCGAGCGAGCGATTTTTTATTTTAATTCCCACAATTTTTTTATTTCCAAAGATAGGGTCACACATGTGTACGTCACAGGTTCATAATTAATTTATAATTATTTTATTATTCAGGCCAGGGAGTAGAAAAATACCGGTATTTTACTACTCCCGGATTCATGCCTTTCGCATTGACCGTTTTCTTTTCATGCACGCATATGCATGCGTGCATGCATCTGATCTGTCGAAGGCTTTTGTTTTGACACGATCAAGCGAGACACCTTGCTGACTGTTCTGGAGGCGTTTCTGAGTGACGATGACGTTCGCTTGATCAGGGTCTTGATCTCTAACACCAGACTTCGTGTTCGGCTTGGGAGGTGCCAGTCGGAATCATTTGCTACAACGAAGGGGACGCCACAGGGGGATTGCCTTTCCCCCGTTCTCTTCACGATTTACCTGGAGGCTGCGCTCCGACAACTAAGGCAAGAGGTGCCAGCAAGACCTCTCAGCGACAACGGTCTGCCGCTCGAACTTGTATATGCGGATGATGCAGACTTTGTCAGCACCTCAAAGTCCTGGCTGGCGGACGTGGAGGCGACTGCCAGCACGGTGCTACCACAGTGGTCCCTGATCATGAACCGGGACAAAACTGAGTATACGGACATCTTCAGAAGTGCGGACAGGATCGATGAAGAGTGGAGGACAACGCGCAAGCTGGGTTCGCTGCTGGGCGACGAAGAGGATATTATGCGACGAAAACAGCTGGCGACTGCAGCATTTCAATCCCTATGGAGCCTCTGGAAGAGGCATCAGCACATCAGCGAGAAGTTGCGTCTGCGGCTGTACAACACTTTTATTATTCCAGTACTGACGTACAACTCGGGTACGTGGGGGGTCAGTGTGACCGTTCTGTCTCGCCTGGATTCCTTCCACCGCCGTCAGCTAAGGTCACTCATCGGTGTGAAATGGCCACAAATAATACCGAATGATGCTCTCTATGCCAGATGCGAAGCTGAACCCTTGAGTGTCATGGTCAAGAGATCACGCTGGAGGCTGTTTGGCCACATCCTGCGGATGGCAGATGAAACTCCAGCTGTTATGGCTATGTTCGGGTACTTCGCCAATCAGCAACAGAAATGCTGGAGGGGTAGACCGCGGACGACCCTGCCGCAGGCATTGGTGGGAGATCTGCGCCAAGCCAATGCCGGATTGCTCGGGAACTTAGACGCTCGAGCCATTGCCCATGACCGACCCCCATGCCGAGATCTATGTATGAAGAACTGTGCATCGTGATATTCCGACAGGTCCTGAAACAGTCAGACTCAGGAAATAGCACTATTATTATCACTCAGGCTGCAATATTCAATGACATAATTAGACATATTCATAAATGACATATCTTCAATACCCATGAGCTACATTGTATATGATAATTATATCATTATCAGGGCGCGAAATAACGGTCGGACATCGGACAATTTCCGACCGTTTACGGTCAGTTTCCGGACCTTTTGTACATATCCGGACAAAGTGTCCGCGCACTTTTTGCAAAGTAAGAAAAGGCACTTCAATCCTTTGTCTCATAGTCATTAGTGATGTCGTCTGGCAAGAGAAAGCCAAGCACCGCTGATGCGGGTGCTCCGCTTGGAAAGAAGCCCAGAGGAGTCAAGACGACCACTTGTGACAAGTGGGTCGCCGAGTATAATTACTTGATAGGGAGCTTTCAACTTCTGTTTGGCTGAGCTATGAGCGCAGTCCCTCAAATCGTAGCGTTGTCGAAAATTTGAAGTGTAAGATGTGTTCCCGTTTTGTTGATAAAATTCGCAGCAGCAAGGATTTTTCTGACTCCTTCGTCGTTGACTCAAGGAACCTGAAAACGTCAGCCTTCAAAGATCATGCTGCTTCTGAAATGCATCGTCGTGATAACATTCCGATAGTATTTATTTATTTATTTATTTATTTATTCAACATCTCCTGGCCCGTCCGAAGACTGCCAATAAACATGAGAGGTCAGGTGATAGCCAACCACGGCAAGCTAAAAGGGAAAAAAAGAAAGATGCTGTCAGAGAGGGAAAGGAGATAGGGAGAGAAAAAGAAAGGGAGGCACATTAATAATACATGGGATCACTTCGGATGAGACAGTGTGGAAAGCTGGACTGTGAATTTCCTGATATCCTGGCATGTCTTAATGCTAGTAGGCAGGTTAGACCAAAGGGAGTATGCTGAGAAGAAAGGGGATTTCAAAAACAGAGAGGAACTAGCTCGGGGCAGTGATAAGGCATTGCGTGTTGGTCTAGTGGTAACAAACCAGTTGTACTTGGCAATATGTTTCGGGACTTGGGCTAGGAAGATTTTTTGCACAAGGATACAAAGATGCTGCTGATGTCGGGCAAGAAGAGGGTGCGTGGAAGCAAGTTTATAAAGACAAAGGGAGGCAAATGTTTGGTCTTTTCGAAACAGAATTTTCAGAAGCAAGCGTTGATGTACCTCCAGTCTGTGGAGTAAAGTCTGAGACAACCCGCACCAAGCTATATCGCAATAGTCAAATATAGGCAAAATGTACGACTTAAAGAACAATTCTCTGCAGTTATCATTCAAGTGTTGGCAGTGGGGTTGTAGCATACCTAAGGACGCACTCGCACGCTTGCACACAGACTGGACTTGTGGAGACCAGGAGAGTTGGCGGTCGAGAATAACGCCCAGGTGCTTGTGCTCGTTAACAACTTTAATAGGTGTACTATTTAGACCAGGAAAATACAGAAGTTGAGTGGGGGGCGAGGGAGAGAAGAACATGGCCTCGGTTTTGGCGAGGTTAGGCTTCAGTTTCCAGGTTTCCATCCATGTTACTGTAGCGTTGACCCCGGACTGCATGGAGGCCGTGAGGTTGTCTGCCGAGCTGTCGGAGCACATCAGAGCAGTGTCGTCAGCAAAAAGACTTACATTTGGTACAAGGGCTGGCAAGTCATTAACGTACAGTAGAAATAGGAGCGGCCCAAGTATGGACCCCTGGGGTACCCCAGACACGACTAGTAATGGGTCTGATAGGGAGGTAGATACTCTGACAGTCTGGTGGCGGCAGGAAAGATAGGATGAGAGCCATTGCAGGGCTGGACCATGTACCAAGAAGACGGACTCTAGCTTTGCAAGCAGACCACGATGCCAGACGGTGTCGAAAGCTTTGGCTAGGTCAAAGAACACGATGCCAACATGCCGCCTGAGGTTCCGCTGGGTGTAGATGTCTTGTACTAGACGTGTTAGTTGGAAAGTTGTGGAGTCTCCACGGCAGAAACCGGATTGAGATGGTGAAAGCGCTGGGGTGACGTGGCAGTACAGAGACTCAAAGAAAATACGTTCACAGACCTTGGACACAGCGGGAAGGAGAGAGATTGGTCTGTAGTTGCCAGCCTGAGAGCGTTGGCCTTTCTTATAGATCGGGACAATAACAGCAGATTTCCAGACGGACGGAAATACTCCTGTACGATATGACATGTTAAAGAGCAGGCACAAGGGATAGGACAGAGATGGCGCAAGCCATTTGAGAACCTCATTGGGTATGCCATCTTCGCCAGGGGACTTACAATTCTTCAGGAGTTTGAGGTGCTTACAGACGGTAGCAGTCGTGGTAACGACGCGTGTGAGTGGTGCGCTAAGTTCAGGGGCTGGGGACAGCGATGGAATGACCCAATTCGGATCTTCCGGAATGCCGCATGAAACAAACTGCTTGTTCAGTGTGTCTGCAATCGCCTTCACATCGTGCTGGCGGTTGCCATTGGAGTCCGTCAGGTACTGGATTGGCGCGCGGGAGGTCCCGCGGCACTGGTTGCGAATGAATTGGTGGAGTGATGGGCGATCGGGGGAGGAGAGTGTTGCAGAAAGAGAGTTTAGAAAGGAGCGGTGTGAGGTACGAGAAAGGTGCTTGACGAAGTTGCGTTGAACTCGGTAAGCCTCCCGGTTAACCGGCGTTGGGAATTTCTTGTAGATGCTGAAAAGATCACGCTTGCGCTTCACTTCAGATACGAGGGACCGTGTCACCCATGGGGGACTAGATGTCGAGGATGATTATATATTAATTCTACACTGAACATTTTGTGATTTGATGTGAAAATTTGCATGTCCGGACATGTCCGGCCATTTTTGCAACTGGCAGGACATTGTGTCAGAGCATATTTATTATTATTATTATTATTATTATTATTATTATAGACAACACCTCATGGCATGAGAAGAAAATCAGCCAGTACGGGAGATGTGGGTGTTAACCAACCATGGTGAATAAAAGAAGAAAAGTAATGGTCAAGACGGAGAAGCATGGGAGGGACAGGTGATGGTGAATCTAGTGAGCAGATTTAAATGCGTCCAGGGCACTGGCATTGCGCGTAGTAGCGGGCAGCGCAAGCCAAGCAGAGTAAGCAACAAAGAGTGGAGAGCGTACAAGGGAGGACGTTTTAGCCAAGGGGAGGGCAACAGAGCATCTTGTCTGGGAGCCATCTGTGATTCGGAACCAGTTATACACGTTAAGATGAGGAGGATGTAGAGCTAGTTTAAATTTGTGAGCAAAATTGCAAATTAATTTTTGACGGTGGGTCGACAGTGGGCAAGCATTTGCAAGGACATACAGGGAAGCAGAAGAGTAGAGAGGGACTAAACAGGGACTAAACAGGATACGAAGAAGTTTTCTATGGTGGATTTCGAGATGCTCAGCGAGAACCGAGGACAAGCCACACCAGCTAACAGCAGCGTACATGAAAAGAGGCAGGATGTACAGTTTGTAAAACAAAATTTTACATTAAATTTTGAAAGGAAGATGGAAACAATGGGACGTGTCGTATTTATTCAGCTTTTATTTCTTGTGTACTTGCATACTGGTATTAGTTTAGTCCCACAACCTGCGATAAAATGATCCGCTGTAGCACCTACTCCACTTTTATGTTTATGTATCTATGTCATTCGGATCTTCCCAAGTTGTACAATGTACTGTTGAGATACCGAATTCAAATAAATCAATACCATACCATACCATACCATACGTATAACACCTAGGGCAGAGCTTGAACGGCTGCATTTTAATCCTTAGCGCATGCCCTGATTATATCATCGTTCTGGCTCTTTCCCCTGTCATAGTCCTGTTTATCATGTTCAGCATAAGCGAAGTTGTGGATCATGCTTGCATGGTTGACTCCAACGCGTACATGCAAGTAATAATACCGTATTTCCGCAAATAAAAGGCCGTCCTCGTATACAACGCCTTCCTCGTATACAAGGCCGGGGCAGGGGGCGATTGAAAAAATAAAAGACCGTCTCCGATTAGAAAACCGGGCCTACTAAATGAGGCCTCATTTACACGACAACGATTGAAAAACGTTTTTCAATCGTTTTCGAAACGTTTTTGCTGTTTACACGAAAACGATAATCGTGTACACTGCAACACGTTTTTCGGCGCGCAATGGTCACGTGCAAGAAGTTGGCCTGGCGCAGGCTGGCGGTGGCATGTTTTGAGTACAGGGCTCGTACTAGAAAAACGTTTTTGCCGTTTACACGAGAACGAAACGGAACGAAAACGATTGAAAAACACTTTGAAGGCCGTTTTTCGTTTGAAACGTTTTTGAAACGTTTTTCAGCGTTGTCGTGTAAACGCTCTTATCAAAATCTGTGGAAGCGTATTCGAAAACGTTTTTGACAAAAACGTTTTTCAATCGTTGTCGTGTAAACGAGTCTTTGTTCTTGTGTTAAAAATAGAAGACCGTGCTCAAACTGTGGGAAAAAATAGAAGACCGTGCTCAAACTGTGTAGAAGAAAATGGAAGAACGGGGGTAAAACTGTGTGGCGAGAAATAGAAGACCGGGGGGTCAAACTGGGTTGAAAGAATAAAAGACCGCCCTCGAATACAAGACCGTCCTCGATTATAAGGCCGGGTTAGGACGAGGTTGAAAAAATAGTAGACCGGCCTACTATTTGTGGAAATACGGTAATAATTTATTATTATTATTACAAAAAAAAGTATTGTCTACGCATGCATCTACGCAAGAGTCACCACCAGCCAATTAGGACATGTGTCAAAGTATTGAACGTTTTCGTTCCCTTCTTGTCAAAATACTACAGGGAATGATGGAAATAAGCTAAAAGACTACAACTATAAGGAAAAGAAGTTCAGAAATATATCACTCCAATTATGTGTAGAAGTGACACGAAAAAATAGATGTGAAGAATCAAGAAAACAGCATGCAAATCCAATAAGTGACAAAAACGCAGTGACAAGAAAAAGAGAGAAATATCAAGAGATCTATTTCGCACCTTCACGACGAACAGTGCCGAACAACTGCAAAGACAACACATTCTCCTTCTGAACACAAAGCTCAGGGTCTAACTTACGTATGTACAAAGCTTCCAACACGGCAAGATGTAACAAAGACCTACCACGCGACAAAACAGAGAATACATCATCGGAATACCACTCACGACAGCTAGCACTGACCGACAGGTGACACTTGATTGCCGAGGTACCGTTTCCCTGACCCGACGACTTGGCCGTTGTCACCTCCGATATTGCCGCTTGCGAATCTCTCCCATTACGCCCTGCGTCCCTGCAATTCCGATTGCCTCGGTCGAGATCCGTGTGCTGCTCCACGTCCAGTCTGTCCTGCTTCCGTGGTCTACCTCGTTTCTTCACATTAACCGTTGTTGTCACTTCCAGTATTGGTTCTTTTGATTCGTCATCAATTCGTCTCCTCAATTGACTTCTGGTGACTCGTCCGGGGCTCGATTGTCCAGATGTCAGTTTCGGTGGTTTCCGTATCGGTCTCTTCTTCTTGTTGACGGCCAAGTCGTCGGGTCAGGGAAACGGTACCTCGGCAATCAAGTGTCACCTGTCGGACAGTGCTAGTTGTCGTGAGTGGTATTCCGATGATGTATTCTCTGTTTTGTCGCGTGGTAGGTCTTTGTTACATCTTGCCGTGTTGGAAGCTTTGTACATACGTAAGTTAGACCCTGAGCTTTGTGTTCAGAAGGAGAATGTGTTGTCTTTGCAGTTGTTTGGCACTGTTCGTCGTGAAGGTGCGAAATAGATCTCTTGATATTTCTCTCTTTTTCTTGTCACTGCGTTTTTGTCACTTATTGGATTTGCATGCTGTTTTCTTGATTCTTCACATCTATTTTTTCGTGTCACTTCTACACATAATTGGAGTGATATATTTCTGAACTTCTTTTCCTTATAGTTGTAGTCTTTTAGCTTATTTCCATCATTCCCTGTAGTATTTTGACAAGAAGGGAACGAAAACGTTCAATACTTTGACACATGTCCTAATTGGCTGGTGGTGACTCTTGCGTAGATGCATGCGTAGACAATACTTTTTTTTTGTAATATTTTCTGCCTCCGTCCTACTTTCAAATTATTATTATTATTAATTCAGTTTACTTATCATTACAAAGCGCTCGAGCCAAGGTCGCGACTCCCTTGACAATAGTCACTATGGTAACCATGATCGTCAAGACTCGCTTCACACATCACAGATTGACTTCCCTCCACTCCAGACTGCTCAGATCCAGTCTTCATTCTACTTCACTCCCATCCCTTGATTTATGCGATGGTTCATGCAGTGTTCAGGTGTGTAGTTCGAAAATCTACAAAGTACAAGCTTTTTCATAGCTTTGAAAAGTGAATTCATGAAGTACAATTTTGTTGCAATGGCCTTGACGACTGCAAGAGAGTTTCTCCGTGTTTCTGGCGATTGCTGATGGTAATACGACATACATGCACTGTATGCACCTAGCTCGGTCGATACTGCCGTGATAGGATTGGTGTGGATAGCACACATTCGCGAATAGCATCGAGACAGGAGCAAGTCAGCCATGAGTCTGAGTCTGAATCCGCTAGCGAACCCGCGCGGTACGAAGCTTCAGTGCGAGATATGCCAGAAGTCGGCCTTCTCCCAGTGCACGCACTGCAGAGTGACGTATTACTGGTAAGCCAGCACACAATATTATGTACAATGACCAAGTAGTATTAGACAGTGGCATGCGTGTCTACGTACCTGTGTGCATGTACAGGCTGTCACATAGCCACACTACTACACTCTACTTCTTTTAATCTATGAAAGAGGAAAGTGCTTTTAGGCTGAGTTGGCCACAAAGACAGGCGCAGGCGCGTAGCTCGTGTGTATTCAGCGTAGTCCGTCACCGCACCAGCGAATGGCCATCATACATACTGCATAGTCGCAGAAATGAGCCTCTTGCAGCTATGTGGTTGCCAGTGGTACATGTTCACCACAGCACAGATGTGTTCTAGCACTTAGTCACCACAGCACAGATGTGCGAGCTACGCCCTGCAGGTGAGCCAAATTACCCGATGACGATCCTTATTTCAAACTACGATTGCAGTCAGTAGCAGTCAATATGGTCAAGAGCATCACAGGCGAACAGAACTGTCCTAGTATAATGGACATGATTGAACAGAACCGTCCTAGCATAATGAACATGATTACAAATTTCTTGAGCTACAGTACTGTCGGACGCCCAAGAATGAACAGGTGAGAATTTTACTAAGCACAGCTTATCGATTTATGCGCGGTAACTCCGCTGCGCACGGGCTGTCGTACATAAAGCGGCCTACGTTGCGAGGCTGCCCCCCCCCCCCAGTTCTTTGGCATCGAACAGTAGTAATCAGTATAGCGGCCTAAGATAAGGTACATGTACATGTCAACGACCTTACGCTCACTTCTATCTACACACCGGGGTAGTGATTAGAATGGTGCGCACCATTCTAACAGATAATCCGCCTGTCTGTGGTGCGAAGCTAATAACAATCGTCTCCCATCTGCCCTGCTACGCAACCTTCCCACGCAGAAGGGAATGCAGGCATTCAAGGAAGGCGCCTACAAGTCGCTCCGCAGCCGAGACTGGCGTTCAGCCACAGATGCCCTCTGAACACTCCCTGAACACCCTCTCTGCTTGCACCCTGGCTCCCCCCTTTTTTATTTTTTTTATTTTTTATTATTTTATTTATTTTTTAAAAATTCGACGAGGAGACAATAATTTTAATATGGCAATAAGTAGGACGAGCTGAAGCGACATGTGGACTACTTTATTAACAATGTAAGCGATGGAGACGATGCAAGAAACAACCTAAAGGGTAAGGAAAAATACATGTAAGAAGAAAAAGGGCAATGGAAAAAAAAAGAAGATAATTCGAACAAGTTTTCGTACAACACTCTTCAGGAATCACCGTTGTACTAAAGAACAAAATGAGAACAAAGGAAATAATATAGCAATCAAGGTAGGGTGACACGATACAATGACAGCACTGGAATATCGAGGTGCGATTTCTCACAAAAGTGTGCAGAAAACAAGGGTATACAAGTAAGAACTAAGCGTGACAAGTGTGTATCAGCAACAAAAACAAAAAAGTGAGAACGAATGATAATAATAACAATAATAAACAAGAAGGTGACAAAACACATTTAGGCACAAGTGGCAACAACGTTGCCACACTACACAACAGAACACATAATTTGAACAATTTTAGGGTAATAACACTATCTTTCTGGACACACAAATTCGGCTTATGAATGCGCTGACAAACAGCTTCCAAAACTTGTATTTAACTGCAAAAGATAACCATGACGAGCACGGCACAAAACAGAAAAACAGGAATCAGAATAAGTACGACAACAGTCAGTACTAGAAACCAAATGATTGTATACTGAAGACTTGTTATTACGAGACGGACGCACACAATCTCGACTCACGCGCACACCCTCACACTCACTCTCACCCTCACTCAGCTCACCTTCTCCCTCACTGTCCGAATCAGAACCTGCTCCGTCATCCACCGCGGTTTGACTCTCCTCCTCACTTGCATCGTCCTGCGTCTTTTTTCCATTGCCCTTTTTCTTCTTACATGTATTTTTCCTTACCCGGCTTTAGGTTGTTTCTTGCATCGTCTCCATCGCTTACATTGTTAATAAAGTAGTCCACATGTCGCTTCAGCTCGTCCTACTTATTGCCATATTAAAATTTATTTTTTATTTATTTATTCACAGGAAGTGTGAGTTACGAAGTCTGAAGAAAACGTTGAACGGTCTCTGCTTGGATGACGACTACACCATAGCTCAGTGGTTAGAGCATCGCTGGCTACAAGCGAGGGTCCCTGGTTCGAGTCCTGGTGGTGACAGTCAATTTTTTCTTCAGACTTTTCCCGTTTGTCTCTTTCCCTCAAAACCAGTTAATATTTTATGACTTGGGGCTCCCCGCGTGCTAGTTTGTACGTGAAGTGTGTGGGTACAGTGAGGGCTGCGTCCCACCCGCCTGTGTGGATTCACAGGAAGTGTGAGTTACGAAGTCTGAAGAAAACGTTGAACGGCCTCTGCTTGGATGACGACTACACCATAGCTCAGTGGTTAGAGCATCGCTGGCTACAAGCGAGGGTCCCTGGTTCGAGTCCTGGTGGTGACAGTCAATTTTTTCTTCAGACTTTTCCCGTTTGTCTCTTTCCCTCAAAACCAGTTAATATTTTATGACTTGGGGCTCCCCGCGTGCTAGTTTGTACGTGAAGTGTGTGGGTACAGTGAGGGCTGCGTCCCACCCGCCTGTGTGGATTCACAGGAAGTGTGAGTAACGAAGTCTGAAGAAAACGTTGAACGGTCTCTGCTTGGATGACGACTACACCATAGCTCAGTGGTTAGAGCATCGCTGGCTACAAGCGAGGGTCCCTGGTTCGAGTCCTGGTGGTGACAGTCAATTTTTTCTTCAGACTTTTCCCGTTTGTCTCTTTCCCTCAAAACCAGTTAATATTTTATGACTTGGGGCTCCCCGCGTGCTAGTTTGTACGTGAAGTGTGTGGGTACAGTGAGGGCTGCGTCCCACCCGCCTGTGTGGATTCACAGGAAGTGTGAGTTACGAAGTCTGAAGAAAACGTTGAACGGTCTCTGCTTGGATGACGACTACACCATAGCTCAGTGGTTAGAGCATCGCTGGCTACAAGCGAGGGTCCCTGGTTCGAGTCCTGGTGGTGACAGTCAATTTTTTCTTCAGACTTTTCCCGTTTGTCTCTTTCCCTCAAAACCAGTTAATATTTATTTTTTATTTTTTTTATTTTTTTTTCTTCCTCTATCACATGTATCATCTTTCCGTTTTTCCTTCCTCTATATAAATGTACCCCCCTCCCCTCCCCCTGTGCCTACTCCTCCCCAGTTTTTGGTGCTCTGAAGTGTCGCTGAAGCCGAGACCTCAGGTCGGCGGAGATGCTCCAGTTTTCACCACCACAGTTGCGTCTGCAACCACCTCTACCATGCAGTATTCTGTTCTCGAGGTTCGTGGTTTCTCGTATAAAAAAACAAAACAAAAAACAATGATATTAGTCAACACAGTTTGCATGCACCCCAAACGAAACATATGGGGTAACGCATCTGTCTGCGAGAATTAGTTAGTTGAAACACTCGTATATGACGTTCACTTGATAGTAGCAAGTAGTAGGGGCTAGCTGTACAGATTCAGGGGACAGGGGAAGGTTGAAATCCAGTGAAATCTATGCTAGATAAATTTCTAAACCAATGACAAAAGAAAATAATAATGATACTAGAAACTTGTATTTGACCCCGCTGTAACACTGGACCGGCCCTGCCTGGGTTATGGGCAGGGGCCGATTCTGACAGCAATGGTCCTGCCTCTGTGGGCCGACAGTACAGCAGAGAGAACTGAGAACTGATGCACGGGTGCCTTTAATCGAGTTCTCCGCATGCACAGATGCTGTGCTGATTGGTTAGTGTGTGCCAGTGAGTGCGTTCGATTATGCACGCGAATCGATTCGCGCTATTCACATCACCCCATGTGAATGTCTTTTCAGTTGTCCTTTTCCCCTGATTATTAGTAGGGCTGTGTTTGCTAGTAAAAAAGAAAAGAAAAAAGGTGAATGGATTCCGAATCGATTCCAGTGCTCATGACGTGAAAATCGAATGACTTGAATGCGTGCGAATGGATTCATGAATCGATTCAAGTGCATAATCGAACGCAGCCACTGTGTGTGCTGTTATTACTCTACCCCGGCTACTACTGGTGATATTTTGGCTGATGATTGTGATGTTGCTTGCCACTACAGTGGACGTGATCATCAAGCTGAGGATTGGGACGGTATTCACTCCAAAGTGTGCGCCCTACTGGCTGCAATTAGAGCACCCAAACCGTTCCTGAACTCTGAGGAGCAGCGCTACCAGTATGAAAGCAAGAAGGCCAAAAAGCAGGTAAGAACACTTGGTCAGGTACATGTAAGTCTGTGGTGTCTTGTTCAGAGTCTCCCATACATTCCTAGTAGTAGACTGCTTTCCCTTGCAATGTGCCTGCTCAAGTCTAGGCTACAGCGGATGCTGTGCAGTGTTTGGATGCGTGCGGAGCTTACATAAAAATGTTTGTGTCAATGTGTGTGGATGTGCCTCTGTGTGTGTGTGAAAATGAAAAATAGGGATTCATTGGCCAGAAAAAGTCACTTCAACCAGCTGTGTGGTGTAGACCAGGCTAAAATTAGTGGCGGTCAATTCATCAGCCTTGCAAGCTGTTGAATTGTGTGATCTGGTCACACGTTTCTATGTATAACATAGCTTGTTTGCTATCGTCGCTTCAGCGATGGGCAGGAGTATGAGTGTGTGTGTGTGTGTGTGTGTGTGTGTGTGTGTGTGTGTGTGTGTGTGTGTGTGTGTGTGTGTGTGTGTGTGTGTGTGTGTGTGTGTGTGTGTGTGTGTGTGTGTGTGTGTGTGTGTGTGTGTGTGTGTGTGTGTGTGTGTGTGTGTGTGTGTGTGTGTGTGTGTGTGTGTGTGTGTGTGTGTGTGTGTGTGTGTGTGTGTGTGTGTGTGTGTGTGTGTGTGTGTGTGTGTGTGTGTGTGTGTGTGTGTGTGTGTGTGTGTGTGTGTGTGTGTGTGTGTGTGTGTGTGTGTGTGTGTGTGTGTGTGTGTGTGTGTGTGTGTGTGTGTGTGTGTGTGTGTGTGTGTGTGTGTGTGTGTGTGTGTGTGTGTGTGTGTGTGTGTGTGTGTGTGTGTGTGTGTGTGTGTGTGTGTGTGTGTGTGTGTGTGTGTGTGTGTGTGTGTGTGTGTGTTGCAACTTGTTGTTGGAGGAGGCAGTTTGCTCTTTTTGAGCTCTGTCTCAATGATGGATTAGCCACACTTGGCAGCCAAGTGCCGTATGGTGGAGACCAGGCCTTGGCTGCTGTGGCCCGTCCTGACAGCCTTGCGAGCTGTCGGGAGGTTTGTTGTACGCATTGCACTAGTCAGACGAAGTGGTTTGGGGAATTTGTAGTTTTTTGAATTTGAATGAATTATGGTCACAACGAGGAGGACGGGGAAGACGAAGGCGAAGGGGACACTGGTCACTGCGACATGGAACGTTCGGTCCTTGGTGGAGGACGCTGGTGATGCCAAAATATGCCGTAAAAATAAAAATGTCTCGGATACCGCCGTTGACAGGAAACTGGATTTTCTTGTGGAGGAACTCGGCAGGTTCGGCGTGGACGTTGCTGGTATTCAGGAGACGAAATGGTTTGGAAGCGACGTCTGGCCTGCTGGGAGCGGTACGTTGTTACACTCTGGGAGGCCTTTGCCTTTGGGGAGTGAGCCCGGCCGCCGGAACGAGGGAGTTGGAATTTTGATGAATTCCGCCGTGACCGGGATGTGGAAGAGCGGAGGGGAGCAGTGGAGCGCCGTCAGTTCGCGTATTGTCACTGCTCGTCTTCTTGTCGCCAAGCGAGGTGATAAACTCCCTGGTGGAGGTAAGCGACACGCAGATTTCTGTGTCTCTATCGTCAATGTTTATGCTCCAACGAGTAAAGCCCCACCGAACGTAAGACGCAAGTTTTTCGATGACTTGCAACGAGTTGTGGACAGTATCCCATCCAGAGATGTTCTTGTGCTCCTTGGGGATTTGAACGCGCGCGTCGGGTCCAGCACTGACTATGCAGACAGCGCTGTGAGTCGTATCGATGGCATGCCAGGGGATGAGCGGATGTGGGGTTGTGTCTTGGGCCAATTTGGCCTTGGAAATTGCAATCGGGCTGGTGAGGAGCTGTTGTCATTCTGTGCAGCTAATCAATTGTCAGTAATGAATACATGGTACAAGAAGGGACGAAGTAAGCGTGGAACATGGACTCATCCAGCCACTCGCCAAGTGCATCTCATTGATTATGTCATCATGCGTACAGCTCATTGCTGCTACTGTAAGGACGTTGGTGTTGTCCGCGGCGCACTGTGCTGGACTGACCACTACATGGTTCGGGCCAAGCTTGTCCTGGACTTCGTCCAACGTAGATCCACTGTCCCTAAGCGGAGGTCGTATGCCACCCATCGCCTGCGTGAGCCTGATACGTTACTGCAGTACCGAGAGTCAATGGAGGCAGCCTGTGGTGGCGCGGTCGGTGGTGGCCAGAGTGTTGAAGAGACCTGGAATTCCCTTCGTGATGACATCACCAGCGTAGCGGAGAGAACACTGGGCCATGGTCGGCGGCGGCAACCAGACTGGTTTCTGGAGAATAGGGCAGCATTGGAGCCACTTATTGAGGCGAAGCGACGTGCCCATGAACGAATGTTGTCGGCAGGCAATCAAACGACACGTTCCGGATTTAGATCAGCCCAGCGGTCGGTTGCGAGGGCGGTGCGTGGTGCAAAGGAACAATGGATCCGTGAGGTGGTTGGTGATGCTGAGCGTGCTCAAGGGGATGGCTGTGTGAGGTGGAAATGCATCCGAAAATTGCAGCGAGTGGATGATGGCAGGCGTACGGTCACACCCTCGGCGGTTTATGATGGAGACGGACACCTTACTGACAGCCCGGAAAGTCTTGTTACGCGTTGGCATGCACACTTCGACAGAGTGCTCAACATTGCTAGTCAGTTTAGTATGCATGTCATTGATAACATGCCTACTGCTGAGCCGCGTCATGAACTTGACATGGCCCTGACATTTGGGGAGGTGATGGCTGCGATGCGGAGGATGAGTAGGGGCACGGCTGGTGGCTCGTCAGGTATTGTGCCGGAATTGGTGCTGGGTGGCGGTCTTGCTCTCCACCGGCGTATTCATTCTCTGATTTCCCAGATTTGGGCAGGTGGCTCCGTTGTTTCTGAGTGGCGCGACGCTGAGATTGTACCCATACCGAAGAAAGGCGACCTACGGTCATGTGACAATTGGCGAGGCATCAGCCTGTTGGATGTAGTCGGTAAGCTGTTTGCACGGGTTATCCAGGATCGCCTTCAGGAACTGTCCGAGGATGTGCTGCCTGAGTCACAGTGCGGTTTTAGGAAGGGACGTGGGTGCGTCGACATGGTGTTTGTGGCGCGCCAGCTAATCGAGAAGGCCATCGAACATGATACGCCACTGTATGTCATATTTGTCGACCTGAAGAAGGCTTATGACAGCATACCTCGTGAGGCGTTGTGGCTTGTCCTCGGGAAGCTCGGTATTCCACCTACCCTTCTCAGCTTGATTCGGTCCCTACATGTCGGCATGAGGGCTCGGGTTCGTATATCTGGTCGCTTGACGGAGGACATATATGTTAACAATGGTCTTCGCCAAGGCTGTACTCTTGCCCCCACCCTATTCAATCTGTATTTTGCTGCCGTAATGTCGTCTTGGCGTTCCCGCTCTTCTGTTCCCGGCGTGTCCCTGCGCTCACGCCCTGGCCGGAAGCTTGTTGGGGATCGAACAACCAAGGCGCGACTGAACACGTACCAAGTTACCGAGTCCCAGTTCGCTGATGATGCCGCTGTATACACCACATCAAGAGAACATCTGGAGACCCTGGCAAACGAGTTCATCGCCTGTGCCTCTCAGTGGGGTCTCACTGTCAGCATCGCCAAGACAAAGGCCATAGCAGTCGGCCCGGGGGACCTACAACCTGATGTCGTCCTCGATGATGGTGGAGTTGTGGAGATGGTCTCCGGCTTTACTTACCTCGGTAGTGTGGTGAGTTGCGATGGGTCACTGGACGTGGAGATCACCTCCCGCTTGGCCAAGGCATCTCGTGTGTTTGGTTGCCTCCTGACCCCGATTTTCCGGTGCCGGGGTTTATCCATCGACATTAAGTGCACGGTATATCGCGCTTTTGTCCTGAGCACTCTGTTCTACGGTGCAGAGACATGGGCTGTGAAGGCTACCCACGTCCATCGGCTGACCGTCTTCCATCGCTCCTGTATTCGGTCTATCCTCGGTGTATCGCGGATCCAGCAGTGGGAGGACAGGCTCACATCGGCAGAATTGGGCAGGCGATTTGGCATGTCTCTTGACATCTCCGATTTGCTCCGACAGCATCGTCTGCGCTGGCTGGGGCACATTGCCCGTATGGAGGAACACCGCACTCCGCAGCAGATGGTATTTGGCGAGTTATATGCCACTCGCCCCCGCCACGGTCCGAAGAAGCGATGGCGTGACGTTGTTGTCACTGATCTAGCTGCGGCACAGATCGGAGAGGGAGAATGGTTCCATCAAGCCCAGGATCGCCCAACCTGGAAGCGGTTGTGTCGTCGGCAGCCTCCTCCACCCGGACCGAAAGAGTTCCGTTGCGCATGTGGCCGTCCCTTTGGCCGCATTGGGGACCTGAGGAGGCACGCCCCCCACTGCCGCGTCTGAGCCATCATCGCTACGCGATGGGCGTCCAAGGTCCAAGGTGTGTGTGTGTGTGTGTGTGTGTGTGTGTGTGTGTGTGTGTGTGTGTGTGTGTGTGTGTGTGTGTGTGTGTGTGTGTGTGTGTGTGTGTGTGTGTGTGTGTGTGTGTGTGTGTCGGCAAAATAAACAAAAAAGACCAAAAAGTAGGGATTCACTGAGCAGAAAAAGCCACTTCATACATGTAGCTGTATGGTGTAGACCAGGCTGAATAGTGGCGGCCAATTCTTCAGCCTTGCAAGCTGATGAATGGTGCAATCCCAGCACAAGTTGCTATGGCTTCTGCTGTAGCATCGTTTTCATTGCCTCTGGCGATGGGCGTCCAATGGTCCAATGGTGTATGTATGTGCATGTGTGTTAAGTCTGTGTGTGTATGTGTGTGTGTCTATGTGTGTATGTCTGTGTGTCTATGTGTGTCTATGTGCATGTGGGTATGTCTGTCTGTGTCTCTGTATCTATGTGTATGTATGTGCATGTGTGTAACTGAACCGTCTTCTTTGTTTCCATGCCACGCAGAAACAGCTGGTGTCGCTGACCTCCACTGAGGCGCAGCGCTTGCTCTATGATGGCCAGTACAAGCGGGCATTGCCGGCAGCACAGCTGTCATTACGCAGCTCAACGGAAATGTACGGTAGTGGCCGCATGGAGCTCATTCCTGCACTGGTCGTGCTGGCTGAGGCATGCATAGGTGAGAAATTAAACTGCTCTCTAGGCATTGTCTCTGAGACATATCCCACTAGCATTGAGCTAAAACTAACACGGTAACGCCGAGACTACAGGTTGGCGTTGTTGGCTTGCCTCACCAGCACAGGTTCCTTCTTGAAGCCACTATTCTTCGCAATGTTGTGTTGCCCCGCTACTTCTCTACCCTCTTCTTACCAATTGGTTGTGTCTTCAGAAAGAAAGAAAAACTCTCGCACTGCCATGCACACCTTGTTCATGCATTTACGTGTTATACGCTTGTCTTGTGATACGTATCACCCATGCTGTCCCTATATGTACCCTGTTATAATACTCCCATTGGCTATATACCCCTTGGCTTCACAAAGTTGTGACAGAATCAAATCCCCCCCCCCCTGTCTGTCTCTCTCTCTCTCTCAATCTCTCTCCCTCCCTCTATCCATCGCCCAATGGGTCTTTCCTCTGCAAATAACTGACTGTGCAATTCACCCGGATTTACGAGTTATGTATAAATGCGGGTTGCGTTAGAGTCTTTGAACAGGTCCGAAAGGAAGTGTACCTCTGTAATGTTAAACCTGTATGATGTGCAAGTGTCTTGCAGTCACCGGACTTCTGCAGAGAATCATTTTTATAGCAATAAAAAAGATAAACTGCACACTCATATTCTATACACACATCAAGATACATTTTGTGGGTAAGTATTCCAAGAATGTTTTCTCGTTGAGATTCACCTTCCTATTGTTCCCTGCTTACATGTACATGTATGTCCTGCTGTTTTGAACTCTCCACCCCCCCCCCCTCTCTCCCTCTATCCTAGCTGTCCTCTCTCTCTCCCTCTATCCTGTTCTCTCTCTCTCTCCCTCTCTCTGTCTCTCTCTGTCTCTGTCTCTCTCTCTCTGTCTGTCTCTGTCTCTCTCCATCTCTCTCTATCTCTCTATCTCTCTCTCTTTCTCTCCCTCTCTCCGTCTGTCTCTCTCTCTCTCTCTCTCTCTCTCTCTCTGTCTCTCTCTCTCTCCATCTCTCTATCTCTCTCTCTGTCTCTCTCTCTCTCTCTCTCTCTCTCTCTCCATCTTTCCCTGTCTCACTCACTAATGACATCACTCCCACGACTGTAGGTGCATTCCAGCTGGACAAGGCTGAGCAGTATTTATCGCAGGCCAAGTGGAGTGCGCTACAAGCTGGAGAGTCTTGCCCATCCGGGCTGTTATCGCAGATCAACCGTGTTCTAGGTCGCCTGCACATTGCGCGTGGTAGCCATGGACAGGCCATGGCTCACCTAGCGGAAGATGTAAGTCTTAAAATGAACTGCTCCAAATCTGCTGGCCGACCATGCATTTTCTGGGGTTTTAATATTAGTGTATGTAGAGAAAAGGTCTACTGGTAAATGGGGCGGTGTTTTGGTCACTTTTTGACATAAATGTTTTCTACTGAATGTATGAACAGCTTTGTTTCACCCTTTCTGGACTTGTTTGCTTGAAAGTGTACTGTAAACCGCCCGATATTCGCGTCACTAAATTTTCGCGATTTCTTAGAACCAGCAAGTTTGCGATGGCAAGAGTTCGCGAAGCACCGGGGCCACCTACATACACCCACTGTTGAAGTTTGATTTCACGCTGGTTAATATCCACGTTACGCTCTTCTCGCGAAAATAGCGAATATTAGGCAGTTTACAGTATTCCTCTCTTGTTCTCTATGTCAGTATGTATGTTATGTGTGTTATGTGTGTTATGTGTGTTATGTGTGTTATGTGTGTTATGTGTGTTATGTGTGTTATGTGTGTTATGTGTGTTATGTGTGTTATGTGTGTTATGTGTGTTATGTGTGTTATGTGTGTTATGTGTGTTATGTGTGTTATGTGTGTTGAATGTCTGCATCTGATATTTGCGTGGTGTACATACCTTATTGTACTGTTGCAGGTATACCACTCTTCACTTGCACACGGCCCGGAACACGTGAAGACCTCGGGGGGCTATTTCAACATGGCTAGGTCGTTCTACGCCATCAACAACATGCCAGCTGCCAGGCCTCTCTACACAGAGGTACACACACAAAGTTGTCCTGTACTATTATGCAAGAAATTCATCATTCTTCATGCAGTAAAGGCTGATGTTTCAACACTTTCCTATAGAAGTACAGTTGAACTCGAATAAGACATACCCCCTCGGGACGTACCCCTCGGGACGTACCCCCTCGGGACGTACCCCCTCGGGACGTACCCCCTCGGGGAGTGGGAAAAGTATGTAGTATGCGAGTTACTTCTTATCTAATTTTGACTCCTGCGACCCCACTAATACATCACATGTGCAGTATGTCAAAATGCTCGAAATTATTCATTGCACTCAGAAATGGATGTGTTCAGTGCCACCAAACCAGGCTTCCAGCGCTGCAAACAGCCTCCTCTGCCCTGTCAACATACCAAAGTACCTGTCAAGCGAACCAGTCATGTGCAAAGGCGTATGTAAACACCGAAAATGCGTCACAGTAGTATGCAAGGCTAGCTCTGTTGGGACCCGCTGAAAAGTGCGTCATACACAAGCTGTATGTCTTATCGGAGTACGTTATTATGCATTCACGTTTGTACGTGCGCTTATGGGAGGATAATCCGTGCTACGAAAAACGGACCGTACTAACCAGGTGTACGTCTTACCTGGGTGAGAGTTCCACTGTACTTCAAAGTAATTTCTCTGTCTCCCCCCCCCCCCCTCTCCCTCCCTCCCTTTTTCTCTCCCCCCCCCCCCCTCTCCCTAACCTCCTTTCAAAATACATTACTGCCGGGCGGAAATGAACGGACAATAAAAACAAGAATGGCATAGGTGACAACTTTGAACCCCCACCCGTTTATTCGGCGCAAGACAGTACAGTCAGTTACATGTTTCAAGTCAAGACTTTTAAACCAGCACTTCTCTTTGTGTCTTTGTGTTTGTCTCTTATTGTTCACAGGTTCTATCAATCTGGTATAAATTCCTCACGGTGGTAGCTGCAACAGAGGATTCGGAAGATGAGGAGGCACCAGTGCTTGAAGCTGGCAGTTCTATTCTACTCGAAGACATTGATAAAGACGTAAAGCAAGTGTCGCCCTTTGCCAAGTTTGAGAAGGAGATAGGTGAGTGAGATGCTGTACGAAGCGGTGTGCGACTGCGCAATGGTATGGCCTGCCTAGCAAGATCTAGTCGATTCCAGTGCTCATATTTGGGACGGCGGAATCAGTACGGCTGTTGTGCGCAACTTTGGACTGTGGAGTGGGAGAGCTTGTAGCCACCCACAAATAAATATTGCTCACTCAAATTTGGAGGTGTTCCGGTTCTCGGAACGACATTGTACTTGTTAACTTGAATGGTGACTTGAAATCAATGTCATCAAAAAACCATTAGTTGAGACAAGTGAGAGCACAAGGAAATAGTTAGCAAAAAAAGGAGCCACTGGCTCGCTGCGAATGCTCTGGACTGAGAGCTGGAAAACTGCTCACGCGATGCGTGCAGCAAGACGTCAGCATGACGTACATGTACACAATAATGGCATAATAACGAGTGTAACATGGATTCGTGATGCATATTCACCAGAGCTCTTCAGGCTATAGCCGGACCAACTGTTTGGCTACCAAAACGGTGTGCTTACTGCCGAGGAGGTCATGTGTGCCCGCCATATCATAATTATGCAACGTGTGAAAGACTATGATATGGCCGAACCAATCAGAAACTGCTTTCGCCGGTCCTGCATGATATACATGAGTGGGATTGCCATACAGGAGCAGGCACTTAGGTGTCACGGTCCCTAATTGGAGCAGGCACTTAGGTGTCACGGTCCCTAATTATTATCAGTCTTTTACATGAAACGAAAATGTGTGTTTGTGTTTAGATGAGCTGACCTACATCTGCACTGTGTCATGGTACTTGTTCTCATTCTCTCTCACTCCACCTCACTCCACACATCAAACCTATCTGACACACTCCATACACACACATCCACAGATGAAGCATCGCGGGCCGAAGCCGTCTTCATGTTCACGGACATCATTCAGACACTGAGCGCAGGACGGATAGCATTCAGCAAGGAGCAGGAATGTCAGTGCCACTGGATCTTGTCCATACTCTGCAGCATTGTCGGCAAAACTGACAGGGTAATGTGAAGTACACTGCAGCATGAATTACTTCGAAGTATGTGTGTGCTTGTCAGCCATGCAATCATGATTGTGCATTGAGATCAAAGAACAGAATCCCTAACATTGTCCCTTGGTTCCTAATTCAGCATTATGCCAAGAAGCTCATTCATGAGCTGAAAAGCCACTACATGCAGACTTGCAGACTTTGCTGATCTGTGTGCCATTTATTCTTTTATAAAAACAAACTCTAATCAGAGTCGCTGTTTATCTTCTGTGCATTGCGGTGTTTCAAATAGAGAGATGTTACACAATGGCATCATCTTACCTGTGCTGATAAGTGTGTGTGTGTGTGTGTGTGTGTGTGTGTGTGTGTGTGTGTGTGTGTGTGTGTGTGTGTTGTGCGTTGTGCGTTCCATTGATGCCTTGGTACGTGTATGCCTTGGTATGTGCATGCGTTGGTTTGCGTTCTGCAGGTTAATGAGCACTACGATGTGGCTTCGTCATTGTGTGTTGCTGAGGGTGGCAATGCGGAGCTTCATGAGAATGTTGCTAAACTGGGTACGTGGATCAAGAGCGCGTCCGCACAAGACTCGAGGAGCAGGAAACGATCTCTGGCTTGACCTCAGCAAGATCACCACAATCGTGTGATGTGCCCGAAGAGAGCCATGATACTAGCTAGCTATGGTAGTATAGCAAACACTGAGCTGCACAGACCGCGTTACCCGTTGAACTGCTTGCAGAAGCGCCACACCTTAGCAATCACTTCCTCTGTTTTAACTAGTCCACTACACGTCCTGTACACCACAGGGCAAGTACTACGGTCCACTATATCGCTATTATGTCCTGTACATCACAGGGCATGGCACTGTGTACAACGGTCCACGATATGTCCTGTACACCACACCTGGCAAGTAGTATCCGAGCCGAAGTACTGTCGTCAATTGTGTGAGCACAGTTCTTCACTTTCCCTTGAACGTTGGTATCATGGCATTACACTATTGAAACAGCTCGAATGCTATGCTGCACAGCACACATGTGTAGCATGTCAGGCGATGATGTATCTACACAGTATATCTATCATGTACAATGATCTAAGGAGTAACACCTTCCTTTTTGGTGTTGGAATCGAGAGACTTGATAATTGCTATATTATTATGTGTAAAATCTCTTCAACACACTCTTCCCCTAAAATCTCTTATAGTTAGTTCTTCTTGTCAGGATATAATCGTTGCAACTCAATGCTATCCATAACAGTTGCCTGTCTAGTTACTGCAGTAAAATACTCTGGGGTGTGTGTCACCTGAGAGCTAGCCTGGTACCCTAAACATGGAGTTGACCATTCGCTGTTTTGCACAAATCCTCTTGAACTCATGGCTGCCAGTGCATGTTCTGTGTCACATTGGCAGAGATTGTATCGCTCAGTGCTGTCCAGGTCTCTTAGGCCTACATGTTTTAATCGCATTATCACCTGGCCTCGTGCACAGGCAGAAAAAATATTATCAGTGCTATGCCCTTGACTCGTGTTTGACCAACGGTAAAAAACAAAACAGGAGAGTCTGCTCTGAAGGGGATTTGCATTGTTCTAACTACTTGCATGCGTATCAATCATGACCATCATCACCATGATCTAAAGCACTGTAGCCATGGTAACTTTTCAGTGAAATTCTGCATCTAATTTTTCCCCTTGCATGGAGGCTCGGTGGGGAGTACATTGGTCTGTTGTCTAACAATAAAATCAAACTTGAGTTGTATGTGCGTGTGAGATGTGCTCGACAAGTGTGCTCTAAAATTTCTCCGATGGTCATTTACGCGATTACATCGAGTCGTCAGCTGAGATGCTTGGGTGAAGTCACGGATTTGCGGCACTGCACTGCACTTGCACTGCATACACTAACTTAGCGCCCATTAGTGAATCTGCTAACTCACTCTTAGGTTGCGTTTGGTTGGTCACATTCCACAATGGGAACCACTGGGAATCATTCTTGCCCGTTTGTTTGGTCAAAAAAATCCGTTAGGTTGGTCCCATTACAGAATGGGAATCGCCGAGAACGATTCTTTTCGGAGAATGATTATTCCACCTCACATGCTGGAATGAGCATTCTCTTTCCGGAATCAAAAATGATAATGGTTGCCACGAGCCAAACAATGTAGCAACAGGTTCAAGTGCCTCAAATCATGCACCCAGAAGTACCATGGCTCTCTCAAGGAAACTAATCAGGCAAAAGAAAGGAGAGCCGCCGTTCCACAACGACATGGAAAAGTCATGTCAAGTGATTCCTAATTGGTTCTGGCGTGTTTATTTGGTCAGGTGATTCTTGCCAATTCCCATTCCAGAAGGGTTGTCATTTACATTCTGAAAATGCCCAACCAAACGCAACCTTAGACACTCTATGACATCATTCGCATAACCTCTATAATGTGTAGCATGTACCAACTACACCACTAGCACTTGCATGCACATGGTACCTGCCGGTGTAAGTAGCTACTCATGTGGCATGTGTGCTCCTCCGGCAATGCAAGGACTCATGCATGGATGTGCATTGCCCCGCCCATGGATGTCATAATCTTCAAAGGTGACTACTGGGCATGTACGCTTCTGGATTATCCGATAGTAACCAGAGCTCAAGTTTCCCACAGCAAGGAAATCTACAGCACGGCCTGGATCATATAAGAAAATAATTATTATAATTCTATGATGGTGGGGAGATCAAGAAAATATTTATGGCGATATCTGCCTGGCAGGAACATTGTATATATCTCAGAAGAAAATAATATAACCATTCACTACGGACAATACTTTAATGGCAGCAGCTGAAGGGGTGGTGCAAGGTCGGACATACCGGTATAGTAGAAATCAAGTTGACTAAGACACTATATTGGCACTTTCCTTCCCAGAGCAAGGGAAATGGGCAGTATGAATGAACACAATCAGCTACTGCAGCATCGGGAGTGTATGTGTGCGTATGGTAGTAGCTCATGTAGACTAAAACACCACTGGAAGGTATGCAGTAGAGACATGTGTATGGACTTCCAGTTGCTGGAAGATGGACACGCCACTTGGGTGCAAGTACTTCACAAACTACAACTCTTCTGCCACAGAGGAGTCACAAGACACTCATTTTAGGCAGCTACCAGTAGAAGTCGTGTCAGTATAAGAAGTGTTGGCAACAGCAGAAACATGAAGTTTGTACCCGGGATATTCAACTGTCCATGCAGGAGTGGGATACATGTCCAACTCTGATAGTGCAGTGTTTCTCAATGAAATCCAGTCGCGTCACTCAAGTACGCGCCGGGTGTTGCGCCAGCCATAGACCTGCAAACACTGGGCTGCGGAATGATGCAAGGCGCACACTTGAGTGAAGTGGCTGGATTTCATTGAGCAGCGCTGTACATGCAGTATTACATTAAAAAATTAATATTCATTGAGCTCTTTATCAGCACCGGGATAACACAGGCAATGTGCATCGGCATGGAACAGCGCAGCACAGTAGGGTACCTAGAGGTTGTCGATGTGTAGACTGTATAATTCAGTTTTGTCGACCTATAGCTAAAGATATTCCTAAGTTCAAGTCGGTCTCTCTCACTTTTGACAAAAAGCATGACTAGTCTGGACATGGCTGCATACAATGCATGTTACGTCAAGTGCACTAGTCCTCAGTAGCCATCTGTCCCTACAGTCATATGACATGGAATGTTATAGTGTGGAAGCAAGTCCTTAGCTGGGTATCAGATCCACTGACGCAATGTGTTGCGTTGGTGAAATTCGCTTTTGTGACAAGTCGGAACTAACTAGCCCCATCAGAACCATCTTCAATCTTGGCGAGCTTGGTGGTCCGCTCGCCAACCTTGATATCAGGGACACTACTTACCGGCCCCATGCTAAGTTTGCTGCCAAAACCCTTCAGTGGGGGAAGCTCTCTAGATGCCCGCCGTGGCTTGCGAGGGCCAGCAGAGGGTGGCTTTTTGGAGAGCTTCTTCTCCAGCTTCACCACTGGCTTTGACGCAAGTCCTTCTGCTGCCGCAACTGCTGCTGATGCCGACGCTTCTGCCTTGATACCATCAGCGTTTTGGGGTTTTTGACTTGTGCTTCCTACAGCTCCGGTTTCCGGGATCTTTTCCAATTCTTTCTTTGGTGCGGTTGTTTTGGCATCAAGTAGCTTGCCCTCAGCTGTGGCACTACTGGATTGTTCCAGTTCTGCAATGGGCAAGGAGGGAGGCTCTCTGATGTCACCACTGGTCGCAGCGCTATTGTTTTGATCTCCATCTCTGCTGCGTGGGAGTTCAGGATGCTGCCCGATTTGTTTGGTCACAGGAGGTTGTACCACTGTGTGGGATGGAGAAATCTCAAGTGGATGAGGCAGAGGGGCTGGTTGAAGACCAGCTGCTCTCTCCAGGGGAGGGGAAATAGGCACAGCTTGTCCTGGAAGGTGAGCGGGAATCTCGTTGGACTGATGTTCCCCAGGTGTGCCTATCTCAACAGACACATGCTGCACAATACTGTCACTTCTCACTTGAGGTCTAAGATCAGAAGCAGCTGTTGACTGTGCACCTTCAGTAGCCCCTGCCTTCACCGCCTCGGAATGAACTTGTTGGTCTTGGGCAGCTGGCGCATTTCCGACTGTGTTTTCTGCTGCAGCTGGCGTGCTATCATTGTTAGCAGGCGTTGGCTTTTCGATTGTTTTCAAGGAAAGCTGTGATACTGAGTCCGAGTGTGAGGGCAACAGGAGTCGATCTCGATTTTCCTTGGGCTCACTGACGTCTTCTGTGTTGGTGTTTTGCAATGCGGCTGGGCCTGACTCAGCAGCTGTGTCATGGCTTCTCTGATTCTCTACTTCAGGCCAGGCTATGATAGACGTCTAGATAGCAGGAAAGAGAAATAATTCAGTATATGATCATTATTTTATGTTGCTGCACACCACATGCGTATGCACAACCACTCACAACTATGGGGTAGTGACCATAGCAAGAAAGAGAAACAGTGGACTGTGATGTATATGAATCAGTTTGTGTCTATCAGCGTGCTTGGATATACACCATTTGCCGCACAGTATGTGTTTTGCCACAATTTAGCAATACAGTCAAAACCGATGACGTCCCCACAAGGGAACACGGAAAGTGTACTTCCTAGCCAAAGTACTTACTACACCCGTACTGCAATCAAACGCTGTGATTATTTGCAATACTGCGAAAAGTATGTACTCCACAATAGTACGTCTTACACCCTGAACGTACTGAGCGGTTTTGACTGTACATCAATAACTTCATGATAAGCTACTAGTGTTCCCGTTCATCCACACGTTTGTGTTCACTCGGTCTTCACTGACTACACTCACCCTGCTCGGTTTCTTGCCGCTTGTGGCCGGTGCTGGCTCAGCAGTAGCCTCAGTTCTCTGTGCATGTGGTTGTCTGCCAAACAGAATCAAATTCACACATAGCACCATGGTATGTGCGTAGCACATAGTCTAGTGTATCCAAAAGAACGATGGACATAACGGCAGACCCGCCAGAACCGGTCCGGTTGGTCAGGTTATCACCGGACCAACTTTTTAGCTACCGACACATGTTTCAAACTGTGGAGCACATGTACCCGCCATATCACATGTACCCGCCATATCATACACAAACTGTATAAAAGGCCATGATACTACCCGACCAATTGAAAACTGCTTCCGGCGGTCCTGGACGGTATAGAATTTGAGAGCTCTAAGTTTTTAATAGTTTGGTGGTATGTATGAGGAGGCTGTGATGAATTATTTGCCAGGCGTATATTCAAGCCAAACCCATGCCATATTCCATCAGAACTGACAACACACCAACCGTCCCAGTGCCAGACCACGCACTGCAGTAGCGCATATTACATTTCACTTACAAATGGCAGATTTTGTAACCCATTACGACTGAGCAGAGCTGTGCTACTTGCTGCATCCTCAGCCCAATATTATCGAGCTCAGGAACATGAAGACTTTATCCCTTTTAGTGTGTCCTCTTCTCTGCCAATAGAGAGGTTGCGCACAACGAATCTTCATAAGATTTTGTGACCGTCCGGGTTCGAGTAACGAAAGTTGCTACGAAGATCCGTCCAAACGCGACCGAAACAGAGCAGATTTACAAATATATTTCTCGACCCACTACGAAAAAGTTCGCACGTTGTGCGCAACCTCACGTTGTACGAATACTCGTTAGCTTTTATCGCAACCTCTCTATTAATGAGTTCAGGTATTCCGTTGTCATGCAGCCCAATCTTTGTAACAACACAGGCTTCTTCATCTTGGTCAACTAGATAACTACTTCAAGTACTAACCACCAAACACAGCATCACCGTACTCACTGTGCACTCCAGACACTTAGGTTGGTTGGTCGTTTTTTATCCATTCCTTCGGGTCTTCCTTCAGGTCTTGCTTCGGTGGAATTCGAGATAGGAACTATCTTGCTTTTCTGTGGAAAAATTGGTTTTGAAAACAATTGTACTTAATTCACTTACCATGTGTCCAAGAGTATAGGCCGCACTGGAGTATAAGCTGCACCCCAACCCAATTTTTTGCCACGAAATACAGATATCGACCCTATTTATCACCGTTAATTTGATTTTCGTAGTATAAACCCCATCTCCTTTTTGAGTGAATTTTGAGTGTTGCAAGTGTGGCTTATATTCCAGAAAACACCGTACTTGCACTGTACTTACTTCAATAATTATAATACAAGAGACTGCCATACACAAGGAGTGATCTCCATGTGGGCTCACGACCATGGCTTTAACCAGGCATTCCTTGCTGTTACAAACTATAATCCTTCTTGCAGAATCCCTGGCACCTGTCCTTCAGTACAACAACATACTGCCCGGTCAGCAAACAATGTACTTGGGAGTTATATTTTTAGGGTACTAAGGATAATATAGCGCATTCTCCAGGACATCATGTACAGTAGATATCTAAAATCAGGTTCGGTATACATGTAATAGCACAACTCTTGTCCTGTACAACATTCAGAAAAGATAGAGTTCTATTCAGACAGCCCATCACCATGATCGTTATCCTAGTATGATACTGACCTTCCCACATGCACAGCATGGCTGTTTTATTCCTCTCTCCTTGTCCCTGCTCTTATCCAGCATGTAGTCATAATATGTTATACTGCGGACACCTGTAGAGAAGGCAATGCGACGAGCACGCACATCAAGTCACATCCAGTCTTGACCAGTAGATTCGGGCAGGTATGTATGGTCACAACTGACCTTACGATACAGAACTCAGGATGATATCAAATGTCTGTGCTGACTCACGTTTGACCATGTCGAAACCATGCCTGTACCCCATGCACCCAGCCAAGTGAATCTATTCCAGCAGACTTGATGATGATAGTTGGCATTGAAGCAAGCATTGGCAATGAGACAGGGGATGTCAGTATGTGTGTACACTTGCGATCCCCAGGATAGGAGTACATGCACTGTAGCACTAGTACTCGCCTGTGATCGCCACACGGTGACTTACCAGTTATAATATTGTAGACGATGAGATGGCCTAGGAACGCAATACTGATAAGGGAAATGACGAGGACGCCTACAGCAACTCCAAATATGGCGCCTGGTGGTACATCGCAACCGAACATGGTTGTACCTGTAAGATGTTCACGTACAAGCAGACGGAGACATAATACAAGACTGACCGGGCTCAGAGGATGCAGCTGCGTGTTGGTCTTATAGACTAGTGGTATCGGCACCCCAGCACTGCACTGAGTGGGTTTCTTCCCCCCCCCCCCCCCCCCCCCAGATACACCAATGGCAAATGCATCTTACTAGTCAAGTTACTACGGATTATGACTATTCACCGACTCAAAATGGAACTAAAAAATTATGAACTCATAGAGGAATCCTAGAGGGTGGTGACGTTCAGCCACACACAGTGACGGTGCGGAAAACTCGGCTTTCAGCCTAGTCTCACGCGAACCGTGAATTTTTTAAAGGCATCTTGACTACTGGTCTGAGTGCTCTATACACGACGTGCGGAGCTTCAGTACAAACGAAAATCCAGTGGAACAAAACATACATATAATTATCTAAACTCGAGTTCCAAGCAATAATCGGTTCATGAACTCTTGCGAGGATAGGACTGTTTGGCACAATGCACAGCCTATACTTAAAAGCCTGTATTCACAGCTCAAGCTATTGCAAAGCCTGTATTCACAGCCCAAGCTGCATTATACGCAGGACTAGTAAACTTACCATCTTCAAAGAACTCCAGTCGACCCTCAGTTGAATAAACAACAATAATGTATATGCATATAGCACTCTGCACCAGGAGCGACAGTGCACCAAACGTAATGGACATTACAAACGACCTGTAATGGTGAGTGGAACAAGAGCAGAAACAACAAAGATTGTTAGACTACGCTGGCGAGTAACATGCATGCTTCATAATCCTTACAACACATTGTACTGCCCAGCCACTTCCTAGCCGGCATCAGTTTGTGTTTGAATGAAATCCTATCCTATAGTTCTACAGACGTGATGACTACATTCGGCTATGAATATTAGGACACAGTAAGAAGTGCATGCATATCGATGTGGGCTTCGGAAGAGGCCGTAGAGAATTGACAGGGCCCAAACATCTCGCTCCTGAACAGTTTGTCGCTTTGAGAATATAATGATCTTCCAAGTTGATACCACTGACCTCACACCGTGTTCTGTTCCATTGTGCATACATGCAGCAGGTGCATGTCGAGGTGCCTATGATTACACAAACCTAAATGCAGGTCACAAACTGACCTGGTTTCAGCAACCACCTGCGGAGACTGAAATAGTGTGCAGTCTTTGAACACAGGTGGTCTCTGACACCGGAGTAGGAATCTTGAACATTCCACACGGCACTGCATGCCAAATAAAACTACGGCACTGGTTGACAGACCTGGTGGTGGCTGAAACCAGGCGTTGCTAAACGGCTATGCAGGTGATCTCTTGACCCGTGGCAAGATTAAACTGTGCAGTGTACTTGTTGAATGGATATGCTGTCTGTCTTGCTTTATCACACCAGTCCACACACAATGATCATGGTAACAGAGGGTGAACATTTACATGTGCTCATTTGCAACACGGGTGTAGTACTGGTGCAGCAGTAACAATAGTATCAATACTGGATGATTTGCATCTACATGCATGCGGCTGCATTCGAGTCTCACCTGTAATTGACGATGCCAACACAGTTGTTCAGCCACACACAGTGATGATCAAAGCGTTCCGTGCATCTGTTGCATGCGCCGCAGTGCTTGGAGTCGTGCGCCCTGAAATACATGCCGTACAGTACGCAGCACAGTAGTACACCATGGTCGGTCACACAATGCATTATCCATATAAAAACCACTCTGTGAGCGGTTCTGAAAAACCTTTACTGGTACTGCCCCGTCGTAAAAGTAAGAAATTAGAACTGGCCCATTGTCCCCCCAAATGCGAACTGATCCACCTAAATCGCGAATGACGGGACCCGAACGCACCAGTAGCACGAGGTCGGGAGGGCACAGGACAGCAATTCTCATAGGGTAACACCACCTACCGCTAGTACAGACGGTCAGTACATGGCCTATAGTCCGGACCAACGTCCCCATCTGCATTCACAGGTAGGAACCTCGTGCTACTGGTGCGTTCGGGTCCCGTCATTCGCGATTTAGGTGGATCAGTTCGCATTTGGGGGGACAATGGGCCAGTTCTAATTTCTTACTTTTACGACGGGGCAGTACCAGTAAAGGTTTTTCAGAACCGCTCACAGAGTGGTTTTTATATGGATAATTTCAGTTCTTTTTCCGTTCCCTCCCCACCCCAACCCCGAAGGTAAACATGATGACCACGCGCGCGATGTACTGTATGTAGCCATGAGATTGCAATAACACACTGATACATACCAGCCCTCCCCGCCTCGCTACCCCGCACACAGATACACAAACATGCGTATGCACACGGCACACACACGTGGCCACGCACATGCACATGCACACGACACAAACAGGAAACTAAGTTCTTCATATATAATGCCATGCAAAGCAGTGGCCACCGTACTTGAGGAAGTCAGTTGTGAAACAAAAATAATGCAACTACAGCATGTAGACAAGCTGACGGCCAAAGCACAACATAGCAAACATGACATTTGCCCAAGGATTGCAGTTTGCAGACCACGCCATGGAAGCAGCGAATACAGAATGTAATATCATACAAAGTGACAAGCAAGGAAGTGGCCATCATACACCAGAAACTTGCAGAAAGTCACACATCCAACAGATAGAGAAGTGAACAGCAATCTGATACAGCCCACACAGGACAAAGCTGACCTGATACTCGTCCCAGGATCGCAAGTGGCAAATCCTTTTCAATGCATAACATGCAGGTTTACGTTAGACGCATGGACAACATCTGACCGTGTCGCCAGCATACAATGTCATCACATGTTTACCCCACAAGTTACACACATGTACAGTAGAAGCACAATGAAAGCAATGGAAAAGTACGATGTGGTTGCTGAAGCATCTTCACACTTCAAATTCAGACTTCAATGTGGTCGTCACGGGATGATATACCTGCAAGATACAAGTGATGAAGAAAGAAAGCAGAAGGTCGTGAGGTAGGCTATGAGTAGCCCTTTCCCAAAGATGCCATAGTTTTTCGCAACTTATGCAGAATTGTCATAATCGAGCATTTCCCAAACTGAGAAGTGCAATGAAATCCACTTGCATGCACAGGAGCAATTTTGCAATATTATGATGCGCAATTCGACACGATCTGCGATGCTGTGTGCGATGTGCCCTGCTGTCATGATGGTGACAGTCACCGCGGTATGTTTTGTCAACGTCGCCCATGCACTCTTCTGTCAAGTACAAAGTGCTCACATACTTGGCAATGTCTTTGCTGTGATTAACTTTTATCCTAGTTATGTCACGGGTAACTTTAATGAAGTACCCACAGGCCGTGTCGATCCGCACATCGTCCACTCTCTCATGTACTTGGCCTGCTTTGTCTGTGTATCCATTTCATGTGCGATCCACAAAATCGACTAGACAGTGGGTGCAATACGCTGTCTATCTGAAGACGTTCTTCTGGCGACATCTCGCCATGTACTTGGCCTGCTTTGTCTGTGTATCCATTTTCATGTGCGATCAACAGAATCTCAATGCACTACAGACTAGACAGTGGGTGCAATACGCTCTCTATCTGAAGACGTGAACCATTAATTTTTTTGGAAAAGTTATACGTACACCTGAAACGTAATGAAGTACAGGAATAGAGAGAGTGACTACAATACGCTCTCGACCTGATATAGTGATAACGTGTTAGAAGGTAACAGGTCTACAGTCCCACCGTACCCTTCCGACACGACTGTAGACCATTAATTTTTTTTGACCTGATAACGTGTTAGTAGAAGGTAACTGGCAACATATCAATGGGTTGCCTTACCGTGGTCTAGAGGAGACGTCTTCACAGCAATATTTTCCCTCCTGCGCATTCAGTCGCCGACACGACAGCGTTTACTGGGCCGTTCCAGTTGCGGAAGACATTCGATTCATCGGGCCAATTCAGCAACAGGGCTGTGGACACACAGGGGGGCAGAGGAGAGACATTGTTAGTGGACAAGAAATATGCAGCGGCAAGTGGCGAGTGCCGCATGGATGTCAAGTTGTCATTCACAATTCAGCTATTACTTACGGTCCAGCTAGTCCTGCCATTGCTCGCTCGTCCTGGTTCCTCCTCGTTCGTCTTCCTGCACGTCTGCACTTCTCCTTCCCCACCGTTGGCTTTGCGGTATGGGGGTGCCGGAAGGAATTCCCACCATGTATCCATGTACATGAAGTCCCACCATGTCTCCACGGCCACGTCAGCAGTTTGTATAGTACCGGAAGGAGTTCCCACGATGTCTCCAAAGGCCTAGAGCGGACGTCTTTGCAGCAATTCTTTTCGCCCTGCGCATTCAGTCCGCCGGCGATGTCTCCAAAGCTAAAGGCCTAGAGGGCTAGGGGACGTCTTTGCAGCAATTCTTTTCGCCCTGCACATTCACTCCGCCGACACGACAGCGTTTACGGGGCCGTTCCAGGTGCAAAAGGTCCACGTCAGCAGTTCTCAACTATTTCGCGTACGGGATAGTCGCCGCGACAGCGCTTAAGGGGTCGTTCCAGGTGCGAAAGGTATCCATCAATGGCACTTTGCAGTATGGGGTACGGAAAAGGGGCCTCCTCGTTCGACTTCGTCGACTTCTGTAGTTCTCCTCCCCGTCAGGGGTACCGAAAGGGGCCTCCTCGCAGTTGTCCTTGCCGTCAGGTCCACGTCATGCAGTTCTCAACTATTTCGCGTACGGGATAGTCGTCTTTGTCGTACGCGACATCGGCGTTTACCGAGTGGCATTGGCACAAAGCAGACCGTTGACGGGGTCACGTGTCAAAAAAGTATCAACAACGTGTCGACTACGTGTCGACCACGTGTATAGCGGTACACTCAGCGGTACACTAATTCTCGTGCCATTCTCGTGTCACAAAACTGGAACATCGAGTACCAGTATGGAAAGGCTTCAGACAGGAAGCCTTTCCAATACAGCATAACCAGATAGGGCTTGACTGAGCCTTGAGGGTGATGGCATCAGAAGTCAATAAATAATGACTTATCAGTGAAATTGGATCCTCTGACCATAATAAAGTACAGCGTCTGGTGGTAAGGTCCCTCATGATGCATTCTGGAGCGACTTTTGTTCAACACCAGCAGTGGTTCACCGGCCAGGAGGGTCCAGGGCAGTCACTGTGGACAGATATACCACCCAAGTGTGAAGGAAAACATCTAAACAAGTATAGGGTCCATACAAAATCCGGATCCAAGTGGACACAAAACTCAGTACTGTGACTGTCATGACTCTGGCCCGGCCATGACATAGAACTCGACCACATCGACCGATGCTACAAGAGCTGAAATCTGAAAAGCCTTTACCATACATGTACTGGCACTTTCAGGCCTGCCTCGACTGCTTGTTTCTTGGTGAACCCAGCGCGGTTTCAAAAAGATAAGTTTTTCCCATACAGACAAGCACTAGGGGTCCGCTGTGTTTGCCATAGCAACTGAGCCCACTATACACAGAGTCCTCACAGCCCTGCAGCTTAGGCTCTTTTCTCTCTCAGTGTCTGGCAATCATGTACTTGACCTCTGCTTTGACTGCTTCGCTATCACCTGCAATGGAGCAGTACCTGAAGTCCCAATGACCCGCACGCCATTGCACACCACTACGTGCGCAGGCTAGCAAGATTCACGCAACACGGTCACTCACACATTCGACCGACAGATGGCGCAGTGCCCTTTCTGGATGACTCGCCCGTGCCTGGCACGGTCGTACTCAGGCAGCGGTGACCAGCTCCTGTTGTGCTGCTTCTGCTTGACACGAGCGTCGCTTGGATTGAGCACGGTGGCGCGGATAGTGAAGGCGATTGCCGGCAAGAACAAAGTTGCCGATACCTACATGTACATGTGTATGATGTAAAGAATGATATCACAGCACAAAAACCTGCATGAACTTAATGGTGTGAAGGTGCATATCAAAGAGTAAAAAAGCACGTCTCAAGAAACTGAATACTCGGCGAATCATCTGAGATACACTTGCAATAGACAGTTTCATGGAAACATTCACAACACAGGCAATGAGCACTGGCACTGGTTTTACATGTCATGAGGTAGGAATCAGGGGGGGGGGGGGGCAATCAAAATGGCTCCATTCAAATGAAACAGGCAGGTTATATTTTGGATCAAGCCATTTTGAAATGCCACCCCAGGAAGACCTCCACTCCATCACTCCCAGTTTCAATACATGCACAGAACCCTACCCCGGCCTATGCACTGCCTCTAACAGTAAAAGTGCGATTGGGCAAAGGAGCACATCTCTCAGACTCTAGTCGAAGATTATTACAGAGTTCAGTAGAGGGATGGCAAAAATGTCTATTTACTGGGGGACTTACCACATAAAAATGTCTATTTACTGGGGGACTTACCACATAAAAATGTCTATTTACTGGGGGACTTACCACATAGAATGCTACTCGAAGTCCCAGACTTGGTAGATAACCTAACAAAATACCAAAATGCAGCAGGCTCAGAATGGGCACTAGGATCCACAGGGATACCTGCGCTCCGTGCGGTGGCCAATTGCAGCCGTTCGTCCTGTAGAATGTTCGCCAGTGCGCACGACCGGCATCGGTCCCGTCTCCGCCATTCCCAGTCTCCGTGCCGGCATCTGGTCCATTCACCTCGAGACGAACAGTTGGAGCATGGCTTGTCCCTGGCGTCCCATTATTATCATGACCGCCGCCACCACCATCAGCATCACCACCATCTGTATTTTCTTGGTTCTCTATCACCGTCGGTGAGTTGTCCATTACGAAAATCTACCCAACTACTATTTCCCTAACTGAACTGCCTGGTGCTATGCATCACAAAATACGATCGCCACTAACGCGTGTGTGTGTGTGTGCACTGTCGATTGAATGAACACCGTGGTTTGAACAAGACAAGAGGTGGACGGTTCTAGTCGAGGCCTGTCGCTCAACCCATCATCCTTGCCTCTTCGTCTGCTATGCACTATGCCGGCAAGTAAAAAGGGAATGATTGTGTGTTATCATGTGTGACAAGAGTTTGAGCTCGGCTAGCTCAGTACTACAGTAGTACTAGTAGCTGTAAACCGCGATCGTTGCGTACGCGAGGCCGTGGACGCGTCGACGGTGGAGTAGATCTACGTGGTGCGAGTGGCACTGGCAGTGACATGATGATTTTTGAAAGCGTTCTGTGCATTTCTATGGCAACAGTACAGCATGTACTCCGGACCGGCGTAGTCTAGTCTGTCAATAACACGAATAAGTGTCCAGATCATGGCAGATGTCATCAGGTCATGGTCTACATCATTCTAACTGTTACTCAAGATGAAGTAGATTATGGTACAGGTCTATCTACCAACTGGTCCATGTTCGACTACCAATAGTATACTGCAATAGGCAATACCATGTAATTGTTCGACTGCAATGATTATGTACATGACTTGTACATAACTTCATGACAAAAGCCATGATAAGGAATCACGGCCATCAAGATGGACGTGATGCACTTGTGAGTCAAACGATCGGAGTTGGTGTGTTGTGTGTGTGTGTGTGTGTGGTGTGCATTTGCAGATTTGTGTGCTTCTCTTGCGACGGGCGTATACATGGTACATGCGACGGGCGTATACATGGTACATGGTGTGTGTTTGGGGAAGGCACAATCGTCATACGCATGGTCTGTCACTGCCAAGTGGAGAGTTTTCTGTGCATATACTTCCCCTTTCAACTCGAAAAGCGTACAATAATTCATCATTACTTGTATACTGTACTACTGAGAATGCAGCCATGTACCGTGATGTACTGCTAGTGGTGAGCCGGTAGAGACTGGAGCAATGCCACTGATCCTGGCCCGAGGTTGGACATCCTGAACGCTTGCACTTTGTGGCCAAGCAGTGCTGCCAAACGGAGCAAGCTGTCAAGTAAGTACCCTACTAGTATAACTATCTGAGATTGAGGATAGCTAATAAGAAACACTGCTTGTATATAAGCCTGCATTCACGCAAGGACAAACACACAGGCACAGTACTGCAGCATCTACTTTTGCCTGCCCAACAAGGATGTACCACTTGCACATGAGTTTCCAGCTGGATGAAAATTCACAATAACGGCAACTGCTGCACTTTCATCTCAATTTCAAAATGGTGCCGGAATTATTATTAGCAGGAGCTATGCACTCTTGATGATAGGCTACATGCATGGCCAATAAAGCCCGTATACACCAAGCATTCTGCATGGTTTACCACTGAGCCAGGTTGTAAGGCTTGTCCAATGTTAGTCCAGAGTCTCCACTCCTGCAGTACAGTACGGCATACACATGCACATGCAGCTAGCTGCAGTGGACTTCGCGTACGATTAGAACAGATTTGTTCCAACATTCACAATCCGTACATGTTCTCTGTGCAGTTGTGGCCAAAGAAATACAACCTGTGAGCCTAAAGCAGCGCCAAGGCTCATACGGCCCTCGGATGGGTTATTGGATCGTGCATGTCATTGAAATGTACACGCAGCGTTACTTTAGACTCATGGCCCGGTCTGATGTCCTTGGCCACGACTGTACAATGGGCATGATCTCGAGTAGTTATAATACAACCCAGGAATAGGTCGGCGGGGGCATCATCAGCAATGTGTGAAGGAATAGCCAAGGACAGTGCAGAGGAGGATTGAAGAAACTGAGCACTATGCGGTGAAAACGCAATAGCCAAGAGTTGAATGCAGCAGATGTGCTGGTTGTCATCAAGCCATACCATAACATCAAGCCATACCAGAAGAAGCAGATTGAGCCAATATAGTACTGCCCTCAGGCCTGGAGGTATTTATAATAAAAGAAAATAATTATACGAAGCCAGGAACACCCCACCCGGAAAAACTTACAAGGACAAGCATCTGTCAACATGGTTCTAACAAAAGTTAATGAAGATATTGCTATGAATGTGCTTATGATCCTAACAGAAAATAATATCATATCTCGATAATTATATTTTGTGTCATGCTAGACTTGCTAGTACTGATAATACCGGTAGTATAATATGAAGACTAGCCACCTCTATCCTACCGTATTCTGTTCTCGAGTTTCATGGTTTCTCGTAATAAAACTACGGTCAGACCTCACTTAGCCGCACACATCCATTTTCCACAAAATAGTATCTGGATAGGCGAGTGAACCGGATAATCGAACACACATACCGTATGTACGCATGACATATGCTGTAAATCGGTAACCAACGATTTTCTTCCGGACGGCGAGGGATCCGGATAAAAGAGGACCGGATAAGCAAGGTCTGACTGTATGTTAGTGCCATGCATTGCCTGCATATCCACCCACCTAGGTACAGTGATCAATATACACACGGGGTAGTTGACAACTCCCCTGCTAAAGAGGTAGTCAGCATATAGACTATACGGATATTCTCTTCAGACAAAGTATCATAATCTACTGCAAACACAATGATTCGTATGTCTTTAGCACACTGCACTGTTCCATTCTATCCTGCATAATACTGTCTAATAATAGGTGTCGGAATACAACTTCGAGGCATCCGACTCATTCGCTAGGATCATCCGAGTAAGTGCAGCAGCATTACGCTTGCCTTGTTCATAGTCTAATTTCCAGTCAAGTGGATCATCCATTCCTACTGCAAACTCATCCTGCCATTCCTCTGGTTCCGGGCAACCATAATGCGAGGAATCGGCAATCCATGGATTCGGTGGAGGGAGGCCTTCCTCCGAATGCTTCCTCTCCAACTCCATTCGCTCAACCACCCGATCGCAAACTTTGCATTCGAATACAGTGACGAAATCCTGCTTCTGTGAAGACAGTTCTGCAGGCAACAATGGATTGGAAATGCAGCAATGGCAAAAAATACCCGGGCATGATCACCATGCATATTCAGAGTGACAGTTGCTGGGTAGGGACGGTAATGCAATGACAGATTGAGACTGTGAGGACCGACTGCAAGTCCTGGACTGCATGCCGCATGTGCTGCTTAAAGAACCATCCAGGACCGGTTCACACCAAGAAAGTTCGTGCTCGCATGGAGCATGGCCACAAGACACGAAGCATCAATACTACTGTCACCGCTCCACTGTCATGTCACAGTTGTCACATCTAGAGCATAGTGTGGGCCAAAAATAGTTTTCACAAAGAAGAAATAAGATTGCTATCCAGGCCATAATACAGTGACTTACCCAAGAACAAAGTTTCATTCTCCTGAAAGTTACCAGCCGAGTACGGCCGGTCTTCTAGACGGGACTTGAGTTTTTCATTGGTGATGTGCTCCGGACCTTTCTTGTACTCCAAGTACTCCATGTAGGCTGTGTCATTGCTATCCAGGTATTTGATGTAGTCTGCCAGTGCTGCAGGGTTCTCAAACTCGTCATAGACCAGCGCAGATCTAGGCGTTGGAAGCCACTCGTTCACATTGGGTGCACCACGGTAGATGGGCACGGTTCCTAAATGGAGCGGCCGCCACAGTTTCTCCGTGATGTAGTCGTCGCAGATGCCATTTTCAAATGCAATAATAAACTTGTACCTGCAGCAATTAAAGTAGAGAGGAACCGTTAGCTACATAGTATGACTTTTCAGTGTGAACTAGTGATGAACTTACCTGAAGTGAGTAGCACGTTGATACCATTAAATGTTGACTATATATACTACAAGCACAGTCCTGCTCAATGAAATCCAGTCTCGTCACTCAAGTTTGCGCCTTGCACCATTTCGCAGCCCAGGGTTCGCAGGTCTAGGGCTGTGCAACGCCCGGCAGGTGCTTGAGTGACGGGACTGGATACCATTGAGCAACACTATACATATACTTTTCAAAAGATCACATGCCGGTCACATGGAGACTAACAGACTTGCGAGAATACTACTCGTGAAATGATTGCAGGAAATCCAGCTCAAGACTTCCAGAACGGGTGCATCTTATCGTTTATACGGCACTTCAAGTGCACACAGCACAGGCATGATCCTTATTCGCATGGTTCAGTGATAGATAGCACTGGTGGCCATAGCTATACTGTAGTATGCTACGATACGCTAATACTACTTCAAAGTAATAAAGAATGAGGCCCATCAACAATGTGCGTTTTGATTCCCATACTTACTCGGTGCTGACAAAGTTCGTATCTGTAACATTGTATCTGTAACATTGTATCTGTAACTGATTGTATCTGTAACTGATTGTATCTGTATTCTGTAACATTGTACATCGGGTAGATCTATCCTGAGATACATCTACCAGTGCAGTAGGCTAGAGCATGTTTGCCATATAACCATTGCCTACGCCTACACTACATACTTCTACTACTTGTATATGATTGTATAGCCATCAAACACAAGCAGTACTGGTGATAATGATAATTCTAGGTCAGAACAACAGATATCTGACGACTGCTTTGGCATGAACTTTAAGGTACAATTATCCACTTGGATCCTCTCTCTTCTATAGAATGTAAAAAGCTCCTCGCCTTGCGCATTGAGCACTCTTCAGGGAGTTTGCAAAATCTATTCTATGTATAGCTGCAGTGCCACTAGGAGGACACATGAGTTATGTGATGTACTGTACCGTGTACTACATACCTCCCGAGAACGCTATAGAAACTGTCCTTGAACATTTCGGACGCGTTCCGTAGTTCCTCAGGTAGCTGGCGGTTGTTCAAACATTTGCCCAACGAGTCCACTTGGATATGCTCCATCAACCTCCTCACGTACCTACAGGATAACGCCGACGTCAACCAAACAAGGCCGTGTGAACGCAGGTGAGTCCTTAGTAAAGACTGCTGTGGGTGGCCTGTGTATAGCTGATGGGTGTGTGTGGGGGGGGGGGGGACATGGACATGTGTGCATGCATGTAGGGCTCAGGGTAATTCAATATAAAACAATATAAGACATGTTGTGATTGGCTGTCAAACATCTGGGTCCGGTCGACGTTGTTGTGGTCCGTTCCGATGTTGACGCCGATAAGGATGGGTATTTTCGTCGACCAGACCAAGACGGTCAACAGCCAATCACAGCAAATGGCCAATAACACTGGTGACCTAAGCGTGGCATGCCACGGAATAACCCGCTACGACTGGTGTGGCCTCAGCCTCCTCCACAATATAAGACAGCTCAGAATTTTTTTTAAGAAAAAAAAGGTTGGTAGCGTTCAAATATACTCAGTCGGGGACACATCGAAGATCTACTGAGCTTTGCGCGTTGAAAGTCCAGTAGCTTATGGCATGCTTTGCAATAGACTATGCTCCCATTTTGGACACATCAAACTTGCTCCACAGTTAGACATGTACATGTACATGTATGTACTTACGCATCTCTATATGCTGGGTTGTTGCAGGTGGACTGGACATAGGCAACTGAGGCCAATCCATTCTCTTGTTGACGGTACTGATTTTTCTCCTCTAACGGAACAGGCTGCGCAAGCAGATACTGCAGATTGGGCAGGTACTGCAGAGTCAGCGGCATGTTGGATTCTTGTTTGAACGTGGACGTGAAGTTGAACAAACTGATGCCAGCGTCGTGCGAGTACATAGCATTGTTCTTGGGCGATTCCTCGTGGAGCAGTGCCCACATGTGATGCTTCAACCTGGGCAGAGGGGCGGCATCAGGCTTGCTGCCACTGCCATACATGAGCAATGCTCGCGTGTTATCATTCAGATACATAGGTGCCTGTTTTGGTGTTTGTGACCCAACAATACAAGATCCCCGCTGACACGTGATTTCTCTTCCTTTAGTTTCTAGAATGGGGCTAATACCATGCCATATTAACCATGGCAACTCGGCCTTTCTCTCGTCCGACACTTCCAGCTCTCCAGGCTCTGATTGAGTCGTGGATTCGTCCTCATCTGGCAATTGCCCTTCCGTGCCATCGTCCAAGGCTACGTCATCTACTCCTAATAGTGCATCCATGTTTTCTCGAACAAAGGCGATCGAGGCGATTAGAACAACTAGGGAAAAAAGTAGCCAAATCCATCTTGCCAGCATACTGGCAGTGCACGTGTCCACCACCGACAACCCGACCAACGCTCGCTAAGTCCGACTTCTCAGCTAGCCGCCTGCTGAATCAAAATATGCAGCACTAACGATGCTGATGCCCTCCGACTGACTCCTATGTCTAGGCTATGATAGCATTGGAATGCGAAAATATTGAAGATTCAACATTTTCTCTTGGCAACTTGCAAGCCCAGACCAAAGACTGCTGCTCCGTGAATATCGTATTGCGAGGATTACCGTCACGGTTTTGATCTAGCACTGTTGAGTATTGTCTACTGCTGACTAAGCTCTTCACCTGTCCTGCTGTTTGTAAAGACCTTTTCGGGAATCCGACTATAATTATACTGTCGAGAACGTAAAAAGTCGTTCAAACAATGCCGCTCCGGAAACGATGTTTTGCAGATACATGTACTAGTCTTGTACCGGTGTATACCTGGGCAGTGGGTACTGCATGTAGCGAAATTGTGGTATGCATGCACCGACTGACAGTCTGTCTGCGACTTGCATTCACAAAAAATAGAATCTGCACGTGCCGCTTTTGCAGTGAGTGCACGTGAGGCCGAGGATGCGTTTCGTGTTTTGACTTTTGTCTCAAGAGCATCACATTCTCAGTACATGTACGCAACTCTGTCGTTTATGTCTTGTTCTGATAATGTCTTTTTAATATACCATGTATACAGCGATACGGAAAAAGATGGGCCACATTTTCCCGCACGCTGTGTTTGTCCTTGTCGTGTCCCCGGTGATCTAGGTCTGGCATCGTTCAAGAGCACCGAGAGGTTCACTTCTGCAAATTGTTCATTTCAAATTGTCTTGGGAGTGGCTGTATTCCTCGGATTTGTCGTATGGCTGGTGGTTAGTGCGCTACACGCAGTACTAGTATTGCAAATAAGTTTTTCTACAGACTCAAGAATATCGATAGCGTTCTTATTGAAGCTAGGAGCCTGGAACGTACCATGGGCATGCAGTGAAAGCAGATGTCTGTGTTTTCCGCTTCTACCCGATTAATCGTATGGCACATGCAATCAATTCCACTTAGCCTATGAGTGCTGAGCCTATATCACAGCTGTGACAGGATGATGAACACATGGACTGTGTTGGTGATTTCTGGAGCAGTTCTCGCCGCTGCCATGCTGTTCATGTGCACCAGAGACGACGGCATTAACAACACAGACTCAGGATACACAGTAGAGAGTGTGGGATGGGATGCTGAATCACGTGCGCAGGACGCCGACAGTACTAGCACTGGTGATGCAGAGCCTGCCGAGTCACAGGTACCGGAGGAACGGATGAATAAATTGCCGTGGCTTGTTTGGCACGGTATGAGTCCCACGGATCCCAGCAAAGGACATGAAATATCATGCTTGAGAGGGTCTTGTATTGTAAAATCTCAACATGCTCAACATGCACCTATGTATTTGAATGACAACACGCGAGCATTGCTCATGTATGGCAGTGGCAGCAAGCCTGAAGCCGCCCCTCTGCCCAGGTTGAAGCATCACATGTGGGCACTGCTCCACGAGGAATCGCCCAAGAACAATGCTATGTACTCACACGATGCTGGCATTAGCTTGTTTAACATCACGTCCACGTTCCGCCAAGCCTCCGATCTTCCACTGACACTGCAGTATCTACCTAACTTGGACTATCTGCTGTCTGCAGCGCCGGTCCCAGTTGAGCAGAAGAACATATACCGCAATGATGAGCGGCATAAGTTAGCCGCAGTGGCGTATATCCAGTCTACCTGTATCAACCCATCCTACAGGGACACGTAAGCAGCCAATGCTGATGTAGCCATCGATAGTTGATACCATACTCCGGTGTTCTTTTGGACACGGAGCGGCACCCGTGGATCTAACCAATCCGCTGCCCTCACCAGCAGGGGTTTCATGGGATTCGAATATCATTGAAGGATTTTAATATCCCTCCGGTGCTTGTTGCAAGTACACTATTGTGGAACTGCACTATCTCTGCAATGCAAATGATTTATGAGGAAGCTCTGTCCATGTGGGCATTGAGCACTATGCTAGCAGAGGATTAACCCTACTGTGTACGGTATCTCTGCGGTAATGTTAATCAGCAACGGTCGATCAGCCCGGGGGAGTCAGTCCCCGTTTCAGTGTGTTGGATAGGGTGCTCTTTCTTATCGTTCTGTCGTGCACATCTGAGCTATATGCAATCTTGCCTCTGCCGGCCAGTGTCCCTATTCAATTTATACCGTTAGCCCACTGTTCATTGTGCTCGGTATGTAGGGAGCCTCTGCAGATCCCTGCATTGTCGAGTACATGCATACAATTAGATGTGGGGTTTGGAATATTCTCCTTCCCAGGTATGTCAAGAAGCTGATGGAACACATCCCTGTGGATGCACTAGGCGAGTGTTTGAACAACCGCAAGTTACCAGAGGAGTACCAGACTCCGCATGCAATGTTCCAGCAAGGCTTCTACGATGTTCTCCGCAAGTGAGTATCTGTGGACATGCATACCAGCTTTCAGGCTACATGTAATACTGCAGAGACTTGATTCTGTGCTATACATGATGTTCTTGACGAAACTATGTGTGTTCGCTACAGGTACAAGTTTATTATTGCATTTGAAAATGGCATCTGCGACGACTACATCACGGAGAAACTGTGGAGGCCGCTCCATTTAGGAACCGTGCCCATCTACCGTGGTGCGCCCAATGTGAACGAGTGGCTTCCAACGCATAGATCTGCGCTGGTCTATGATGAGTTCGAGAACCCTGCAGCACTGGCAGACTACATCAAATACCTGGATAGCAATGACACGGCCTACAGGGAGTACTTGGAGTACAAGAAAGGTCCAGAGTACATCACGAATGAAAAACTCAAGTCCAGTCTAGAAGACCGGCCGTACTCAGCAGCCAACTTCGAGGAAAACGCCTCGCTCTTTGACGGTGCGTGCAATAGTTAGGTAAAATCATCTACTAAAATGATGTTTGATATCACGTGTTCTATACTGGATCAGACTTAAACCTAGTAACTTACCGGAGCTGCATTGTACTGTGTTGGTGGTCACCGTCTCTGAAGATCTTAGAGTGTTTCACAGCTCATGGTGATCTATCATCCACAGCTGTTGCTAGATGGTGTAACCATGGTAACAGATATGTAGACTATAGGGAGCGTATAGGCAGCATGTGCATGTACTCTCCCATGCACATGCTGTGTGTGTGGGGGGGGAGAGAGAGAGAGAGAGAGAGAGAGAGAGAGAGAGAGAGAGAGAGAGAGAGAGAGAGAGAGAGAGAGAGAGAGAGAGAGAGAGAGAGAGAGAGAGAGAGAGTGTGTGTGTGTGGTGGTGGTGGTGGGGGGGGGGGGGGGTATTGCCATAAATACTTCAGTGCAGTATATGCAGTGCAGTCTATCTTGGTGTATATGTTACAATGCATTCACTCGTGGGTTTTTTCTTCGGATTCTGTGCTTCTAGAACTGAGCAGTAAGCCGAATTTCATCGTTGCTTTTGAATGCAAAGTGTGTGACCGAGTGATTGAACGACAGCAGCTGGAGAGGAAGCATTCTGAGGAAGGTCTGCCTGCACCCAGTCCATGGATTGCTGACTCCTCGCACTACGGATGCCCGCCGCCAGAGGAGTGGCGCGATGAGTTTGCTCTTGGTAACGGTGATGTGCTCGACTGGAGAGTGGACTATGACCGAGGCAAGCGCCATGCTGATGCACTGACACGGCTGATTCTAGCAAATGCAACTCATGCGTCTCAATCGCATGCCTCATCATGGCTGTCCTGATACTGTACGTCTGTAGTCTTTGTGTAAGATCAGGGGGGGGGGGGGGGGGGGGCAAAGAAAGTGTTCACAGCATTGATTGATTGATCAAAAGGCCTGGTTTAACTACTTCAAGTATAACAAGGAGGGCTGTGGCAGAAGAAGGGTCACTTTGCTCATTCTTGATAGAGTTGGTAATTTGTTGAGCGGCTTTCACACTTTAACATACGTGTATGTGTTGAGCACCCGTTTGTTGTCAGCTAAATTATCTACGGGTCTGATACACGTTTGTCCACTCCCACCATGCACCTATGTCTGCTTCAAACCCTGACCTCTTCTGAATTGATCGCAATCCTTTATTGGATCTTTCTTGACTCGTATCTAGTCTTTTTACTTCGGTCCATACTAAGTTGAAGTACAGTATTATTATTACTCTGTCCCATGACTTGTGCAGCGTTGACCACTAGTGGCTGGTCAACACGAGCTGGCGGACTTTTGATTTCTTCATACACTCCTTATTATAATAATATTATGGTGCAGATTGAGATAAACCTGTACTCTAGTGTTTACAACTAGGGTACATGAAGAAATAAGTATTTGCGTGCCGGGATACTGTGTACCCACACGATTTCTTGGTCCAGTGCATGTCACGATGCCACACATACGGTGACATTGAGTCATTGACATTATTCGTATTTCAAGGATTCTTCTGAGGCGAATGGATACCTATCAAAGGGTGTCTTCTAAAGAATACCGTGAAGGTGAGGGAGAGATGTTGTAAACGTCACGAAACGAGTCACATCTCCTGTCAGCGTTTCAACTGTTGCTCTGTAAAGCACTTGAGTATGGCAAACTTACACTACCCTTCCCCGTGCGATGCTGCATGCGTGCATCTAGTGTAATCTTTTCTTTTCATTGTGGCAGCGGTGGGTTTATATCCAACCCACGCCCCGGGTCGGCGAGACTGGAGCCCCAGGCCATACCGGGACTGAGCAGATTTGGTATCAGTCCTATTCTCAATTGTCATATTGGGGCTGGGCTGAACTGTGATCACCTCGGAGCTGACATGACAGACACCGTATCAAACAAAACACTGGGGAAAGAAATCAAAGCCACATGGAGCATGATCTGAGGATTACCAGGACATGTACAGTCGACTTCACTTATAACAAACTCGTATATAGCGGATTTCGTGATAATTATAGCAAACCATTGCCATGTCTCTGTTTGAACCCATACAAAATTGACCCTTTGTAACGAACTGCTTTCGTTTATAATGAACTATTTCTTGTAGGGCCGCATGATAACCAAGTGCACTCATCCAGCCTAGCCTTGGGCCACATGCAAGTCATGACGACGTGTTGCAGTTAGTATGGTATGAGTGCATTTCTGTTGTAACGAACTTCGGCTATACCGTCAGACCTCGCTTCTCCGGTCCTCGTTTATCCGGATCCCTCGTCATCCGGAAGATAATCGCTGGCTACCGATCTACAGCATATGACATGCACACCATAGTATGTGTATTCGATTATCCGGTTCCCTCGCCTGTCCCGATTTTTTTTCTGGAAAACGGATGTGTGCGGTTATGCGAGGTCTGACTATACTCGTAAAGAACTACTCAAAGTAATTCTTCTGCACAATCGGGTGTTCGATACACATGTAGTACAGTCGACCAGTGCTGATATTACACAGGGTTTTATGATGAAATCGTTAAGATAATATTTTATCAAAATGTGCTAGAAAATAGGATCATCCAAAAGTCAAAAAAACAGCAAGCTTTGCCACTGCAACTAGTATAAGCCTTCAGCCAAGTGAACATGGAAAAGGTTGGCAGCGTAATAAAAATATTCATCGGTTTGCGGGAAACATGCAAACGGGAAGGGTAATAGAAGCAAAACAATGCAGTGAATCAAAAATGAATTTTCTTTTCTGAGTAAAAACACAATAACTTGTGGATGGATGTAAACACCGCCACTTCTAAAATGCAGAACTGCTCTGAAAAGAGGTCTGCACGGCTTCACAGTGGCAACCCAGGTTTGCATACAGTCAGGGGCAATCGGAAAGAAGCACTTAGCGTGCGCTTTCGAAATCTATTTGGCGCGTGGCGCGGGTATATCCTTGCGGTGGTACTTGACGGAGTCGATTTTCTGGACATGACGGCGCTTCTCTGCTTTCTTGTCATTCTTGAGAGCCTGGTGAAAAGGGGACAGAAGGAGATTATTATTAATTTATTATTATTATTATTAAATTGTTGATAGGGCAATCCCCACAGGCCTAAGGCCTTCTTACAAGAGATATAGCGTAAAATGGTAGCACAGCTGACACGCGAGCTCTTTCTCTCTCTCTCTCTCTCTCTCTCTCTCTCTCCCTCCCTAGTGAGAGCATTGCCTCAAAGCAACATGGCGAATTTCACCAAATTGAGCAACTTGTTGCTGTAACTGAGAGAGTATGAGGATTCACAGGCATGGCTAGATACCAATGACAGGACTCACAGGCATGGCTAGATACCAAAGACGGGGAACATGCACTTACGGACTCCATTTATCATTTCTGGTATAAATGCCCTTTAATACTCGCATAAGTCGTAAAAACGACAACAATATGCGGCCCTGATCATGTGCCTACAGTAGGTGATGAGGATCTTGCGACCGACTCTGGCCATGTGACTAACTCTGGTCATGTGACCGATTCTAGTTATGTAACCGACTCTGGTTCTGATCATGTAAACGACTCTGGTCACATGGCCGACTCTGGTCACGTGACCAACTCTGGTCATGATCGATACGATCAAGAGTAGATAAACAAGAGTGTGCAACTCGCGGATGGGTTGGCCCACGGCGGAATTTTTTGTTGACGTAATCTTTTCGATGACGCACGCGCTGCGAGCCTTTTGGAGAGGTTTCCCTCGTGCGCTTGGCCGGGCTTTACACTACAAGGTCGGTGCCCAGCACGTGCTCTCACACTGCTCTGCGGTAAAGTCCGCGTTTCTCTGAAAAAAGGTGACGTCAACAAAAAATTCCGCCGTGGGCGGGGGTATCTGCAGATTGTGCAGGAGAGATCCGGAGTTGCACACTCTTGTTTATCTACTCTTGATACGATCTATAGTGAGTGGCTGGGGGCTAACCTTGATCTCAGCATCAATGCCAGTCAGCTTGTCCTCTTCATCAGCTAAGCTCTTCACATAGCGCTTTGATTCCCTCTCGAAGTGGGTGAGCGAGCGGATGTGCTCGCGCAGTCTGCTCTGAGCGTCCTTGACTTCTCTCAGCTCTGCCTCCTTCTCGTTAATCATCCTGGACGAAAGAGCAGTGTAACGCAATGCAGTATATACAAATACATGTACGTGTAAGTGGCACATGTATGTGCTCCTAGCAATATCAACAACAGCATTACATTGGTCAATGACTCACAGCGGAGGAAGGACAAATAAGGTTAGCAAACTGATTGACCCCAGAGCTGAACCCCAGAGCTGAACCCCAGAGCTGAACCCCAGAGCTGAACCCCAGAGCTGAACCCCAGAGCTGAACCCCAGAGCTGAACCCCAGAGCTGAACCCCAGAGCTGAACCCCAGAGCTGAACCCCAGAGCTGAACCCCAGAGCTGAACAGTTGAAGCTGAATACTAGTACTTTAAAGCTGTACTTGCCGTGATACCGTGATTCCCCCTATCACCAGAAACACAATCAGGATACTAGTACATGTATTATTAGACTGCTGCTGCTGCTGCTGCTGCTGCACTGATTAGTGAACTTTGAGGGTAAATAGATATGGGATGACGACTGGGATGATGACTACACATAGTCACCGCGGCATACTGATAACATCGCTTGGCCTATAGTGAAGAATACTGATAACATCGCTTGGCCTATAGTGAAGAATACTGATAACATCGCTTGGCCTATAGTGAAGAATACTGATAACATCGCTTGGCCTATAGTGAAGAATACTGATAACATCGCTTGGCCTATAGTGAAGAATACTGATAACATCGCTTGGCCTATAGTGAAGATTCCTGGTTGGATTCCTGGTGGTGACAGTCAAGTTTGCCTTGAAACTTTTTCCATTTCACCTCCCCCGATGATTAATGAAGTAATGATTAGGATTTTGTGGGTCTAATAATAATAATAATAGTTACAGTTCGCATGTCACTCATGGAAAGATCCATGGACTTTTAAACGCATCTGTCAATGAAATCCAGGCAGAAGAGCCAACAAAAGGCAACTCATTATTATTATTAGAATGTATCGCAGTAAGAACAACTACACTTTGTGGGTCTGGATTTTTTAAATGCAGGAATGGCCAGTGTAGTACACACCTAAGGAATGTGTCGTAGCGATCTCTGAGCTTCATTGTCTCCTCCAACTGCCCGATAATTGGGTCGCCTTCTGGGACGGTGCCCTTTGAAACGAGAGTGGTCAGCTCTTCCCGTGACATACTACCAATGTTGATGTTCTTGACCGAAATGATCTGTACCGTGAGTCAGCAGGCATGCACATGCACATACATTCAGCAGGCATGCACATGCACATACATTCAACGGGCATGCATATGCACATACAGTCAGCGGGCATGCATATGTTAACACAGCCAACAGCAGCATGTACAGTCAGGCATGCGCATGCACATGCACATGTTAACACAGCCCACAGCAGCATGTACAGTCAGGCATGCGCATGCACATGCACATGTTAACACAGCCCAACAGCAGCAGCAGCAGTTTGTCATGGACTGAAACCATACTGAAATGCTTGAGAGAAAACCATGCTAAGTAAGTGCAGTCCAGACCATGACCGCCGCACTCTGCTATAATGGTATGGTACTATCGCCATCATGGGAGGTGCAAGCCTGTGCATAAGTGTGCTGAACGTTGCACAAGCATTACATCAATCATGATGCATTTGTGTGAGAACTCGCACTGGGTGGATCCTGGTCCACAGTCGGTTTGACTACACTTGTATCCATATTATGCTACTATTGAAGTTTTATTTTACATCGCAAACCAAACGCGCATTGATGCCCAATATTATGATGGCGGTGTGTGCAGTGCTAGGACTGCATAGCGCCCGGTGATATTTTATTCATGAGGTTGGATTTCTTTGGCCAGTACTGTAGTTATCGGTGATTGCTGGACTGATCAGTGCATACCAGAAACGCACGCAGTCCACTATCCTGGCTAGTCTTACCTGCTCGCGGACAGGGAACTCCATTTCCGTCGCCTGCGCACCAGAGCCTTCTTTCTCCGTACGAGCCGGTACGTCAAAACGGAACCGGTACACGCGGTCTGTAATATCCACGGGCTGGACGCCCTCCTGCACATGCACATGATAACAATGTGATTATAGCGATGCTGGCGTTAAACTATGCACAGCATGCTCAAGAGTATAATGATCTCACGAGTACCATTGTCAATCTGGGTCTAGCCCGGGGGTTGTGTTTGTAACCATTGTACCAGGGTGCCAGGGTGCAGGTAGCACACAAGACAAAGCACAAGCACATAACCAAACCGACAGGGTACCACGAGTTTAGGGAGTGGCCATGAAGCTGACGTCCACGCGATCTTACCTCTCTAAGTCATACACAAGAGAGGAAGATAACGAGCACCTCTTAATGGGTTCACATCTCAGGCCCTGAGCACAGAGATTGCAAGTGTACACTTTCTCAGAGTCTAAGCGTGGCGACGGCACCAGTAGTGAGTACTCACATCCTCATGGTCATACAGCTCCCACGCATCCAGGAACGTGTGGTTGAGCATAAAGTCAAGCTTGCGAGCTGTCATATTCTTGATGCTGTACTTGGAAGTTTGCTGGCGGTAGTAGTACAGGAAGATTGACCCGTCGTGCATCTAGATCATAACAGAGGAACACCAGAAGACACACGGTGAGAAAGCAGTGGCCCGGCAGCGCCACCTCCAGCCTACCTTCTACAGTCCAGCAGTTGTCACGCTGGTATCAGTACTGCATGCACACAGATATAGCAGGCCCGTCGCACCGACTTTGAAGGTGGGGTGGCCATGGAAGGGGGGGGGGGTCCGGGGGCCCCAATTTTTCAAAAATTGAAGCCAATTGCAAGCATTTCCACAATTTTCCAGGCATTTGGTGCCATTTCAGTGTAACTGCAATAAAAGACTTTTTGATTCTGCAAAAAACACTATCGGGGACAAGGATTCTTCATTATTTGCCACATTTGCGCTGAGCAGCAATCATCGCGCTTTGTTGCAGTGTGCTCCAAAAAAAGAAGAAAAAAAAGAAAAAAAGGCCGAAAAAGTGGGGCGGCCTCAGGCTGCGACGGCCTAGCATAGTAATCATTGGTAAGCCCATACCTTCACTGGAGAAGGGAGTATCCAAAGATGCTTAGAATGTGCCACTGAATATATGTACATGTACTCTCAAACCTTACTCCAGCACAAAAACACCCAATTGGCAATTTATGATATTCTTAATTCACTGTCTGCACAGTCTGCACAGTCTGCATACCCATGCATACCTACCTTGACCTCATGTGCGTGATGTCGCTTTTGTACGTGAGAAATAGACACTTCCACACCCATCTCCACAGCATACGGTATCGGAGCACTCTCATCGCCAATTCCAAGACCAGGCAACCTAGAAGATTGAAACAGAACAGGCATGTGCAAAGACAGTTGACAAATGCCTCATTTCTCGTTGGCTGACGTAGGAAAGAAACGAGAAATGTAGTTCTTTTTTGTCTTTCTTTTGCATGACGTAACATTTGCTGCTCGCAAATGCGAGATATTAGGAGCATGCGCTCCGGCTGCGGCATTCTTTTTCTTCTTGCTTTGCAAGTGTAGTGTATTTCTCATCCCGTTTTATTTTTCAACGTACTTTCAGGATCCTTTTTAGGAACATGCCTCCCCGAAAAAGGACCCGCCGTGCTGCAAGCGCAGAACCCGCACGACTGCAGGCTGACGCGCAGCAGAACGATGCGGCGGCGGCACGCCTGGAGGAGCAGGCAACTCGCATCAGGCTGCTCGAGGCCCAAATCGAGCTCGAAAGGGCCAGGGCCCCGGAATCCCCACGCGGCAGAGGTCGCAGACGGAGACGTTCTCCGTCATCGTCGTCGTCGTCGCCGTCGTCGTCGTCATCTAGATCATCGTCGAGTGCCAGCAGTGCATCGCGGTCACCCAGCCCCAGGAGCCGGAGATCCAGGTCCAAAAAATTCAAAAAATCAAAAAGTTCCGGCAGGAAGGCTCGCCGTCATCGCCATCACTCGAGTGCTACGTCAACGGGCCCCAGTAAATGGAGGAACGTGGCGTATGAACACCAGCACTCAGTCAACGCCCGGCTCCAGGAGCGCCTGGAGAAAGTGCGGAGGGCACTAAAATCCGACCGGCTGAGGAGCGCAACGAAAAACCTAAAGAAAGGTGAGGACATTCTAGAGGACAGGCAAGAGTGGCTCGCCGTCGCCGATACCCATGGGGTAGAGGTGGCGAACAAATTTGTGGAGGGAGGGGGAATCCTCAGCATTGTGACCTCCGCCGAAAAGAGCAAGAGACTGAATGCGGCCGTGCAGTCCGTGGCCATGCAGCGGCCCTTTCGGGGGGGGGGGCGTCCCATCCAGGTTCGGCAGGGGCGGGGTGGTCACCCCTAAAGCAGCCGCACGAGGGGCTGAGCAGCCACCACAACAGCAGTCACCTTCTGGGCCCAGCGAGGCACCAAGGACGCAACCGGGGAGAAACCCCATCCAGCCTGGCCCCAAAGTCTGCTTCTGTTGCGGCGAGCCAGGCCACTTCATCAATTTCTGCCAGAAGCCAGCCGCTCAGAAATACTCTGAGGGCTGTGCGGACGGACTCCCCCCTGATGTAATAGATGATGAAGTGTATTCGGTGCTGAGTGTTGTTGACGAGGGGTGCGTGGCAGGCTTGTGTGAATCTGACGATCAAGGGGAACTAGAGGGGCAAGGGGTGGTGGTGGGCAGTTTAGCTAGGTGCAAGCCATTTTGGGAAACTATGGGGGCATCCGAATTTGTGCTAAGGATCATTTGTGAAGGGTATCTACTCCCGTTCGTGCAGCTACCAAGGCCGAAAACTGCAAAAAATCACAGTAGCGTTCAGTGCCAATTTGATTTTGTCACAGATTCAATTAGAGACTTGATGGAAAGAGGGTGCATAAAGGAGGTCAAGAGTGAGGAGGCAATGATTTGCAGCCCTTTAGGCGTGGTAAATAATGGAAAAAAGTTAAGACTCATTTTGGATTTGAGGTACGTCAATACTTATCTGGCGAAATTTAAATTCAAAATGGAAGACCTGAAAACAGTCGCAAGAGTCTACGAAAAGGGCGACTACGTGATTACTTTTGACCTGAAAAGCGGGTACCACCACATTGAAATTGCACAGGAGCATCAAAAGTACTTGGGGTTTAAGTGGTTTAATGCGGAGGGAACTATCACAACCTATGTATTTTGCGTGTTACCGTTTGGCCTCTCCACGGCTCCTTATGTTTTCACAAAAGTGACACGTGTTTTACTGCGGCGTTGGAGGGAGTTGGGCATAAGATGTCAGCTCTACATGGACGACGGGTCTGGTGGGCACTCTACTGTCGAAGGGGCAAAGGTGGTGGCAAAACAGATGAAAGCTGACCTCTTGAGAGCTGGGTTTGTGCCCAATGAACAAAAATCCCAGTGGGAGCCATCACAAACGGTCGAAATGCTAGGCATGCGCATTGACCTCAAAGAGGGTCGAATTTTTGCGACAGAGCGCAGAGTGGCGAGGCTTAAAGAGTGCCTAGCACGGCTGAGCGGTCTAGCAGCGCCACCCGCGAGGGAAGTGGCGAGGCTAGCCGGCTTCCTGTTGTCTATGTCGCTTGCGCTCGGGCCAATTTGCCGTCTGCGTACCAGGGCATTCTACAGCATGATATTGTCTAGGAGTTCTTGGTACGCCCCAGTGAAATGGCCGGATGCGGCAAGGTGCGACTTGGAATTTTGGAGCACGGTTTTTGAAGACTGGCACGGCCAACCATTTTGGAAAAACTGCCCAAAGGCAACGGTCCTGACCTGGTCCGATGCGAGCGACTCTGGCTGGGGCGGATTTTTAGTAGACGGCAGTGCAGTCGAGGTAGCCAGAGGAGAGTGGTCCAATGAGATTTTGAATGACCGAAGAAGCTCCACGTGGAGAGAATTGAGAGCAATCGCGTTGGTGCTTGAATCATTAGCACACAAACTAGAAGGAGGTATCTGCATTCACAGAAGCGATAACCAGGCAGCTGTGCACATTATCCAGGTGGGCAGCAGAAGGGAGCATTTGCAAAGGGAGGCCATGCGAATCCTCCAGGTGTGCATGAAACACGGAATCCGCCTGATTGCCGAATGGGTTCCCAGAGAACAAAATGAATTGGCGGACTACTATTCGAAAATAGTTGACACAGATGATTGGCGGCTAAACCCGGCTGTTTTTGAACAAATCGAGCGTGTGTGGGGTCCCCATACGCTAGATTGCTTTGCGAGTCTGAGGACGAAATAGTTAAAGCGTTTCTGTTCAAGGTGGTGGAATCCGGGATGTTATGCGATCGATGCCTTTACGGTTGATTGGTCAATGGAAACGGTGTGGCTTACACCTCCGTTCCACCTAATACCCAGAGTTTTGAGTATGTTAAAAATGTGCTGCGGCCATGGCACACTGGTTGTGCCTAAGTGGGTGTCAGCGGATTGGTGGCCAAAATTACATGGGAGGCAAAGCTGGAAACCATTTGTAAAAGGAGTTTTGGTGCTACCCCATGATGAAAACACATTTCTGGAAGGTACCTGCCCTTACAACTTGCTGGGGGGCAAGCAATATTATTCAGAAATGCTGGCTTTAAGAGTGTGCATGAAGAATAACTGTTGCTGATTTGCGTACTGACACGATTGCTGTGGTTTTGTGGCGCGAGCACATGTGAGTGCACGGTGCACGAGGCATTGTCCTATGTTGGTGTTCAGGGAACACCATTGCCTGCAGGGCAGGAGGCAGATGCTGCTGACAATGTCATAATCCGCAGGGCGGATGGATGCTGCTGCTGGTGATGCCGATGACGATGTTGTAGCCCACAGGGCTGGCAGACGCTGCTGCTGCTGATGCCGTTGTATAATGCTCTTCAAGTGATGCTGATAGCTGCTGCAGATGCTGAAGCCGACGCTAATGCTGATGACTCTGTTGACAGGCGCCTCACGTTATGATCTTGTGTTCATGCCTAGAGCTGAGGGCGGTTCAAGTGGAGCCAACCCAGGAGCTCGTGAACTTGGCCTATCCAGGAAGATTCCAGAAGTCATGTTGGCGAGTAGGGCACCGGGAACAGTGACCAAGTATTTGTCGACATTTCAGCGCTGGCAAGAGTGGGCTAGCAGTCAAGAGATCCCGAGCGTACCAGCCGAGTCTTGGCACATATGTTTGTATGTCGTGAAGCTGCTCCAGGAGGCACGGACAGCGTCACCAATAACATCCGCTATTTGCGCGTTGGCCTGGTCGCACAAGGTGCGAGGCCTACCGGACCCCACAGACAACGCACAGGTTCGGAACCTAGTCCAGGCCGCCAAACGACTGCTGGCGGCGCCGAAGAACCGGAAGAGGCCGATGACGAAGCAGATGCTAAACCAAGTTGCTACCAGGCTCTTGAGCAATGAATCACTGCAGAACTTGCAGACAGCGACTCTGATGACCGTTGGCTTCGCAGGGCTCTTGCGGTGGAACGACTTGTCAAACATATACGTCGACGAGATCGAAATCAAGGAAGATTACATGGCACTATTTCTCGAAGTGAGAAAAAATGATCAACTGCGCCAAGGTAACTGGGTGCTGCTGTCAAGATGGCATGGAGCAGTATGCCCAGTGGCTCTAACAGAGTGACTGCTGTCTAGAGGTGGCTACGAAGGCCACCAGAAGTTGTTCGGCTGTATTCGGCAAGGAAACGCTAGTCAAGTTGTCCGGGACCAGATGTCTTACAGCCGTGCCCGAGAGCTGATCCAGGACGCGCTGTGCCAAGCGAACTTCAACCCAAGCGCATTTGGGCTGCATAGCCTGCGTTCTGGGGGAGCATCGGTGGCCGCGGCAGCAGGAGTCCCGGATAGACTGATCTAACGTCAGGGCGGCTGGAGAAGCGAAACATCCATGCGGATGTACTTCAAGGAGTCACTCTCAGCAATGCTCTCAGTGTCAAGGGCACTGGCCATCCATTAGCTATGCTTTGCTGCTCTTGCTGTTGCTGCTGTCCCCGCAGAGGCTGTTTGTTGTTGCTGTGTGCGTGTGTACGTGGGTGTGCATGTGACTGAGGTGTGTTAGGGGTGGGAGCACGTATGGTGTGGCTGCACACAGGAGTGAGAAAGAGAGTAAAAAAGAAATGCCTCATTTCTCGTTGGCTGACGTAGGAAAGAAACGAGAAATGTAGTTCTTTTTTGTCTTTCTTTTGCATGACGTAACATTTGCTGCTCGCAAATGCGAGATATTAGGAGCATGCGCTCCGGCTGCGGCATTCTTTTTCTTCTTGCTTTGCAAGTGTAGTGCCCATGCCCGCCCGCCCTAGTGAATGGTTATTTTGTTGAGTCGTTTGGATATTTCCGTAGCACACCGCTGGCGGTGTGCTCAGATTGCAGACTGCACTAATTTCGATGATGTAGTTGAGTTGCTTTTTTAAAGCTGTTTACTATTGTCGCCGTGAGTTGACAATACACTTGCTTGCTGTTGCTGCTGTCCCCGTTTTCTTCTTGCTGTTGCTGCTGTCCCCGCAGAGGCTGTTTGTTGTTGCTGTGTGCGTGTGTACGTGGGTGTGCATGTGACTGAGGTGTGTTAGGGGTGGGAGCACGTATGGTGTGGCTGCACACAGGAGTGAGAAAGAGAGTAAAAAAGAAGTGAACCTTGACTGTACCACTTCCTCCCATGCCAATGCAGCACATATCTACCAAAGGCCCGATTTCCAACTTGAAGAAAACACGACCATCGTGAAACGCACAAAGATACCAGAAACAAAGTACATGTTTCTAAGTTCGCAAGTCAGCAGTAGATCCCTTCCGCCGATATTACGGAACCTGTCTGTCTGTCTCTCTCTCTCTCTCTCTCTCTCTCTCTCTCTCTCTCTCTCTCTCTCTCTCTCTCTCTCTCTCTCTCTCTCTCTCTCTCTGTCTGTCTGTCTCTGTCTCTGTCTCTATCTCTGTCTGTCTGTCTGTCTGTCTGTCTGTCTGTCTGTCTCTCTCTCTCTCTCTCTCTCTCTCTCTCTCTCTCTCTCCCTCTCCTTCTCGCTCACGTCCTCTCTCTTCTTTCCAACCCCCCCCCCCATACACACACACGACGATGAATGGGCATACATGCCTGTTTGCACTCAGTGTCCACAACAACATGATGAGTTAAGCACGTCAGCAGCAAGTCTAATCTAGGCTATACGTACGAGCCTTCTCCCAGGAATATCTTCTCGTTCATAACCTGCAGCAACAGATACCACATCAGCAGGAAAGAGGCGACCAGACAGTGTCACAAACATAGCTCAGCAAATCAGTCTTTGACACGACCATTGACCCTGTATTGAGTTCTCACACACTACCAAGGGAACTTCTGAAGACCCCCCCCCCCCCCCCCATCCTCCTCCCTCTCCCCTCCCCCTGTTACTGACACAGGATCAGCCGTCACCCAATTATGCAACCTTGAAAAGCGACAGTACCGGCAGTCAGTGACACTACAGATGAATAGTATGCGATTGGCCGCACCAACCTGCAGAGTACCCTGCTCCAGTGTTAGTCCAGTGGTGTTCTCGAAGAGGACAGCTGCCAGGGGATTTCCCTTCCTGTACAGTGCAAGACACAACAGGAGGAATGAATGGTAATCGAGCTCCACATTCTCCGGCAACCTGACATGCATGGCGGTATGTTCAAAATGAACACCGTCTTGGTAATACATGCAGTTGTTTATATTGCTCATGAACACATAACAGTAACAAAATTTGTGGTTACCAGAGTAAACTACAGGCAGCAACTATCTAAAATAGCTCATCATGTTGTATAACACTGGTGTCACTGAGCGCGTATAACTCCACAGACGGCAACGAAACGATTACCTGACAGAGTCGTCGTAGATAGTGACCAGCTGCCCCTCAAGCTCAGCCTGCATGAGCGGCACAATGGCCGTCTGGTTACGCTTGGCACTGACAGAGCTCTTGATCGGGTAGTAGGACAGTCCATCCTAATTGTGAAGACCATGATTGCACAGAGTATCAAAGTGAAATGCTTGCAGGTAACTAGCTTACAACAGAAATTCTAGTTTACTAGCCATGGTATGTTTACAAACCTCAAGATTTACATCAAACTGCCTAATGTTTGCGACATACCGAATTATGTTCCATGCACAAAACAACAGGAATCAGACAATTTTAGAAAACAAAAGCACTCTGCTGACTATTGACAATCACTACTCTTTGAGTATACATACCTGCTGTGCCATAATGAACTTGCGCTTCATCATCTCTGAGTCATACTCCGAACTGGCAGTGGCATGTTTAGTTGCTCTCCGATCCAGACGCAGACAGGAGCCACTTGTGATGTTGTAATCGGCAAGCGAGCGTCCATCTTGACATGCACCAGGGAGAGAGAAGCAGCAGGAGAGAAGCATTAAAACAAAACCAAAAGAGAAAGTGACACTGAGATAGCCAGTCACGGTTGGTAGATAGGGCGGGAAAGCTTGGCAAACGTTTCCCCGGCTACATGACAGTTTATCATTGCATAAACAGTACCTAAGGGCTGTATGCATGCATTGCATGCTATTGCCACACCATTGACGCGCCATAGCTGTGTTGAGGTGCATGTAGATGGCAGAGACTTGACAAGCAAATAAGGCACACATCCTTCTACGGAAAATCTGAAGCAAACTTCTGAAGCAAATCGTGAACAGACCTCCAACTTCCTTGCCGGCATAAATCAAACGCTGCTCAAACACGGGAATGCCTGTGATGAATAGAAACACACACACACACACACACACACACAAACACACACACACACACACACACACACACACACACACGGATACACAAACAAGAGCACAAACATGTGTGCATACACACACGAGCGCATACACACAACGTAGCACAATACACAGATAGAAATGGGGTACCCAAGCTGCCAACAAACAGTCAACTTTCAAAACTACATAACAGGAAAGGATGACAACTGTCCAAGTCTCTAATTCAAGCAAAAGTCATGTCCACTTTCATAGAAATAGGCTCATGCACTCAAACTGGTGTGTGCACGATTTCATGCACTCAAACTGGTGTGTGCAAGATTATCAAACCATACCTTTCAGACGGGTTATCTCCTGTTTCAAGGCAAAGATCGAATCTCCAGGATGAACGTTGACACTGTATGAGCCACCACGACCTTCCTGCAATACATTAACCCAGGCACATTAACCCAGATACATTAATTAACCCACGGATACACTCACCCAGATTAACCCAGACAAATTGACCCAGATGCATGGGCACAACACTGTTACCAGGATACAGTTTGAGCTATGCCTGCCTTTATCTGAGCTTAGCTGTTTCATGACACTAGCTGATGATGCATGCGCATTACCTCATGGGAATTACCTCATAGGGATTACCTCGTGGAGATAGCTTCATGGGGATTGCCTGATGGGGATTGCCTGATGGGGATTGCCTGATGGGGATTGCCTGATGGGGATTGCCTGATGGGGATTGCCTGATGGGGATTGCCTGATGGGGATTGCCTGATGGGGATGCCTGATGGGGATTGCCTGATGGGGATTGCCTGATGCGGATTGCCTGATGGGGATTGCCTGATGGGGATTGCCTGATGTGGGGCAGGTAAGGGAGTGTGCTGATATCTAGGCTAACAGCAAGCCAACAGTGAAAGGCTAACAGCAAGCCAACAGTGAAGTTGCAAGGAGCCGCAGATCATCTAGCAGTTGCCAAATAACGTAATCAGGGAGCGGAATTGTGCATGAGCCACTAGGGTGCTAGTACTAGCAGAACAGTGACACTACCAATTAGTAGACGTGTGTGTTGCCATGCACTGTCATGCACTGCCATGCACTGCCATGCACTGCCATGCACTGCCATGCACTGCCATGCCCTGCCATGCCCTGCCATGCCCTGCCATGCACTGCCATGCACTGCCATGCCCTGCCATGCCCTGCCATGCCCTGCCATGCCCTGCCATGCACTGCCATGCACTGCCATGCACTGCCATGCACTGTCAGAGACTAGGAGTGTACTGAGTGTAGTCTGTGCTTACCACTGGTCGGATTTCCAGTGACATTCTTCCTCTACACAATTGGAGAAAGAAAACACACAGGCACGCACACACATACACACACACACACACACACACACACACACACACACACACACACACACACCAGCCAACAGTCGGCTAAGTTTCAGTATTTTGTTCATGGTATCCTTCGTCTTATTCTCCATTCTCTACTTCCAGACTGATCGTTTGCTGTGCATAAACACTGTCACACATATACACTCATACATCGGTTATCCCAGCTTGTCCGGACCCCGAAGTTACAGGCACTTATTATTATTATTATTATTATTATTATTATTATTATTATTATTATTATTATTATTATTATTATTATTATTACGCACACACTCATGGCCAAGGCCAATCAAGGAGGAGGTGAGGGCGATTATAGCCAGCCATGGCAAAACTTTGACAAGAAGAAAAAAAGAAGAAGAAAGAAAAACAAGTGCAAATCACAATAAAAGAAGAGATTGGGCTGCAAATCAAGTTGCATTATTAGGTTTACGGGAAATGGTCTGAGAGATCACGAACAAAGGCAGAAATGTTTTCACATGATTGCATTTTTTGGGGAAGCGAGTCCCAGAGACAATAGCTAATGAAAACAGGCGAGCGACTCATTGAGTTATTTCTTGAAATAGGGAATCTTAGTTTATTACGACTTGACGAAGAGGAGTTAAACCAGTTAAGCGCATTTTGAATATGCATTGGGGCCTTCAGCAGTTTAATCTGATGGACTACAGCAGAGTCTGTTAATTATGGTTTGTAAAGGACAAGTTTTGCATTGGGAATACAGAATTGTTTATTGGGTGTCAAGTGGGAAACGAAATATCGCTCTCAAAATCCTGCGATGCATTAGTTCAAGCCGCGTAAGCATTCCTGCTCCAGCACTGCACCACACAATGCTACAGTATAAAATTATGGGTAAGATATAGGAGGCGTAAAAAGCCCGGCGACATACTAGTGGTAAATGGCTCATGTGACTGTATAGAACACCAACAGCCGAACTTGTCCGGCGCTCGAGATACTCCAGATGGTGGGACCAACTCATGCCCGAGTCAAAGATGACTCCAAGGTGTTTGTGGTGGCTAACAATTGGGATGGGCGTCCGGTCGTCAGGGAAGTGGATAACGCGGATGAGGTGGAATGCACAATATGACAGTCTTTCCAGCATTAGGTCGAAATTTCCAGAGACGCATCCAACCACTGAGCGAATTTCCGACTGCAAAGAATTACACGCCATGGGCAGGGAAAGTTCAGATGCCACAAGAGTAGTATCATCGGCGTACAGGGAGGTATTTGGAACGCGATTTAAGTCATTTACATAGAGCAAGAAGAGAAGAGGACCAAGTATTGAGCCCTGTGGCACACCGGAACATACTTCGAGCGGTTGGGACAGCGAATCTGACACCCTGACCTGTTGGACTCGGCAGGATAGGTAGCTTTCGAGCCACCGCAGAACATTGCCACCGATGTTAAAGGAGGCAACTTTGGCCAACAAATCACGGTGCCACACTGTATCAAAGGCCTTTGATAGGTCGAAGAAACAAACTAGGCTGAAGTAGTGCTGATGTCTGCGTTCCAACAGGTTCTGAGTAAAGCGTGCAAGTTGCCACGCGGTAGAATCTCCTTTGCGGAATCCAGACTGGGCTGGAGATAGTAGAGGGTTTAGGCCAAGTAAAAAAAAATCCTAGTTTATCGTCCCCGCCCGCCCCATTTTTCGAGGCCGCCCGGAATTTATTTTTATTTTTTAAATCTAGAATTTTGCCAAAAAGCTTGATTTTTTACGTCGGCTAAGGCTTGAAAACACAGCTTCGTCTTGGGGTTTGTGTCTTATGAGTGGAGTGACAATCTGTCGATCCAAAGATTTTGCATGTAATTGTTTATGTACATATAACTGTTATAGCATTGTGTATTCCATACACTACCACTATTCTGTTGCAGATTGTTGCACATGATGTGTCATTGTTTACCAAGAACTATACTAGTCTGTAGCACATCAAAAAAATAAAAAATAAAAATAAAATCTGCCCTCCCTCCCCGATTTTTGTGAAAAAAGGACGATAAACTGGGATTTTATTTTACTTGGCCTTACATGGGCATACAACTGGTCGTACATGACGCGCTCACACAGTTTCGATATTGCAGAAAGGAGGGAAATGGGACGGTAATTTGTTGGATTGGATTTGCTGCCCTTATTTTTGTAAATGGGGACAAGAACGGAGCGTTTCCAGACAGATGGAAAAACACCAGATGAGAAGGACAGATTAAAAATTAAACTCAATGGATCGCAGATTGACGGACCAAGGATCTTTAGGATTTCGTTTGTGATACCACTTCAGTCTACCCAGCACCCTTTGGGCAAGTTTTAGTGGACATATTACTACTCTTTTGCCACTTTTCGTGAAAATAGTGACGTCATATGCTATTTATGGCCTTTCCCCATAAAAAAATGTATGTGATTCGGAGTTGCGGACATTCCGAAGTTACGGGTAGTGCCCGGTCGCGGACCGCCCGGATAAGCGAGGTATGAGTGTAACAATATGGCATGTCTGTAGTTCTCATACGTGCATGGGCATCGACCACTCTTCCCATACAGGAGGATGGAAAAATCTCTGCAACAACTTACGCTGAACTCGCTCCACCCTTCTTGCTGCTGCTGGCTTGCACAATCTTGGGATTGCCAACAACTAGAGTGAGACCAATGTCATTCCAGTCTTCTTCCTGTTACAGTCAGCAACATGTTCATGTTCAAAACGAGAATTTTAAGTTAAGACAATCATGATGCTGTAGACGGAGTGACGCTCTCACGGTGTACTGAAGCTAATAGCCAGTGGCCTCGACTCACGCACTTGTAGCACATTAGATTTATTCCACTGTACCAGTTTCTTGTTTCTCTGTCAAGCTAGGGATGAACTCATTGGTAAGTGTAAGAAGATGAACAGGTGCTACCCACTGGTTGTATGATAACATGATGTCTAGCAGTACAGATTACCAATGCACAATGACCTGACTGTGATGCTAGGGACTGGTGAATCATACGGATAGACTGAAAAGTTGACCTAGGCCGGCCAGCTGACTACCTGCGTATTCTTGACGATGGCCAGACCATCCAGGCGGAATCGACCACTCTCGTCAAGGAACATAAGCCGATACGAACTTTTCCACTCGGCAACATGAAGTCCTGTACAAGTTCACAACAATGCATTGCCAGATCACACAGATGAGACACTGTAAACTGCCTAATGTTTGCGACGCCTTAAAGTTTGCGACGTATTAATGTTTGCTAGATTTGCGAGAAGAGCGCAACGCGAATATTAACCATCGTGAAATCAAACTTCAACAGTGGGTGTGTGTGTGTGTGTGTGTGTGACCACAGTGATTCACGAAAATTTGCTATCGTAAACTCGTTGGTTCTGAGAAATCGCGAAAAATTCTTGATGCGAATATTAGGCAGTTTACAGTAGTCAGAAGACAATCATGCAATCATGCAATCATGCAATCATGCAATCATGCAATCATGCAATCATGTAGAGGCGTTGGACACGCTACGGTCACTACAGTATTGCTAGGGTCACTACGGTATTGCTAGGGTCACTACGGTATTGCTACGGTGACTACGGTATTGCTACGGTGACTACGGTATTGCTAGGGTCACTACGGTATTGCTAGGGTCACTACGGTATTGCTAGGGTCACTACGGTATTGCTAGGGTCACTACGGTATTGCTACGGTGACTACGGTATTGCTACGATGACTACGGTATTGCTAGGGTCACTACGGTATTGCTACGGTGACTACGGTATTGCTAGGGTCACTACGGTATTGCTACGGTGACTACGGTATTGCTTGGGTCACTACGGTATTGCTAGGGTCACTACGGTATTGCTACGGTGACTACGGTATTGCTACGATGACTACGGTATTGCTACGGTCACTACGGTATTGCTACGATGACTACGGTATTGCTAGGGTCACTACGGTATTGCTACGGTGACTACGGTATTGCTAGGGTCACTACGGTATTGCTACGGTGACTACGGTATTGCTAGGGTCACTACGGTATTGCTAGGGTCACTACGGTATTGCTACGGTCACTACGGTATTGCTAGGGTCACTACGGTATTGCTACGGTGACTACGGTATTGCTAGGGTCACTACGGTATTGCTACGGTGACTACGGTATTGCTAGGGTCACTACGGTATTGCTAGGGTCACTACGGTATTGCTACGGTGACTACGGTATTGCTACGGTCACTACGGTATTGCTAGGGTCACTACGGTATTGCTACGGTCACTACGGTATTGCTACGGTGACTACGGTATTGCTACGGTCACTACGGTATTGCTACGGTGACTACGGTATTGCTAGGGTCACTACGGTATTGCTACGGTCACTACAGTATTGCTAGGGTCACTACGGTATTGCTAGGGTCACTACGGTATTGCTACGGTGACTACGGTATTGCTACGGTCACTACGGTATTGCTAGGGTCACTACGGTATTGCTAGGGTCACTACGGTATTGCTACGGTGACTACGGTATTGCTACGGTCACTACGGTATTGCTAGGGTCACTACGGTATTGCTACGGTGACTACGGTATTGCTACGGTCACTACGGTATTGCTAGGGTCACTACGGTATTGCTACGGTGACTACGGTATTGCTAGGGTCACTACGGTATTGCTAGGGTCACTACGGTATTGCTAGGGTCACTACGGTATTGCTAGGGTCACTACGGTATTGCTAGGGTCACTACGGTATTGCTACGGTGACTACGGTATTGCTAGGGTCACTACGGTATTGCTAGGGTCACTACGGTATTGCTACGGTGACTACGGTATTGCTAGGGTCACTACGGTATTGCTAGGGTCACTACGGTATTGCTACGGTGACTACGGTATTGCTACGGTCACTACGGTATTGCTAGGGTCACTACGGTATTGCTAGGGTCACTACGGTATTGCTACGGTGACTACGGTATTGCTACGGTGACTACGGTATTGCTAGGGTCACTACGGTATTGCTACGGTGACTACGGTATTGCTACGGTGACTACGGTATTGCTAGGGTCACTACGGTATTGCTACGGTGACTACGGTATTGCTATGGTCACTACGGTATTGCTAGGGTCACTACGGTATTGCTAGGGTCACTACGGTTTGCTAGGGTCACTACGGTATTGCTACGGTGACTACGGTATTGCTACGGTCACTACGGTATTACTACGGTCACTACGGTATTGCTACGGTGACTACGGTATTGCTAGGGTGACTACGGTATTGCTAGGGTCACTACGGTATTGCTAGGGTCACTACGGTATTGCTACGGTGACTACGGTATTGCTATGGTGACTACGGTATTGCTAGGGTCACTACGGTATTGCTAGGGTCACTACGGTATTGCTAGGGTCACTACGGTATTGCTATGGTGACTACGGTATTGCTAGGGTCACTACGGTATTGCTACGGTGACTACGGTATTGCTAGGGTCACTACGGTATTGCTAGGGTCACTACGGTATTGCTAGGGTCACTACGGTATTGCTAGGGTCACTACGGTATTGCTAGGGTCACTACGGTATTGCTACGGTGACTACGGTATTGCTACGGTCACTACGGTATTGCTAGGGTCACTACGGTATTGCTACGGTGACTACGGTATTGCTAGGGTCACTACGGTATTGCTAGGGTCACTACGGTATTGCTACGGTCACTACGGTATTGCTAGGGTCACTACGGTATTGCTAGGGTCACTACGGTATTGCTAGGGTCACTACGGTATTGCTAGGGTCACTACGGTATTGCTAGGGTCACTACGGTATTGCTACGGTGACTACGGTATTGCTAGGGTCACTACGGTATTGCTAGGGTCACTACGGTATTGCTACGGTGACTACGGTATTGCTAGGGTCACTACGGTATTGCTAGGGTCACTACGGTATTGCTACGGTGACTACGGTATTGCTACGGTCACTACGGTATTGCTAGGGTCACTACGGTATTGCTAGGGTCACTACGGTATTGCTACGGTGACTACGGTATTGCTACGGTGACTACGGTATTGCTAGGGTCACTACGGTATTGCTACGGTGACTACGGTATTGCTATGGTCACTACGGTATTGCTAGGGTCACTACGGTATTGCTACGGTCACTACGGTATTGCTAGGGTCACTACGGTATTGCTACGGTCACTACGGTATTGCTACGGTGACTACGGTATTGCTAGGGTCACTACGGTATTGCTACGGTCACTACGGTATTGCTACGGTGACTACGGTATTGCTACGGTCACTACGGTATTGCTAGGGTCACTACGGTATTGCTACGGTGACTACGGTATTGCTACGGTCACTACGGTATTGCTAGGGTCACTACGGTATTGCTAGGGTCACTACGGTATTGCTACGGTGACTACGGTATTGCTACGGTCACTACGGTATTGCTAGGGTCACTACGGTATTGCTACGGTGACTACGGTATTGCTAGGGTCACTACGGTATTGCTAGGGTCACTACGGTATTGCTAGGGTCACTACGGTATTGCTAGGGTCACTACGGTATTGCTAGGGTCACTACGGTATTGCTACGGTGACTACGGTATTGCTAGGGTCACTACGGTATTGCTAGGGTCACTACGGTATTGCTACGGTGACTACGGTATTGCTAGGGTCACTACGGTATTGCTAGGGTCACTACGGTATTGCTACGGTGACTACGGTATTGCTACGGTCACTACGGTATTGCTAGGGTCACTACGGTATTGCTAATGTCACTATTTATTTATTTATTTATTCAACATCTCCTGGCCCGTCCGAAGACTGCCAATAAACATGAGAGGTCAGGTGATAGCCAACCACGGCAAGCTAAAAGGGAGAAAAAGAAAGATGCTGTCAGAGAGGGAAAGGAGATAGGGAGAGAAAAAGAAAGGGAGGCACATTAGTAATACATGGGATCACTTCGGATGAGACAGTGTGGAAAGCTGGACTTTGAATTTCCTGATATCCTGGCATGTCTTAATGCTAGTAGGCAGGTTAGACCAAAGGGAGTATGCTGAGAAGAAAGGGGATTTCAAAAACAGAGAGGAACTAGCTCGGGGCAGTGATAAGGCATTGCGTGTTGGTCTAGTGGTAACAAACCAGTTGTACTTGGCAATATGTTTCGGGACTTGGGCTAGGAAGATTTTTTGCACAAGGATACAAAGATGCTGCTGATGTCGGGCAAGAAGAGGGTGCGTGGAAGCAAGTTTATAAAGACAAAGGGAGGCAAATGTTTGGTCTTTTCGAAACAGAATTTTCAGAAGCAAGCGTTGATGTACTTCCAGTCTGTGGAGTAAAGTCTGAGACAACCCGCACCAAGCTATATCGCAATAGTCAAATATAGGCAAAATGTACGACTTAAAGAACAATTTTCTGCAGTTATCATTCAAGTGTTGGCAGTGGGGTTGTAGCATACCTAAGGACGCACTCGCACGCTTGCACACAGACTGGACTTGTGGAGACCAGGAGAGTTGGCGGTCGAGAATAACGCCCAGGTGCTTGTGCTCGTTAACAACTTTAATAGGTGTACTATTTAGACCAGGAAAATACAGAAGCTGAGTGGGGGGACTACGGTATTGCTACGGTGACTACGGTATTGCTACGGTGACTACGGTATTGCTAGGGTCACTACGGTATTGCTACGGTGACTACGGTATTGCTATGGTCACTACGGTATTGCTAGGGTCACTACGGTATTGCTAGGGTGACTACGGTATTGCTAGGGTCACTACGGTATTGCTAGGGTCACTACGGTATTGCTACGGTGACTACGGTATTGCTATGGTGACTACGGTATTGCTAGGGTCACTACGGTATTGCTAGGGTCACTACGGTATTGCTAGGGTCACTACGGTATTGCTATGGTGACTACGGTATTGCTAGGGTCACTACGGTATTGCTACGGTGACTACGGTATTGCTAGGGTCACTACGGTATTGCTAGGGTCACTACGGTATTGCTACGGTGACTACGGTATTGCTACGGTCACTACGGTATTGCTAGGGTCACTACGGTATTGCTACGGTGACTACGGTATTGCTAGGGTCACTACGGTATTGCTAGGGTCACTACGGTATTGCTAGGGTCACTACGGTATTGCTAGGGTCACTACGGTATTGCTAGGGTCACTACGGTATTGCTACGGTGACTACGGTATTGCTAGGGTCACTACGGTATTGCTAGGGTCACTACGGTATTGCTACGGTGACTACGGTATTGCTAAGGTCACTACGGTATTGCTAGGGTCACTACGGTATTGCTACGGTGACTACGGTATTGCTACGGTCACTACGGTATTGCTAGGGTCACTACGGTATTGCTAGGGTCACTACGGTATTGCTACGGTGACTACGGTATTGCTATGGTCACTACGGTATTGCTAGGGTCACTACGGTATTGCTAGGGTGACTACGGTATTGCTAGGGTCACTACGATATTGCTAGGGTCACTACGGTATTGCTACGGTGACTACGGTATTGCTACGGTGACTACGGTATTGCTATGGTGACTACGGTATTGCTAGGGTCACTACGGTATTGCTAGGGTCACTACGGTATTGCTAGGGTCACTACGGTATTGCTATGGTGACTACGGTATTGCTAGGGTCACTACGGTATTGCTACGGTGACTACGGTATTGCTAGGGTCACTACGGTATTGCTAGGGTCACTACGGTATTGCTACGGTGACTACGGTATTGCTAGGGTCACTACGGTATTGCTAGGGTCACTACGGTATTGCTACGGTGACTACGGTATTGCTAGGGTCACTACGGTATTGCTACGGTCACTACGGTATTGCTAGGGTCACTACGGTATTGCTACGGTGACTACGGTATTGCTACGGTGACTACGGTATTGCTAGGGTCACTACGGTATTGCTAGGGTCACTACGGTATTGCTACGGTGACTACGGTATTGCTAGGGTCACTACGGTATTGCTAGGGTCACTACGGTATTGCTAGGGTCACTACGGTATTGCTAGGGTCACTACGGTATTGCTAGGGTCACTACGGTATTGCTACGGTGACTACGGTATTGCTAGGGTCACTACGGTATTGCTAGGGTCACTACGGTATTGCTACGGTGACTACGGTATTGCTACGGTGACTACGGTATTGCTAGGGTCACTACGGTATTGCTACGGTGACTACGGTATTGCTACGGTGACTACGGTATTGCTAGGGTCACTACGGTATTGCTAGGGTCACTACGGTATTGCTACGGTGACTACGGTATTGCTAGGGTCACTACGGTATTGCTAGGGTCACTACGGTATTGCTAGGGTCACTACGGTATTGCTAGGGTCACTACGGTATTGCTAGGGTCACTACGGTATTGCTAGGGTCACTACGGTATTGCTAGGGTCACTACGGTATTGCTAGGGTCACTACGGTATTGCTAGGGTCACTACGGTATTGCTATGGTGACTACGGTATTGCTAGGGTCACTACGGTATTGCTACGGTGACTACGGTATTGCTAGGGTCACTACGGTATTGCTACGGTGACTACGGTATTGCTACGGTGACTACGGTATTGCTAGGGTCACTACGGTATTGCTAGGGTCACTACGGTATTGCTACGGTGACTACGGTATTGCTACGGTCACTACGGTATTGCTACGGTCACTACGGTATTGCTACGATGACTACGGTATTGCTAGGGTCACTACGGTATTGCTACGGTGACTACGGTATTGCTACGGTGACTACGGTATTGCTACGGTCACTACGGTATTGCTACGGTGACTACGGTATTGCTACGGTCACTACGGTATTGCTAGGGTCACTACGGTATTGCTAGGGTCACTACGGTATTGCTACGGTGACTACGGTATTGCTACGGTCACTACGGTATTGCTAGGGTCACTACGGTATTGCTACGGTGACTACGGTATTGCTAGGGTCACTACGGTATTGCTACGGTGACTACGGTATTGCTACGGTGACTACGGTATTGCTAGGGTCACTACGGTATTGCTAGGGTCACTACGGTATTGCTACGGTGACTACGGTATTGCTACGGTCACTACGGTATTGCTACGATGACTACGGTATTGCTAGGGTCACTACGGTATTGCTACGGTGACTACGGTATTGCTACGGTGACTACGGTATTGCTACGGTCACTACGGTATTGCTACGGTGACTACGGTATTGCTACGGTGACTACGGTATTGCTACGGTGACTACGGTATAGCTACGGTGACTACGATAGTGCTAGGGTCACTACGGTATTGCTAGGGTCACTACAGTATTGCTAGGGTCACTACGGTATTGCTACGGTGACTACGGTATTGCTAGGGTCACTACGGTATTGCTACGGTCACTACGGTATTGCTAGGGTCACTACGGTATTGCTAGGGTCACTACGGTATTGCTAGGGTCACTACGGTATTGCTACGGTGACTACGGTATTGCTACGGTCACTACGGTATTGCTACGGTGACTACGGTATTGCTAGGGTCACTACGGTATTGCTACGGTCACTACGGTATTGCTAGGGTCACTACGGTATTGCTAGGGTCACTACGGTATTGCTAGGGTCACTACGGTATTGCTACGGTGACTACGGTATTGCTACGGTCACTACGGTATTGCTACGGTCACTACGGTATTGCTACGGTGACTACGGTATTGCTAGGGTCACTACGGTATTGCTAGGGTCACTACGGTATTGCTACGGTGACTACGGTATTGCTACGGTGACTACGGTATTGCTACGGTCACTACGGTATTGCTACGGTGACTACGGTATTGCTACGGTCACTACGGTATTGCTAGGGTCACTACGGTATTGCTACGGTGACTACGGTATTGCTAGGGTCACTACGGTATTGCTAGGGTCACTACGGTATTGCTACGGTCACTACGGTATTGCTAGGGTCACTACGGTATTGCTACGGTGACTACGGTATTGCTAGGGTCACTACGGTATTGCTACGGTGACTACGGTATTGCTACGGTGACTACGATAGTGCTAGGGTCACTACGGTATTGCTAGGGTCACTACAGTATTGCTAGGGTCACTACGGTATTGCTACGGTGACTACGGTATTGCTAGGGTCACTACGGTATTGCTAGGGTCACTACGGTATTGCTACGGTGACTACGGTATTGCTAGGGTCACTACGGTATTGCTAGGGTCACTACGGTATTGCTACGATGACTACGGTATTGCTAGGGTCACTACGGTATTGCTACGGTGACTACGGTATTGCTAGGGTCACTACGGTATTGCTAGGGTCACTACGGTATTGCTACGGTGACTACGGTATTGCTACGGTCACTACGGTATTGCTAGGGTCACTACGGTATTGCTACGGTCACTATGGTATTGCTACGATGACTACGGTATTGCTAGGGTGACTACGGTATTGCTACGGTGACTACGGTATTGCTACGGTGACTACGGTATTGCTACGGTCACTACGGTATTGCTAGGGTCACTACGGTATTGCTAGGGTCACTACGGTATTGCTACGGTGACTACGGTATTGCTACGGTCACTACGGTATTGCTAGGGTCACTACGGTATTGCTACGGTGACTACGGTATTGCTAGGGTCACTACGGTATTGCTACGGTGACTACGGTATTGCTACGGTGACTACGGTATTGCTAGGGTCACTACGGTATTGCTAGGGTCACTACGGTATTGCTACGGTGACTACGGTATTGCTACGGTCACTACGGTATTGCTACGATGACTACGGTATTGCTAGGGTCACTACGGTATTGCTACGGTGACTACGGTATTGCTACGGTGACTACGGTATTGCTACGGTCACTACGGTATTGCTACGGTGACTACGGTATTGCTACGGTGACTACGGTATTGCTACGGTGACTACGGTATAGCTACGGTGACTACGATAGTGCTAGGGTCACTACGGTATTGCTAGGGTCACTACAGTATTGCTAGGGTCACTACGGTATTGCTACGGTGACTACGGTATTGCTAGGGTCACTACGGTATTGCTACGGTCACTACGGTATTGCTAGGGTCACTACGGTATTGCTAGGGTCACTACGGTATTGCTAGGGTCACTACGGTATTGCTACGGTGACTACGGTATTGCTACGGTCACTACGGTATTGCTACGGTGACTACGGTATTGCTAGGGTCACTACGGTATTGCTACGGTGACTACGGTATTGCTAGGGTCACTACGGTATTGCTAGGGTCACTACAGTATTGCTAGGGTCACTACGGTATTGCTACGGTGACTACGGTATTGCTACGGTCACTACGGTATTGCTACGGTCACTACGGTATTGCTACGGTGACTACGGTATTGCTAGGGTCACTACGGTATTGCTAGGGTCACTACGGTATTGCTACGGTGACTACGGTATTGCTACGGTGACTACGGTATTGCTACGGTGACTACGGTATTGCTACGGTCACTACGGTATTGCTACGGTGACTACGGTATTGCTACGGTCACTACGGTATTGCTACGGTGACTACGGTATTGCTACGGTGACTACGGTATTGCTAGGATCACTACGGTATTGCTAGGGTCACTACGGTATTGCTACGGTCACTACGGTATTGCTAGGGTCACTACGGTATTGCTACGGTGACTACGGTATTGCTAGGGTCACTACGGTATTGCTACGGTGACTACGGTATTGCTACGGTGACTACGGTATTGCTAGGGTCACTACGGTATTGCTAGGGTCACTACGGTATTGCTACGGTGACTACGGTATTGCTACGGTCACTACGGTATTGCTAGGGTCACTACGGTATTGCTAGGGTCACTACGGTATTGCTACGGTGACTACGGTATTGCTACGGTGACTACGGTATTGCTACGGTGACTACGGTATAGCTACGGTGACTACGATAGTGCTAGGGTCACTACGGTATTGCTAGGGTCACTACAGTATTGCTAGGGTCACTACGGTATTGCTACGGTGACTACGGTATTGCTAGGGTCACTACGGTATTGCTAGGGTCACTACGGTATTGCTAGGGTCACTACGGTATTGCTAGGGTCACTACGGTATTGCTAGGGTCACTACGGTATTGCTACGGTGACTACGGTATTGCTACGGTCACTACGGTATTGCTACGGTGACTACGGTATTGCTACGGTGACTACGGTATTGCTAGGGTCACTACGGTATTGCTAGGGTCACTGCGGTATTGCTAGGGTCACTACGGTATTGCTAGGGTCACTACGGTATTGCTATGGTCACTACGGTATTGCTATGGTGACTACGGTATTGCTATGGTCACTACGGTATTGCTATGGTGACTACGGTATTGCTAGGGTCACTACGGTATTGCTAGGGTCACTACGGTATTGTTAGGGTCACTACGGTATTGCTAGGGTCACTACGGTATTGCTAGGGTCACTACGGTATTGCTAGGGTCACTACGGTATTGCTAGGGTCACTACGGTATTGCTAGGGTCACTACGGTATTGCTAGGGTCACTACGGTATTGCTAGGGTCACTACGGTATTGCTAGGGTCACTACGGTATTGCTAGGGTCACTACGGTATTGCTAGGGTCACTACGGTATTGCTAGGGTCACTACGGTATTGCTATGGTCACTACGGTATTGCTATGGTGACTACGGTATTGCTATGGTCACTACGGTATTGCTATGGTGACTACGGTATTGCTAGGGTCACTACGGTATTGTTAGGGTCACTACGGTATTGTTAGGGTCACTACGGTATTGCTAGGGTCACTACGGTATTGCTAGGGTCACTACGGTATTGCTAGGGTCACTACGGTATTGCTAGGGTCACTACGGTATTGCTAGGGTCACTACGGTATTGCTAGGGTCACTACGGTATTGCTAGGGTCACTACGGTATTGCTAGGGTCACTACGGTATTGCTAGGGTCACTACGGTATTGCTAGGGTCACTACGGTATTGCTAGGGTCACTACGGTATTGCTAGGGTCACTACGGTATTGCTAGGGTCACTACGGTATTGCTAGGGTCACTACGGTATTGCTAGGGTCATTACGGTATTGACCATACCACTCGTTGTCCCAGGTAATCCCAGGTAATCAATAAAAAGCATTGATTTAGAAAAAATTCGGAGGAGACACTCTACTGACCATATTTTACAGTGAGTGGATTCTTTTTGGTGGCGCCTTTGTAGAAGATCGTCAGCTTCTGCATGTCCGGCTTCTTTTCAGTCTGAGCATGGTCCAGTGCGTGCTGCAGATCCTCCTTTGTGTTACCTTCCAGCTAGATGCGACATGGAAGAGACACAGCGAATCGAGGCAATTTCCTCGCGTCACGTACAGGCAATATGATTGCGGCGAACCACACGTTAGAGACGACTCTCCAGTAAACACCTTAAATGCACAATACTCTGCAAAGGCCTATCTTGGCGTTGCCATGGTTACTGGTCACAGATAGAACAGCATGAAGTAGTGGCCGGCAGTTGCACGTCTTCTTGAGTGCAGCAGAGGCCCAGCAGCTCTGCCAGTGCTTCTTGCCAGACTTCATCATAGGAATGCAACAGAATTTGTAAAAAAAATTAAATGACTCATTTCTGACACGATTCTTTCCTCTGCTTTAGAACACTATGTTGAAACGAGGCTTAGAACACTATGTTGAAACGAGGCTTAGAACACTATGTTGAAACAAGGCTTTAGAACACTATGTTGAAACGAGGCTTAGAACACTATGTTGAAACGAGGCTTTAGAACACTATGTTGAAACGAGGCTCAGAACACTATGTTGAAACAAGGCTTTAGAACACTATGTTGAAACGAGGCTTAGAACACTATGTTGAAACGAGGCTTTAGAACACTATTGTCACTATGTTGAAACGAGGCTCAGAACACTATGTTGAAACGAGGCTTAGAACACTATGTTGAAACGAGGCCGGGTAATCACCAACATAAGTGGATGTACTTCAGTAGCTCGAACCGCTTTCAAAAATGAAAGCTCTTACAGAAGAAATGCTATTTTCTCTGTTCTGAATTGTTCTCCAGCATGCATAGATCCCAGGAACGGCATTTGTATGGGCAGGGTTCTCGTGTCTTTTGCTGTACTCATGGCCATTTGAAATGGCACGAATGCAATTTGCCGAACCGGCTTTGATGCTCCATAAGTATAACAAAAAAGCATACCAGTATGTATCCCCATCAGGGTTATTGTCAGAACAAAAGTGAAGGCGGCGGGGGTCACCGGACCCAAGATTAGGTGATTTTACCGACATCTTGTGCCGACATTTTGGCCGCTACTTTCACCGACACCAGTAAGCAACGGACCAACTATTGCACTTCCATTCCATGCATTTATTTACCGGTCACTGGAACCCGCCATTGATATGGTATTTGGAGGTAAGTGATGATTTTTGATGCAATGAATCATATAACGTTGTGTTGCTACATGTGCATGATGTATCCTCATCATGCATAAAAGGTGGCGATCGCACCCTGAAGGATGGCACAATCATTGGGCGGTCAAAACGTGAAGGAGGGCGCAGCGCCCCGCTATGTCGCTCTGGCGAGAACGCTGCCCATACGAAGATCACTTCTGGGATCTATTCATGCTTGAAGACAACTTAGAACAGCATTTCTTCCGTAACGGCTTTTCACTTCCAAGGATTTAACGTTTGAGCTAGCTTAACCAACGCAGCACCAACAAGGATTTTCCACATGAGGCATTCCGATGTGTCTTTACAGGCGTGTCTAACATACAGCCATATGATTCAACAATAAGCATTCCCGCAATCCCTAACTACACAATTCCTTACCAACTTAGTCGCCATGATTTCTGACAGAGGAATCGTTTTCAGAACGCAGCCTTCACTCACCAACCTAAGTGCACCAATGGCCCACATACAAATACGCATATCAGAGGAAAATCAGCGGGGGGTTATGCCACTTCCAGAGCATGTGCAAAATCATTAGTAGGTGTTAAAGTCAAGCAAAAAAATACGGTTCTTTGATTACTACCCCGGCAGAGGTAGGCCATTTCAGGAATGTGTTGTGCGGCTCGAGAAGGGTCCGGGGGGGGGGGGGGGATGATCTTACACGGCCTGAAATCACTTTTGAAGCAACGTTGTAGAATAGATAGCAAGTATACTGTGCAGCACTGTTCTCTTCACGCTACCCACACTACCCACACTACCCACGCTACCCACACAGCACTTACATGGTTAAAAAGTAACCTTCCACTTTCCCAAACAGCTTGGAGTCCACACCTAAGATCTGACCAGCCACTTCGGTAGTTTCCTTGCTTCCTTCTTCGGCCTTGTCATCTCTTACAAGTAGAGCAACATGACTTCCTCTCAGGGACTGTACGCAAGAAGAAGAGGAAGAACCGCAGAGGTGCTCTAGAAAGTTAGACACCCATGCCTTATCTCCAAAAGAAAATCTGAAAGGGAAACTTGCAACTCTCTCACAAGCACAATGATGTCAGGTGGTTAACGTCACCATTTAAAAGTAGTGACATATGATGCCTGTCGCTATCTAGGCCAGACCTCTCAGACCTGAGTGTATACATTCAGACTGCAGGATGGCTATGTGTGCAGGTTCCTTTCAAACAACACATGATAGGAACTGGTACTCAGAGCAAGCCCGGAATCGTGACACAGAGCAACTTCAAACCCAAAATATATCCCTGATCCGCTGTATGCCGATGTTGCAACTCAGAACTTGCAGCTTGTGAGCACTGACGATTAGTGGTCAAGTGGATCATCAGTTTTGTGTATCATCAGTTTCTCCTCTTGCAGGCGTAGATTTCCTTACACGTGGCCTTTGCCTGCCCATACAGTGTGTTGTACAGCTGCGGTCCACACAGTTCAAAGTGTGTGTGTGCAAGCCGAGTGTACATTGAAGAGCGGGGCATACCCGCCTGTGCAGCCTAGGCACAGTACTCACGTGCAAGAGCGACACCAGTGGTGTGCTGTCATCGAGGCGAATGCTTGGCTGTGGCTTGGTAGACTCGTACGAGATGTTGCCAACATCATGACTACCACCGCTATATAGCAACAAAAAAAGGAAAGAAACAGATGGGAAAGATCTTCGGCTATAGCCAGGATTACTAAACCCACTGCAGTGACATGTGCATGAATACAGAATCATACATGAATACAGAATCATACATGAATACAGAATCATACATGAATACAGAATCATACATGAATACAGAATCATACATGAATACAGAATCATACATGAATACAGAATCATACATGAATACAGAATCATACATGAATACAGAATCATACATGAATACAGAATCATACATGAATACAGAATCATACAACACGGTTCGTAACACTTGCTACATGTAATTACATGTGAATGAGATTGATTGATTGATTGATTTTTATTTCACGGATCCTCCAGAGGCAAATAGATGCCTATCGAAGGGAGTCTCCTAAGTAAGTATGGAAAATGAGAAAGTATGTTCGTAAGGGAGAAGAGGTAGAAGATACATTAGAATATAGAGTACAGAAGAAGTAAATCCAGTACTTCGGGTAGTACATTGCATGCTAATCATAATGAGAATTAGAAAAGCAGCATTGCGGACTACTATAACTGACATATACACAAACTATTGAAACTATCATAGATGTGGTTAGCCTAGACACAAAAGTCAGGAATACCTTTCAAAGAAAACATAGATTGCGAATGATACCGACGAACAGCAATACTAAATTTCGCTGTTGTAGAGAGTGAACGAATATCTTCAGGAAGTTTATTCCAGGCAACACTCAAAGAAAAAAGGGTTGATTTACGAAAGAAGGTGCCAGCTTTAGGAAGAATTATGGATGAAGGGTGACGACTGCTTTGGGAAGAGGGTAGCTGGAAGTGAGACAACAAGGAGGGGTATTGGGAGAATACATGGTGGAAATAGACAAGGCCAAGAATCTGCCGTCGCCATGCTAACGATTCCCAAGAGGACAGAACATTGAGGTCTTCTTTGGAAGTCGTCCAGTCAGGCCGACGCTTGAGTTTACTATTTAAGTATGCTCTAGCAGCAGTAGCCTGCAGTTTATCAAGGGTTGTGGACATGGTGGCTGAAACGGAAAACATCCAAACGGGAACAGCATATTCAAGGAGGGGACGAACGTAACATTTATACAAAAGATTCACAGCAGGAAAAGGAAGGAAGTTGGACATGTGGTTTAAAAGAAAAACCCGACCTCGAAATTTGCTGGTAATGTGTTGAATATGGGGGGACAGATTGAGTGAAGGAGTGAGGATGATGCCCAGATGGCGGTGGGAAGAGGGCTGGGTCAGTAACGTACCGGCCATGGTGACGGTCCTGGGATCAGGTGGGTTTGATTTAGGTCTGCAAAAGGGAACATGGACACATTTGTTAGCATTGAAAACTGCTTCAGCTTTATGGGACCAGTTCACACATCTATCAAGGTCTAGTTGCAGGGAGGCAGTGTGCGCGGCGGGTACAACAGTAGGCGGAGAAACGCAGACCATGTTGGAATCATCCGCAAACAGAGTCAGATCGCTGGATTGGGGAATGCTGGGAAGGGAGTTGATAGAAAGGTTGAATAATAGAGGGCCTAGGTGGGAGCCTTGTGGCACACCAGCGGTGAGCGACATATGGGTTGATAAGGAGGTTCCGACCCGCACAGACATCGATCGGCCTTCCAGGAAGTCCATCAGCCACGCGAATGAGTCAGGTGCACACCAACCGGACAGACATGAGGCTAGGAGGCGATGGCTGGTACGATCAAATGCCTTCGAGAAATCGAGAAAGACGGCATCACACTGGGCCCGGTTATCAAATGCAGAGCTGACAGTTGATGTGATATGCACAAGTTGGTCAACCGTGCTTCGGTGGTGGCGAAACCCGAACTGTTTCGGCGACAGTAGTTTGTGTTTCGCTACAAACGCGTACACCTGGCGGCTGATTAACGCTTCGTAGCATTTTGCCACACCATTCAGCAGAGATATCGGCCGGTAGTTAGCAGGGTCATTGCGACGAGATGTGTCACGATATGTGTAATACTAGCCGGCATGTGCTGTCCTGTTCAAACTAATGCCAAAGCCATGGGCACATTTTCTCCCACTGCTCCACACTGGCAGCAGACGCGTTCCGCATTGCTCGGCCAACACTTTGCTCTACTCTGTCCCTAGAATGGGGAGCAATTCGGACATTGAAAGTTCTCTGCTGCAGACCAGTACATTATGATCTAGAGAGAGAGAGAGGGGGGGATATCACGTTTACACCGGGGAGGTGTAAGCTACATGTAGTTAGGAATGCAAGCAAGTGTGCTTTGCAAACACAACTCCGAGGGTAATTTCGTGGGTTTGTGACTGCTTGACTACTGAGGAGTCACTGTCAGTGGCTAATGATGTAATGTATAGTTGAAGTTATTCCTCCAACCAGACACATTCTCCAGTGGCCGGTCGCTACGCATGCAATACACGAGTACTGTAAATATACAAATTTTCGGCAGCTATTTAATTTCGGCTATATTCGGCACCGACCCAAAACGCCTAAATTAAAACGCCGATGAAATTTTTCACAGCATCTGTTGCACTATACCATGCCCTCTACCCCACGCCGAAAATAAATCGCCGCCGAAATGTCACAAATTGTGAGGTGCCGAAATTTTGCAGCGCCGAAATTTTGTATATTTACAGTAACTGAGTTTCCGACGGCAAAGTGGCCACGGTTGCCAATATCCGAACAATGTACATCGTGGTCACCCTTATCACAAGGCATTGAAACTTCTGCCGAAAATTGGAAATGCTCCTTTTCGGATTGGTTTTCGGAGAGAGTGTGGATTTTTGGGCAGTGTCTGATAATCCCAGTAGAGAGGCCGGCGGCATTGAGTGTACGTGTGTGCTGAACAAACCGTGATTTTCATACACATACAAAACTGCAGTAATCTGGGTTGCAGTAGATTTACCACATACACAGCACTGACTCCATTGGCTGACTCAGTCATTTGTCACATTTGTAAGGTTGACCAAAGCCTAGCAAATAATTGTACAATTGCTTGAGGAATGGCGTGCTCCCCCCCCCCCCCCCCCCATATACATGACTGTACTCCAATTTCAGAAATGTTGGGTGCTCAATGATATTTTCGGTTTGACAGCATAAGGCCAGGTTAGGTGAGCACTGAAATTTTACGTACAGAGGAGCAGTTCCCAATTGGATTATGTGTGTTAGTGTTTGTTTGGTGTATTGAAAATTTAGGTATGAAACAGATGCACCGAAAGTACCAAAAATAAAAGTACACCGAAAACTTGTGAAATTACAGTATGCTGAAGGCTAACAAAATCCGAAATTCCTAGTAGCGGAACAAGAGTCGACTACATGAAGTCGTGCGTGCTTGTCTGAAATGGTATTTTCTGAATAGTGTCCAGGTGTGCTCAACTCACGTGAAGCACAGAGATTGCAGAACGTCCTGGATTTCACCATCCCTGAACAACAGGTCAATGTTGCCGCGGCCGGAGACGCTAGTTTGCCTTTCGAACACACCGTACCCGTTATTGAACAAGGTAAGCTCCCGAATGGGCATAGTGCGACCCGCAGCCATGGTACGGTGCTGGCTCTATTGGTCAGTTATCCAAGTGGAATACCGTGAATACCAAACAAGCCTGACCCAAAACCTATTTCAAAGTCAGCTCCGAAAAAATGAGTAGGAGGTGTTGTCTGCTTTTATTTGGTACGAGCTCGTAGCGTTGTATTTATTTTTTGGGAGGAGTGGTGTGAGTCACACGACTTCAGTTCGCTTGCAGACTATGCAGAGAAGACCTTCACTACTTGTTGCGCGCCACATGTACGTGCTGCTACTAGCGCTATGGACGAGGGTGACACACGTCTTTTTTTGGGAGGTGACTTGTAGACAACGACTCTTGACTCATCGGCGAGTCATCGCATGCAGGAGTCGCACTCGGAGTCCGCTAGAATACAGAGGGGCCGAACTGGGGCCGCTTGACCCCAAAGGCCCAAACGGTCAGATGGTCGCAAGACCGGGACTCTTCCAACCGGTTTACAAAAAAATAATGGCTTTTGCCTTGGTTGCGGCGGGTTTTTTTTTTTTTACTGAATACCACAGAACCATCAGATGCTGCGCAGCGGGGGCGGTGGCATATTGGATGGAAGTGGGGGCGGGGCAAAAGTAACTCCTCCGACCAAAGGTCTCGGGATCATCGTTACTCCTGTGCGCTACATACCGGTAGGAGAAAAGAACATGTGCATCCAAGAGGGAAGCACCGGCTTTGCAAACGATAAGGGGAGAATTTGAGATTGAGATAGGACATAAGCAGGGAGTAGTACACTGATGATACGGTATTGTACTCCCTGGACATAACAATAGTAAAAGCAGTGCACCGTGGAATTAGGAAGATGGAGAGAACTGATAATCGCATATTAAGGCTGAGCGAAGGGGATCAAAGAGGGGTAGAACTAGAAGGGAGCTGGAGTGCGGTCAGTATAATTAGGCTGGTGTGTTGGCTACGATGGAGAGATCATAACCTGTCTGTGGCCCACTGCGCCGCAAGTGGTCGTTGACATTTTTCTTGAAGGTGTGCATACCTCTGCGAGAAGGGGGAGACTGCAGAAGAGTAGGTGGGAGCTGATTCCACGTTGCGATGAGGGAGTGGGGAAATGAGCGGAGTGTGTTGTTTCATGACTGAGGAGGAAAGATACTGGTGAGTTGTGAGGGATGATGTGCTGCAGATCTGGTTGTCTCACGAGTAGGCATGCGGCATTGCGGTGCGGCTGCTGATGGTGGCAGAATGGCTTTCACCATTTCCGGACCCTCCACAAAGTGCAGCTTGTACAGGAAGCAGAGCCCTGCTACGGTACGTCGAATGTCGAGCCTCGGGAGGTATGATCTGTCTCCAATTATGTGCAGAGCACGGCGCTGGACGGCAGTGAGGCGGGCCAAGGTGGTGGGGACTGCGCTCATCCACACCAGCATGCCATACTCTAACACAGGGCGGACAAAGCCACGGTACACGATTGCCCGGTGCTTTGGGTCTAGCACAGCCGATGCCTTACGGAGGAAGCCGAGCCGCTGGGCTCCGCATACTGCAAGCTGTCGGATATGGCTGCGGAATGCCAGCTGCCTGTCGAAAGTGACGCCAAGAAGCTTGAGCTCCTCTACTTCTGGCACGACTGCTCCTTGGAAGCGTATTGCGTTCGGGGGGGGGGGGGGCGAGCGGTGGTGGCTGATGGTCAATGCCCTCAACTTTGTGGGCTCGAACTTGATCCTCCGCCTGCTTCCCCATGCTGCCAGTGAGTCTACTGCCTGCTGGAAGATTGCTGTCTCTTCTGCCAGGCTGAGTCGGGTGGTGATGCGCTTGTAGAGAGTTGTGTCGTCGGCGTATACAGCCAGCTTCGCCCCATCAGGCAGGTGGTCTTCTGCGTCGTTGACGTACAGAAGGAAGAGGGCGGGGCCGAGGATGCTACCCTGCGGCACGCCAGATTGGATTCGGTGAGTCGGTGAAGACTGGTCGCCTATGACGACACAGATGCGGCGGTCTGTCAGGTAACTCCGGAGCCAGGCAAGGAGGGGGCCGCTTATGCCGCACCACTCAGCCGTGTGGAGGACGCCATTGTTGTGCGAGACCTTGTCGAAGGCCCCGGCAATATCTACTGCAAGGATCCTGACGAGGTCTCCACTGGCAGCTGTCAGGCTCCACTCATGCTGAAGAGCAATCAGCAGATCGGAGGTCCAGTGCGAAAGCCAAACTGCCTGTGAGAAAGGATGTCATTCTTCTTCAGGAATTTGGACAGGCTGCGGTTCACGATGGACTCCATACACTTAGACATTATGGGCAGTAGTAATAATTATCGGTCAGTAGTTTCTGGGGTTCGACTTGGGGCCTTTCTTGTGTACCGGTACGACGTTAACAACTTTCCACATGGCAGGTTGATGACCACTGCAGAAGCATAGGGTAAACAGCTTGGATAGGGGCAGGGCCAGAGAGTCGGCACATTTTCTCAGCACTCTAGCGGGTACTGCATCAGGCCCTGTGGCTTTACTTTAAAAAAATTATGTTATGTACATGTACATGTGTCAATAAGCAACGTGAAGAAAGTAAAAAAATAGGGCCTTTGATATTATTTCAACATGTATTATCACTATAGCCGATAATATTGTAGTGTGTTATGCATGTTTTTTTTTTTTCGGGTCGACTTCGAAAATCAAAAAAGCCAAAAATCAGTGCTCGTCATGATAAATGAATACAGTATACTAGTAATCAATCAGTAAAATCCAAAGAAACCGCTAGAAGCAGTATGCGTAGTACGGCCAAGATCATGACCAGAAACCGTATCAAACTCAGCACGGGGTTCGAGGTACTAAAACGATTACCAAATTAAGTCAAGGATTGACCATTACATGCTGCATTCTGCCACTGCTAACGTGATCGAAGGGCAGCCGTTGATTCTTGACGCTTTGTGCCGATGACCTCTCAGGGCTGTGACTGCGGCATTGACCAGTGCAAAAGACAGTTGAGTGCGGATGTATGCCATGACGATAGAGAAAGGCTCGGACCTCTTATCGGCCAACATTGATGCAATCCGAGCGTAGAGATTGCCAGCTGCCTTACCATGACCACCTGTAGTGCTGAGCACGACCGGGATGAATGATCCATGCTCTACCTCAACGACTCTTCTCTCATAACTTCTTCTCTTTTCCTTTTCGTGCTTGCGGTACACTGCCGGGATTGATGACTTCTGGTTTGAGGGGGCAAATGGGTTGAAAACCCGGACATCAAGGAATGTCCTCTCAAACCGCCCACCATACAATCCACTGACTGCGATATCAAGGCGCGCGTTGTCGTCGGTGATGGTAGATCTCAAGGGGAAGTGTTCCCCCGAGAGAGGCTGGAGATGGGGTTCGACGGCTACATCATGGGCAACTTCCCGGAGAAGGTGGGCCGTGATGTCCCGAATCTCGTTGTGGCGGAGAGAGGGATAGCCGCCCAGCGAGCAGGACAGGGCATGGGTGGTCGTGAACGACTTTCCACGGCTTTACTCGGAGTTACTGGAACACTGTTCTGAGACTCAGTGCAGTGTGTCCTCGAGGCCTCCACCTTATGACATGCTGCCATCGATTGTCATAATCATTATGGTAGACCTACTGACCAGGGAACCTTTTGCGATTACCTGGTACATGTACTGACACACAGTAAAACCTGTATTTTTAAAATAAAGCAGGTCGCATATTGCCCGCATATACAAGCTATACGGGGTCATGCATCTGTCAATGATCGTTAACCAGAGTTAATTGTTGGTGGCGAGATTGAGACAATCCTGAATCGGCACATTCAGAGGCTTGAGGTCTTCTTTGACATTGTCGACCCATCGCTTGTTGGGGTCATCCGCAGGGGCCCTTGATGTCAGAAGTATCGAGTCACGTGATTACTGTATTTACTGGACCTTGAATCAATTACAAGTGGAATCCTGTCCGGACCGGACACATTTTTCATGCACGGACGGGCTGCCATTGAAAACTATCCGGACGAAGCGGAAAGCTGTTGAACGCGGAAAGCAGAACGGATTTTTGCATCAAGTCCAATTTTTACCTGCAACATGCGATGAACGTTCACTCGCGATCTCACGCGTCACGGAACTTCAAACGAAAGTTCGTTTCGAATCTCACAAGTAAGTTTCGTCGCATCTGAAATTGTGAAAGTCATGACCCACTTGGTAGACTAGAGCGCGCGAAAGTTTGAACACTTTCGCTTCGTTTGTGAGTGTGTGTGTGTGTGTGCGTGTCGCCGACCTGGGGGCTTCATGGCCACCTAGGCGCACCAAGAATGGGTGGGGACTGGGGAGAGGGGGGGGGGGGAAGTGCTGGAATTGCACATGATTCAACAGCTTGCAAGGCTGAAGAATTGACCATCACTATTCAGCCTGGTCTACCGTGGTCTACACCACACAGCGAAGTGGCTTTTCCTGGCCAGTGAATCCTTTTTTCCCCACACACATAACACCGCATACTTCGGCATAGTCCGGTTGTTAGCAATCACCCAGGAGAATATTACCAGTACCACACACACGCACTGCTATAATCTGTTCAAGACAACTTTTAGTGCACATGCTACGTCGGCATTCACCTCGACAGTTGCCTGAAGCTTGGGGAATCGATGCAAGCTGTGATTGTGGTCACCAAGATCGCCAAGAAAATTGGCGCCCTGAAGTGTGCACGGGTGTGAATTATGTGACATAACTATGCAAGGCATCAGGAACTGCACCAGTACATGCATACCATTATGGACTGACAGTGAATACAGTTGTGAAACTAGCAGAGCAAAGACCCCTACCCCCTGCAGGGCTGTAGTGCACACGCCACTAGCAGACCGTGCTTGCTGAGACGGGTTTTTTTGAAAACCTCCCGTCCTCACGTCCAGCGCAATAGAAAGGAATTACACGTGTATTGGGAAAAAAATAAAGCCAGAAGGCGTACAGCTAGTAAAAACACAGCCATCGATAAACACATGGCACGGATGCCTGCAGCTGCATATCCGGATAACGATAAATTATTTTCTAAAGAACAGCGGGAGAAAGATGACAAATCTGATGATATTAAAAAAAGCCAATGTAAGGATTCCAATAAAGTTCAATGTTTGAAGTATGTCTAAGCATACCCTGGGGTACCCGGTAGGTACAGGGGAACACACAGCTGCACACAAGCTAAGGTACAGCACCAAGGAAATCATTCACACAGACATAGGAGAGCGAGAGCAGTGCAATGTAGTGGAAGAAAAAAAAAAAAAAAAAAAAAAAAACTAACCACAAGGAATGTTAGACCGAGCAGCCGGAAAAGCACATATACACACATGCCCGGCTGCACGAGCAGAAAACAAGCGGTAGCAATAAATCATTCGAATAGAATTTTTCAACACCTAAAGAAGACACGGCGAGTTGAATAGCTTGCGGAAATAACCAGAACCTAATAAAAAAATACAAAACATGTGTATTGTGCAAAGGGGTAGGGAAAAAGCAAGTCTATGGTTGCCGGCAATGAAGCGCAACACGATCTGATCAAAACCTGTTTTCAGTGTAGAATAGTAGAGTGGTAAAGTCTACTAAAAAAAGTAAGTCCATGAACCTTACTTATGACTTAGCAAGGTGACGAAGTCATGTAGAATTTCTTTGTCGCATTTCAGTGCATAAGATATTTCTTTGTTCCATCTTCCTCTCTGTAAGGGAATTAAACTAGCAAACAACCTACCGGTATCTGATAGACCATACGGACACAGGGATCCATGCAAGCTACAACGCACACAGAGTGCCCTACACTACGAAGAAGCCAGGTAATTCAACTCCTTCAGCTGCTTCTTGCGATTGCGCTCCTCAAACTCTCCCCTACAGATGAGCAGACAGCACGAGTAAAAAGAAAGCAACAGCGGGCACAGCATGGGATATAGGGCACACACGGGAGAGAAAGCACAGCAAAAACAACGATAACGTTGTGCAAGCACAGCAACTACTGTACAACTGCTGTGTCGTTATTTCCGTCCAAAGATATGAAGGGTTTCAGACTACAGTGTATATTAAATTCAGGGCTAACATGAATTTAACTAGCCTCTAGGTTTGTTCCAAACTTCATGGACAAGCAAATAATTCGTCCACTAAAATTTCAGCCAAGACCCACAGCATCCCAGTATAGAGTTGCAGGTGATGGTGGGAGGTCTGACTGTACTACGTACACCATTAGTTACCCTGACATGAATGTAGCGATGTTTCCTGGTAACAAATGCCAATAGCTGAGAGGCTGAAGTCCGAAGACAGTGAAGTAGACAGGTTTCTTGTCTCCACGAAAACAATTCCTCACGAAGGAAAATGGTTCAAAAATACCCTACCTGTTCTTTATAATCCGGCTCATGATAATTTCTGTTGTCAAGGGGCTTCCGCTGTTGAGTTCTTCATAAATGCCTAGTCTTTTTGGCAGCTGAGAAACACAACATACAAACACAAAGACAATGCCGATTAAACACAGAGGCAAACATCATCTGGTAAGCTTACACGACTGGTTGTGCACATAGTCCATTGCCGAAGGTGAAATGCAAACCTATACACTGGAACACCATGCACAATGTGGACCAGCCTGGCATGACAGGTGTACACGTATACGAATACTAGTACAGTCAAATCTGTCGTAAGCGACCGCCCCTTGGTGCAAGAAAAAGCGGTCTCTTACGGCAGATGGTCTCTTACGGCAGATCTATGGTAAATCCGGCATACCGGGCATGCATACATGTATGCTTCCATGTACTCAAATCGACGAGAATAATGTCATTTTTAATAATAAGGCCAAAACAAAAAATAGGCTTGTTTCCGGTCGGCAACCCCTCAAAAAGGAGACTCGGTCGGCCGGAATGAAACTTTCTTTGGATACTTTTTTTGGTTCCTCAATCATTGTGGTATTGATGGACAAGAGCACCTACACATGTACATTGTACATAATCATGGCAAGGGCCAATGTCAGAGTTGACTGTTCTTGTACAGCATGTGGTGTATTCCTGTTTTCGTACATCCTGAGAAATCAAGCAAACAGTTCGAGTCCTTCCAGCTCCGTTATTCTAGCTCGTATCGACCCCGGAGGTTTTCGAGCCGACAGCTGAGAATCTCTGCTACCTTGTAGGTGTTTCGATTCTGGAATTCGGTTGAGATTTGACTGAGTTATGACTCGTTGAGTGCACTTGCACACATGGCATTGCCACCGTTTGTATACATTTTGGGACCAAAAAAAGTTTCAGAATTTGGGAAAAAGTGGCCCGGTCGGCCGACCGGAAACAAGGTCATTATTTGTTTGGGCCTAATTATATTTTATTGGATATTCGAATAGGGCGCCAGGGCCAGTCGATCGCACTTGCAAGACAGCGCATTTTCACACCTTGCAGTTGACAGCGGACTGGCAAGTACAGTTTCGCACCTGACTGAACGTGGGTCGCAGTCGCTTACAGCAGATTTGAATGCAGCCACCGTGCATGAAATCGCGGTCGCTGGTCGCGCACAGCAGATGGTCGCTCTCGACAGATCAATATGTATGTGAAACCGTCGGTGCACGGAAAATCGGTCGCTAACGGTAGATGGTCGCCTACAGCAGAGGTCGCTAACGGCAGATTTGACTGTACACGCTGGACGCGAAGCAGTCACACAATAATATCTTCACAATGTGGAACTCACCTCATACATGCTCAGCTGCAGGTGAGAAATACAAAACGAACAAGAAATAGAAGCAACACACACAGACACACGCACAGACAGACAGACAGACACACACACACACAATTAGTAGAGAACAGCCAGAGAACTCCACATCAACCTCTGTCGCAACATGCTTTCAGAATTAAGCTATTCTTTGTGATGTAGCCAGGTGTACGTACCGGTAGTTACTTGTGATGCAAGATTGACCACCGCACACTGCGCTTTGGTATACAGTCAGGTGGTGCATTGCATCAGCGAGGAACAATTCTGAAAACGAGTACATGACAGGAGGTTTATGTGGAGTTGCACACTTTTGTTGTTAAGTCATGAAATCATGAATTGCAGCAAAGGCCTTTGTTTGCCATTGTGTAAATATAATGTTTACACTATTATAATGTATATCTAGAACGTGCCAAGTGACTGTGACACCACTAGTGAGCATAACGGTGAAATCAAGTGTTCAAAAGTGACCAAGAACGTGTTAACGGATGAGCTGCTGGCTTACATCTGAACTTGCGCGATAGTGTTGCCCATGCACAATCTTGGTTGGCTGCAGACAGCACAAAGCACACAGCAAGCAACAGCAGTTGGATCAGTGGATTTAACATAACGATAAGCACTGGAACATCCATTGCCTCAATCGTCTAGACGAATCGTTTGGCCAAACCATGCCTTTCGCTCGCTTCCTACTGACATGATGCCTGCGAACGCTTTGTGTTACTCTCTGACTTTCATAGTTTCTTAGGAAGAGATACATTGATTGATTTTACTTACATACACCAATACACCATACACCGGTGTGTGCAGTTGTGGCAAGCGAAATCCGACACTTGGCATAAACAGTGACTGTACCACACAGTGTGCAGCCCTGCATACGTAGTGCATGTGTTACATACAACCTTTATCTGTCTCGATCTCATGACAGAACTCGTACTGATCACGGTCAAGGTTCACATGAAGGGTTCAAAAGTGCTCCCAAATATGAATGGGCACTGGATGCCAATACTCCTTGTGTCCACCTAATCTGTGGCCTTGTGTGTATCTACCTTGTGACCTTTTGACCTGTTTGGGATGCATACGGCTGTATTAAATGTACAAAATTACAAAATTTGGTACAGTGCATTACATCATTGACGTCCATTGGTTGCGCTGTCCCCAATCACAAGTGTCGGATTTCGCTTGCCACAACTGTATATTTCTTGAAGATGCGGTAAATAGCCAATCAAGGGAATGTTCAATGGTAAGTGAATGGAGAGTAAAGAAATTTACTCATGAAGAATGCGGCAAGGAGAGGTACCGCATTTTCCAGAATGTAAGTCGCACCTTTTTTACACATACCGGTAACTTGGAGGGCAAAGAAAGGGGATGTAACTAAGAAACAAGTGTAACATCTTACCCAAGTGACAATAATTATTGAAACAATATGACTCAATCCTGACAGGGTGGGTACGACTTATAATCAAGTGCGGCCTATTATAGGGGAAATACTGGTATTGTTATGGCAGCCACCGTGTGACCTTGAGCAAGTCAATTGACACATGTCATAGCTTCAGCTAACCCAGGCTGCAAATGTGGTGGCATGCGGTCGAATTCCAACAGGCCCTTCCAGACTGTAAGAACAACAGCCACCCTAGTGTGCAGGCTTATAGTGGAGGTGTCTTTTCCAGCTGCAGAAGCTGCAGTCTTGGACAAACATATCCTAGACCAGAAGCCTATCATGTACATACAAATTCTCTCTCTTTCTCTCTCTTTCTCTCTCTCTCTCTCTCTCTCTCTCTCTCTCTCCTCACCTTAACCTGGTCCAGAAACTCTTGGTCCACAACGAAAGGAGCCGGAAAGATCAGTTTGTCAACATACTGCAGATGGCATATCAGAACACACACACACACACACACATGGAGTACGTCTGTAGCCTGCACTACAGCTGTTGCACACATAGTTGAAGGCAATTAACCAAATTCTAAACGAGGCAAACGGAACCCATATCTATTTGTTATACCCCGTAATGTCGCGTATAAAAGCCGTCCTTATTCCTGTACAGCCTATGTCAGTGCTAAGCTTCTATTCAAACAACCTATCTCTAAGTATGTCAATACTAAACCAGGCTTATGTGCAGACAGTGTATCTTAAAAAGCAGGCTTGTATTCAAAACAGGCTTCAATACGAGACACGAGACAAGGAGGTGCCCTGACAACAGAAGTCTTAGCTTTGAATGAGAACATTTTGGGACTGATGAAATGTGTCAACATTGTGGAAGCGTCCTTTGATGAGAGGTATTCGTAGAGCAAGGGGTTTAATATAGGAACGTATAGCATATGTTCATTCAGATCACACACACTCGCACGAACATACCGGTGCACACACACACACACACACACATTATGTACCATGTATACGCCCGTCGCAAGAGAAGCACGCAAATCTGCAAATGCACTGGATGTGCACCCACAGATGTTCTCTTATAGCAACGATAACGAACAAGATCTGAATGAGACAGGTCAAGACTTGCGCCAGATAACTGTCTAATCCACACAACTGGCGAACACACACACACATACATACACACACACACACACACACACACCTTCAATGTAAGTAACACCTTACCCGACAAGCTCCGACACTGAGTGCTCGTTCCACCAGTGTAACAATGGGATAATTCTTGCCTAGATAACGATTCACATCCTAGCAGAAATAAATACACACAAAACATGATCGCAGCAACACTTTACCAGACAGAGAGAGAGAGCACAAAGAGTACCACAATGGCTAGCAGGCTACAAGCACGTGCACACATGTACATGCACACTAACATGAGTAGCAGGCCAGACAGTCACAACAGAACAAGTAACACCGTAACGTACCGTGTCGCTGTGAAGGCCAACGACCAGGAAGTCACCCATGGCTCTTGCCTTCTGCAGAAACTCCACATGACCAGCGTCTTGGAAAACACATGCAGTCAAGGTTTGAACAGAGTAACTACAGACCATGCATGCTTTACTAGCTGCCAGCAGCCTAGCATCAACTATGAACAAGGCCCAGTGAACACTAGAGTTATTTCCGCATTCAACATCTGCATGCCTATCCTGACAGGCAACATTATATACATGCAAGTTCTGCAATGCCTATTATGGTCGGGAAAACACGACAGAAAACCCGTATCTATAATAATAGCTTCCCATCAAAAACAAAGGAGGGAATGCTCAAAACTATTCCGTACTCTTATCGCCCTGTTACATGTTACATGTGCACATCCACATCCACCCACACCCACACCAGTGCACAGTGCATGTCCATATTAACACAACACTGTATAGCGGTAGCGGCACAGTACTCCACCAGTCAGTAAGAACTTGGGAGGAGAGCGTGGTGAAAGGATACGGAATAGGTCGAATGCTCCAGCGACGTAGATAACGCGATCACCCTCCTATAGCAGTAGCAGCAGAAACACAAGTCAACACGCCACAATGCAAACTATGGATATGATCATTGAGTCAATAGGTTAGCACTAATGCAAGGTGTACCGGTATGTGTAACAGGATTAGTACGATATGATAGCTGCATCTTTGCCAAGCTGCACTAGGGAGGCTAAGTGCTGCTTCTTTCATCAGACACCATTTCTAAAGTGGAAATTCTGAATACTGATGTAGTGTGCATGAAAGCTTTGGTTCTGAAAAGCTTGCTCCTTTACCGAGATAGACACACCTATACAACGTAACATGTGACATGAGCCCTGGAAAGAGGGTGCCACAGCCCTTTATAAGGGCTCTTTTCTTATCCCCCCCCCCCCCACACACACACTTTAGAGTATACGAGGGGTGCTCAACAAGTTTCCGACGCAAAAAATTAAGGGCACAAAGTTCCCCCAAAAACATGCCCATTTCTCAACCCATGTGCAGATTGCTTTCAAATAACTTACTGGTATTGATCAACATTAGACACCCTTAGCAAAAAACGCTATGTTGCAACGGTATTTATATCGGAAGGGGAAAATACCGAGATTTGGGTTCGACCTTTAACAAGATGCACGCTAATTTTAGTACGCTGTTGCCATGAGTATAGCTTTTATTTCGCGCGGTACAACCATTAATTGCGCCATATACGCGATCCAAGGTGAAATCAGTACGCACTACGCAATAGTTGGCCTAAAAACGTACCGTTTGTCAAAACGATAAATCAACCCCCATAACGTTTTTTTACGCTGCAGCTTCAACGCTATTTGGGTGATCAAGGTACGAGTACCGTAAAAATAACAATACCGTTGTTTGCTAAGGGTGTCTATTAGCTCCAAACTGCAATGCCATGCAATGCACGCTATCTACATGACATTGTACAGGTTACATGTACACTCAGATCTCTCTGATCCCAACCTCGGTCTACTAGGACCCACCCTGTAGGTGAGTTTTAGCGCAAATGTCACTACTCCTTTGCCATTCTTTTTGCGAATATAGTGACGTCATATGCCGGATCTCTGGCCCGCTCCCATTTGAACGTGTGTGATTCAGAGTTAGGGATATTTCAAAGTTTTGGGCAGCGCCCAGTCCCGAAGCGAGATGTGAGTGTACTGATTTTTTAAACACATTACGACACATACCTTGGGTTCACGTCCTTGGAGAAAGTCTCGCTGTACCTCATCCGTCAGGTCTATGGAATCAGAACAAGTTCCCGTGTATGGCGACTTCTCCTGTGACTGGGACTGAGAGGCACACACACGCACGCACACACACACACCATTTTGACCATTTGACGCCCATCGCCGGAGGCGATGATAGCGATGCTACAGCAGAAGCCATAGCAGCTTGTGCTGGGATTGCACCATTCAACAGTTTGCAAGGCTGAAGAATTGACCGCCACTATTCAGCCTGGTCTACACCACACAGCTATGAAGTGGCTTTTTCTGGCCAGTGAATCCCTACTTTTTTGGTCTTTTTCATTTTTTTTTCACGCACACACATCACACCACATACTCCGGCATGCACTGGCTGTTGGTAACCACCCAGGAAAATGAAAGAAAAGTCAGGAGGAGTCTGAGAAAGAGAAGAAAGACGTGTGTGTGTGTGACCATAATCGTCGGGAATCGAACCCGCAACCTATCGTTTGGAAATCGCTGCACATACCACTGCACCATATGGGATACACACACACACACACACACACACACACACACACACACACACACACACACACCACACACACAACACACACACACAATAAGGAATAGGACACACTCAGATGACATCAGTCACGCGGTGGCCACGTTTGGTACATGTATCAGCATTGGCTCTACTCATATTCGGCTCCACACCACTCTACTTCAATAATTCCGACAGTTCACAGCTCTAACTCGGTTCATGTGAGGCTCAGTTAGAGTGAGTTTTCCGCGTCCGTAGGAACACCATCACCGCTAAGGATCAAGGTGCAGATGTAGATCTATATTAAGCAGAAATCCAGTGCATGCACTGGCTCACCTGAAGGGTAGGTGTTGCTGGTCGATGGTGCTCCTTTGTCAACAGCAACATTCTACACACAAAGACACAAAGAGAAGCAGGGGGGGGGGGGGGGAATAGTTCAATGTCACAAGGGAGCAGAACTAGTGATATAGAAGTGCTAGTGAACCTACAGCGAGTATGCGGCAGGGAACACATTCAACTATAGTGCATTTCACAAACATCAATGAGTGAACCCACACAAAAGCTCCGTGCAGACTTACAGCGTACTTCGAAACTTAGATTTGAATGTACAACTACCCCAAAGCTTCCAAAGAGCTATCACCACAGAACAGCACGCATACGCACTCTGAGGAACGAAAGCATCTAAAATCCTCAAGCACCGGGATCCTAAAACCGGCCTGAATTAGTTTCTATTGAAAAAATGTACATGAGAAGAGCCTAATGGCTCTGAGAAAAAAAAAGCCAAAATTCGGCCAAAAACTTCAACAAACTGCACGTCTACGCTATAGATAGGTGCTATAGCCCATCTGCGACAGTGGGGACACACCCTGGCCAGGGCAAGCACCAGTAAGAGTAGACGACTACTGGCCGACTACAATTTACTGTAGAACAACTACTAGTAACTGGAAAGCTTACCTGCCCACCAGGTTGGTTGTGGAGACACCTTTCGTACGCGGACACTCCCTGAAGTAAATGCACAGGCAGGGGGGGAAGACAGTCAGTGGGGTAGTGCCTCTATGTTGAGAGTGGTGCTAAACCCCTTGACAGCATCGGCAGCACACATTCACACATTCACACATTCACACAGGCCATACGTGTACACTGTAGACCTACTGCAAGTCCAGCCTGCAAAACAAAACTATCCAGGTCCAACCTGCAAAACAAAACTATCCAGGTCCAGCCTGCAAAACAAAACTATCCAGGTCCAACCTGCAAAACAAAACTATCCAGGTCCAACCTGCAAAACAAAACTATCCAGGTCCAACCTGCAAAACAAAACTATCCAGGTCCAGCCTGCAAAACAAAACTATCCAGGTCCAGCCTGCAAAACAAAACTATCCAGGTCCAACCTGCTAAACAAAACTATCCAGGTCCAACCTGCAAAACAAAACTATCCAGGGCCAACCTGCAAAACAAAACTATCCAGGTCCAACCTGCAAAACAAAACTATCCAGGTCCAACCTGCAAAACAAAACTATCCAGGTCCAACCTGCAAAACAAAACTATCCAGGTCCAACCTGCAAAACAAAACTATCCAGGTCCAACCTGCAAAACAAAACTATCCAGGTCCAACCTGCAAAACAAAACTATCCAGGGCCAACCTGCAAAACAAAACTATCCAGGTCCAACCTGCAAAACAAAACTATCCAGGGCCAACCTGCAAAACAAAACTATCCAGGTCCAACCTGCAAAACAAAACTATCCAGGTCCAACCTGCAAAACAAAACTATCCAGGTCCAACCTGCAAAACAAAACTATCCAGGTCCAACCTGCAAAACAAAACTATCCAGGGCCAACCTGCAAAACAAAACTATCCAGGTCCAACCTGCAAAACAAAACTATCCAGGTCCAACCTGCAAAACAAAACTATCCAGGTCCAGCCTGCAAAACTAAACTATCCAGGTCCAACCTGCAAAACAAAACTATCCAGGTCCAGCCTGCAAAACAAAACTATCCAGGTCCAGCCTGCAAAACAAAACTATCCAGGTCCAGCCTGCAAAACAAAACTATCCAGGTCCAGCCTGCAAAACAAAACTATCCAGGTCCAGCCTGCAAAACAAAACTATCCAGGTCCAGCCTGCAAAACAAAACTATCCAGGTCCAGCCTGCAAAACAAAACTATCCAGGTCCAACCTGCAAAACAAAACTATCCAGGTCCAACCTGCAAAACAAAACTATCCAGGTCCAACCTGCAAAACAAAACTATCCAGGGCCAACCTGCAAAACAAAACTATCCAGGTCCAACCTGCAAAACAAAACTATCCAGGGCCAACCTGCAAAACAAAACTATCCAGGTCCAACCTGCAAAACAAAACTATCCAGGTCCAACCTGCAAAACAAAACTATCCAGGTCCAACCTGCAAAACAAAACTATCCAGGTCCAACCTGCAAAACAAAACTATCCAGGTCCAACCTGCAAAACAAAACTATCCAGGTCCAGCCTGCAAAACAAAACTATCCAGGTCCAACCTGCAAAACAAAACTATCCAGGGCCAACCTGCAAAACAAAACTATCCAGGTCCAACCTGCAAAACAAAACTATCCAGGTCCAACCTGCAAAACAAAACTATCCAGGGCCAACCTGCAAAACAAAACTATCCAGGTCCAACCTGCAAAACAAAACTATCCAGGTCCAACCTGCAAAACAAAACTATCCAGGTCCAGCCTGCAAAACTAAACTATCCAGGTCCAACCTGCAAAACAAAACTATCCAGGTCCAGCCTGCAAAACAAAACTATCCAGGTCCAGCCTGCAAAACAAAACTATCCAGGTCCAGCCTGCAAAACAAAACTATCCAGGTCCAGCCTGCAAAACAAAACTATCCAGGTCCAGCCTGCAAAACAAAACTATCCAGGTCCAGCCTGCAAAACAAAACTATCCAGGTCCAGCCTGCAAAACAAAACTATCCAGGGCCAACCTGCAAAACAAAACTATCCAGGTCCAACCTGCAAAACAAAACTATCCAGGTCCAGCCTGCAAAACAAAACTATCCAGGTCCAGCCTGCAAAACAAAACTATCCAGGTCCAGCCTGCAAAACAAAACTATCCAGGTCCAGCCTGCAAAACAAAACTATCCAGGTCCAACCTGCAAAACAAAACTATCCAGACCTGAAGTATACTGATCACTGCACCCCGTCCGTTATTGTACACTTTGCATGTCCGTGATCAAAGGCAAAACTAAAGCGTCGACAGCAAGCTCTCCCAATGACATGAAGCCAGTCGGAGGAATAGGTACGCTTCACGTCATTGATTTCCCTTGCATACCTGGCATCAGCAATATCTCCAAATTATCCTGAAAAAAAAGTACTGGAAGGCGAGCTAATCACATTGTAAACTACCATACTCACTGGTTAGAATCCCCTCTCGAATAAAAGTGAGGACTACTATTCGCAAAGCATGGGGTATTCAGGTAGTGCCATGAATGGTAAGGTCCAGTGCGTACAAAACATCTCGTGCATGTGCATGCACATACCAGTACATGTCCAGGTCGATGTAGTGTGTCCAAACAAATCCCAAGCTGAGTTGCTACGAACATGACATTTTTAGGGATCTGATTTTTTACATTTTAAGAGTGAAGGTCTGAAACGACTTACTTGAAGCGACCCGCCTCTCTTACATATCGGTATGTATCCTGGCCGGAAGCATCAAGTGTTACATCATCTGAACAGACCAGCATATCATACAGTACATTCACAATAAGTTCAGGAATGCAGGTCATGATAGTAGATGAAAAACCCAAGAGCGTGCAACTGCCGGCACAACTTCTATACAGGCTGCAATGGCAGAACTTCACATCACGCGATACGATGGCAAACACTGAAAAAGTGGCCACAAGAGAGTTGAACCCAGAGCAGGGTTACACACAACTCTGCATCTAACATCAGGAGTACATAACCACCAAGAGTGTGCAACTGCCTGCACAACCTCTATACATTGCTGTGACAAAGGCAGAACTTCACATCACATGACATGGTTCAATGGGTTACACTGGTAAACAGTACAAAGTGACCACGAGAGTGTTGAACCCAAAGTACCAAAGCAAGGTTGCGTACGACCCTGCATCTGTCATGCACAGGGTGCAAATGATGTGTACGGGTTTGTCACGTAAAGTGAATTCCTGCCGTCGCAGGAGCTGGAGTTGCCTTGCACCTCTTGGGGTTGTGTACTCTTCCTTCGTTTTGGTATGATCAAGAGTACATAACCCCCAAGAGTGTGCAACTCCAGCGATGGGGTCTGCGACGGCAGAACTTCACATCATGTGACGAACCCGTACACATTATTTGCACCCTGTGCATGATAGATGCAGGGTCGTACGCAACCTTGCTTTGGGTTCAACTCTCTTGTGGTCACTTTGCACTGTTTACCAGCGTAACCCATTGAACCATGTCACGTGATGTGAAGTTCTGCCGTTGTCACAGCACTGAGGTTGCGCAGGCAGTTACATATTAGGGAGGTTTCGCTCTACGCAATTACGTATGAAAATCCGTATGTCGTACACGCCGGGGAGCGAGGGCAACTTTCATACGTAAAACTCTCTACGGATTTCCGTAGGAAAGCTGTTTCCTACGTTGGCCCCTCCGCAGGACTTTTTGAAATATTTTTTAGCATTTTCGGAATTTATCCATGGCAAATTCAAGCCGCGCGAAACACAAGGTACACACACCGTACACCACGTGAAAATACGATGGAAAACGCGGTTTCGGTTCGTGGTGCATGCGGTGGGCGCATGCAGCCAACGCGTCTCCAAAGCAACAAGGCATGTTTAGCAGTCGTGGAGAAATCACGTAGAGCGAAACCCAACAGCGCTGATCTTTACGTATGAAAATTACGTGCAGTTCCTACGTTATTTTCATACGTAAATCCGTAGAGCGAAACCTCCCTATTCTTGGAGGTTACGGGTATGTACTCTTGGTATGATGTACAGGGTTGCATGGCGGTTGAGCAACACAACTGGTACATGTACCATCACACAAGAACAAGAATACTGGCTGTACTGTAAACGCTCACCTCCGTGAATGCAAAAGTCACATTTGTGATCCTCAAGAGTATGCAAGGTGGTGATGTACGGGGAATCCGGCACAGCCTGAAAGCAAACACACACAAACACACAATTCAGTCAAAGCTTGACATCATATCCATGCAATGACCCACCGGCACGGGTCCAGCCGGATCACACAACAGGAGCAAGAGTCTTTAGACTAGAATAGACCGACACACACATGCGCACGGACACACACACACACACACAAACACACAGCTTGTCACCACACAAACACAAAGGAACAAAACAAGGATGGTGTATACCATGATAAATAAATCTAGGCATACAGTACATGCAATTGAAGCATTACGACTGCACTACAATTGCAGATCCCTACTCTGCAGTCCATCCATCCCAAGGACTAGGAAGCTCTAAAAGATTATTGCAAATATCAAACAAGAGACGATTTAGCGAAAGGTATGTACCTTTTTCACCCACTTGATTCCTTCCACCATAGTTATTCTGTAGCAAAGCATCATAATAAATGGCATAAACAAAGATAAACAAAGAGGTTGGTTACAGCAATCTCATCTTGCCGGGCCAACTAACATTTTAAATGGATCACCTACACACAACCCATAAGCAGAAGAGCACATGGCCATTAACACAATTACCAGATACTCCCATGCTCAAGGGCGGATTTGACAGTACCGAACAGAGCATATCGCCAACTACAACTGACCAAATACCAAGAGTCCAAGACAAATCATTATTGTCACAACGACCAATGCAGTCAGATTCACCAAGCATTCAAACACACAGGCATGATGCACATCTCTGTCTCTCTCTCTCAGTCTCTCTCTCAGTCTCTCTCTCTGTCTCTCTCTCTGTCCCTGTCTCTCTCTCTCTCAGAGCCATACCTTTCCTCCATGGTCATGACAGGTGGACCTTTGTTCTTTGCAATCTCCTCTACAAAAAAGGAGAAAAGCAAGTGTACAGTATCAGAGATTGCTTAAAGGTCGGCGTTCAATCTGACTTTCATCCCAAAAATTCAAATGAAGTAATGCTCACAGAACTGAGGAATATGTTCTGGTAGCTGCCAAAGTCAACAACACAGCCAGCCCATACGGTGCAGTGTGCAGCATTGCACAAGTTGTAAAGTACCGGGTTCGTTCACCCCAATCCCCAGCCGACTGATCAGACACGTGCACATCAACATACCATCGTTGTGGACTCCAACATAGAGCTCGTCACACATTTTGGATGCCTTGAACGAGACAAAGAAGCAAAGTGGACAATAGGACGTTAGAAACAACAGCCAGTGAAGTACAAAGAAGTCACAAATGCGCCCACGGTTGGATTTCAACATACAGTCAACTTCCCTAATAACGACTGCGGATATAACGACAATTCGCGAATAACGACAGAATTTCCATGCCCAGAGCAAAGTCCCATGTAGCTGTAATACATTATAATGAGACTTCGGGTATAACGACACTTCACGAATACGGACACTTTTCTGATGCCCCGCCGAGTGTCGTTATAAGCGAAGTTGACTGTACCACACTAGTCTATTGCTGAAGGTTTAATATCACACGCTGCTCACCCGGTTTGGGATGACGATATTTGCTACACTGCGCAAATATGCTACAATGCACAACAGAATTAGTGACTAGTTACTCCTCTCGAAAAGTTGAAGAGATTAGTGGCGCTCCGTGCCGAGGATATTGCGTTCCTCACAGACTAAAAAAAATCCGGCCAATGCCAATACAAGTACAGTGGTGCGGTACGCGGTGGTAGCATGCCTTCATGTCGTGTGTTAGTTTTCTTGTCACGTGCTATAAAGCCTATTGCTCACTCACACTGTATTTATGATCGACGAGCCATGTGTTGTGTTGGGCCCCAATGGCTTGAACTCTGGCACCCAAGGGACGCCCGTCGTCAAGAATCGCCAGTTGTCTCCTAAATCCACATCCTCGCCGCTGTGTCTGATTTGAGAGTCAGTGTGTGCTCTTGAGCCGCCTTTCACGCTTTGGTCTTTTTGAGTTGAGCTTCGATCAATCGTTCTTTCAGCTAATTTCTGTGACCTGTGTTTGTGTTGTCAAGACAAGTACACTTTGCCATGTGTATACGCACCTCACGTAGCAGCGCTGCACTGACTGTATCACAGTACGCAGGGTGTGTGTATCGGTGTAGTGCATGCGTACCATGTACTGTACCGCATTGGCTGGATTTGTCTCTTGACGGCGGGGCGCTCTCAAGGCACTTTTTATGGTATCAGTTGCAAAAAGCCAACAAAATATATACAAGTCTACTGTAGCTGCCAGGATGAAAAGAAGTCTGCAACATTGCCATTGCCCACAGACGTTATTATGGGATTCTTTTACAGTAACAACACTGTCTTCAACGTTACTTTTCAACATTCCATCACCAATCCTTATCCGGAGAAAGATCCAAATTAGGCCGACTATAATTATTGTGTGTGCAACTGGGATCATGTTTGAAGATTCCTTTCAAATCGAGTATGCCCAAAGAGCAGCCCAAACATAGGTTTTGATTGATCCTTCCAGTGAATATCTTGTTGATATGATCTCTGCCAAAGTTGGTCAATGAACTTCTTGAATATTACGACTGCAACTCTACGAACACCTGTGATCTATCCGTAGGGCTAATAGCACTACATCAGTCCGTACACTCTCTACGCCAGTCGCGACAAGCACTCAGAATTGCTCACCTGTCGAAGGAAGTTTGCATGTCCAAAGTGAACCATGTCAAAGCTACAGATAAATATAACAAAATCCGAGCAAAAAACGAGGGAATTTGGCTTGAGCAACAATTCGTGGGAATGGATATCGCCCCAGATAATACGCACCATCCATCGCACCAAGCACGACTGATAGACTTTTCTTTCTCCATTCCTGGTTGGTTTAGAGCTAAAAAAATAATAAGTGCCAAGAACTAGAACGCCTCCAAACAACTGCTCGAGTGAAATGTTCAAGCCAAAGTCAAAGGTGAAAACTGAAAACTGTTCTCCGGATGGAGATCGCGCGATCGAACTGAACATGATAGCGCGATTTTTGTGTACGTCACATCAGATGAGTACACATACTGTGACATAGTCATTCATCGTAGATCGTATACGTGTAGACTAGTGCACTGCAGTACTGGTAGATCTACAGAGTCGGATCGTGCCAGCGTACCAGTCCATGCATATGCAGTCAACAGAGGTCAGGTGGTCATGTGGGAACGTGGGCCGGGTCGCGCGTCGCGATGCCGGCAGAGCTAGCGCGCGGCACGTGCATGATCATGATGATCCTATTATTTTGTAGATCTACAATAGACTACATACTGTACTGAGTGCCCAGTACGTGTATTATCATGCTGCCATGGCATAGGCCGGCCGGTCATTCGTATCAAGACTTGACCGTTCAGCCTTCACTTCAGTTCTCCGCACTCCGCTGCATTCTACATCGTTACAAAAATGCAAACACATACCATCACTCAGCTGCAGTCCACTAGAGACGTCCACGTCCAGGTCCAGTCCAGGTCCAGTACGGGACATACCGCCTTACCGGTACTCATTGACATAGTCATTGTTTCCACAACTAAAACATGACGCCCTGTATAGGCTGTAATAGTAATAGTACTACTAATACTGGCTGTCCTTGGTATGGCCCATGCCCCATGGCCCTGGGCCACATGTGACATGATCTGATTGATTGATACAATGTATCAATCAATCGATGTCATCGTGTCAGCCTCGGCTCAGGTAGTAACTAGTATGCGGGCAAGTGATGGATGTCAAGACCATTATTATTATTATTATTATGTACCAGTACCACCCATCATCTTGATCACCATGGCAGTAGGCAGTATGCCAGCCAGGCCAAGTAAAGCCACAGCGCTAGCAGTAGCTTAGATCTACGCGCAACACACACACAGACTGAGACGAGAGATGCAGAGCCAGAGGATTCACGACACATAAACTGCAGAGTCTCTCGGATCTAGTCACTGAGTCAGTCACACATACTGTACCACAATGATGTAACTGACATGAATGCTGCCATTACTGGTACGTACGATGCATGGCAATACTAGGCAGGGGCGGGGCCTTGCGCACTGCAACAATATGGCTACTGACAGTCTGTGACATTCCGCAGTGGCACGGTGAAGATCTTCATTGTACATCAGTGTGACAATAAAATTTGTAGCATAATGAAGTACATGTACCTCTTACTATGCCGGCATCAGCAGTTTCAGTACCTATCCTTACATATCCCTACCTATCCCTACCTATCCCTACCTATCCCTAGTGCAGTAGTGCAGTAGTGTCACTACTACTACTAGTAAGTACTAGTGGCATGAAACTCACTGAAAGTAAGTTGATGCTGGGAATAACTCCATGCACACTCATACGCCCCCCCCCCCCTCCAATCAACAAACAGTTTGACACAGGCCCACACACGGACACACACGGACACGCACGGACACACACACACATACACACACACACACACACACACATACACATACACACACACACACACACACACACACACACACACACACACACACACACACACACACACACACACACACACACATGATACGGTGACACACACACACATGATACGGTGACACACATACACACACATACACACAAATGTGTACTTGCTCACTGCCAACATTGGCAGTATCACACCAGCATAAGCACACCAGCCTGTCGCCAGACGAGGTGCAAAACAAGGCTGTGCTATGCCTATGCTACAAAAACATGTTTGCACAGCCTTAGTAACTTGGTATGATGGACATGTATTGGAATCTGCTGAGTAGGACTGAAGCTGACACTCCGCACACTCAAGGGCAGCACTCTCAAAAGAAGAATGTTGAGAACCTATGGAAAACATGAAATGTGACAACAGTGGATACAATCTCCATCATTCAATTCGATCACGGATATTAAACAGGGTGTAGGAGACCCTGACAAGGAATTAAAGTTAGAAACAAAGAAGCCTTGTTGTAAAATAGCTCTACAGCAAAAATTCTGAAGCTGTTGCTGTCAGATTCAATCTCCAAACTGACTGAGACTTTGTAGAAGTAAGTATTCAGTGTACATTGACTATTATACACTCTGTGCACATTACTAAACTCCTCACTGATAGCCCGGGACCTCCCGGTAACCTACCAATGCCCGAGGACAAGTGCACCAGATTGCTGGAACAGTCATACTACCGTAGTACTGAGCAAGTCAACACGCTCCGAAACACAAACCGTGACGGTGGCGTTTTCAAGCCGGCACTTGGCCAGCCGTGACTGTTGTCCCAAGTCTGCAAATAACCTTGGCAACAGCCCACGCTTTCGCTGGACGCTGAATAAACGCAAGGAGCCTTGCTTGCTGGATTACTTGCCTGCACGGGCAGTGCTCGCCACATCCGAGGCAACGATATGCCAGACTGGCTCAGAAACCGATTCCTCACCAATGACAATTATCCGGCGCAAATCAAGTCAGTTCAGCCAATAAACGTACACACAGATGGCCGCATGCAGTTGTAGCTAGACTGAGAGTGTTAGCACCGGCCTGTAGAACACAATGAAGGAAAACAAGACTTCGCCGGTGTGTTCATTAAGTTAGTTGAGGGGGCCTCAGTTGAAAAGTGAAATTCCTGAAGAACAAATTGACTATCACCATCACGGCTCATTGCAGGGATCCAACTTCACTTTAGGCCAGCAGTCATCCACTACTAATCTGAGTCATCATCCCAGCAGGGACCGTTCAACATTTTTCCGAAACTGAAAACAGGGGAGAACGTATAATGCAGCAGGCAAAGTTTGCTGCTGTTCTGTACTATCAAGGACCTGGTGCGTATCGTGCAGGTCGGTCGTTTGGCTTTGATCTGCCACGGCCATTGTTGCAGTGCTCCCCCCCCCCCCTCCCCCACCTCGACCGATTCTTGTTTGCACCTCATTTTGCGAGTCGATAGATGCATAGCTTTTTTTAAGAAACCAGGTGATTGACAGTAGCCGGCGGCTTGGCACACTATGCCGGGCCGTGATTGCACTGCTAAGTAACCAGGTGATTGACAGTAGCCGGCGGCTTGGCACACTATGCCGGGCCGTGATTGCACTGCTAAGTAACCAGGTGATTGACAGTAGCCGGCGGCTTGGCACACTATGCCGGGCCGTGATTGCACTGCTAAGTAACCAGGTGATTGACAGTAGCCGGTTTGGCACACTATGGGCCGTGATTGCACTGCTAAGTAACCAGGTGATTGACAGTAGCCGGCGGCTTGGCACACTATGCCGGGCCGTGATTGCACTGCTAAGAGCACTGTGGTGACAGGGCAAAATCCACTCGTTGTAGTTGCCAAATGCGGTGTTGCTTCATGTGTCACTTCATATTGACCATTACACTGGCAAATGTCATATTGACCATTACACTGGCAAATGTCATATTGACCATTACACTGGCAAATGTCATATTGACCATTACACTGGCAAATGTCATATTGACCATTACACTGGCAAATGTCATATTGACCATTACACTGGCAAATGTCATATTGACCCGCATTACACTGGCAAATGTCATATTGACCCGCATTACACTGGCAAATGTCATATTGACCCGCATTACACTGGCAAATGTCATATTGACCCGCATTACACTGGCAAATGTCATATTGACCATTACACTGGCAAATGTCATATTGACCATTACACTGGCAAATGTCATATTGACCATTACACTGGCAAATGTCATATTGACCCGCATTACACTGGCAAATGTCATATTGACCCGCATTACACTGGCAAATGGAATTTCAATTCCATTAAAAGCATCAAACATTCACGGCATTTAATTGTTGATTAGGAGCTGAGCAAGGAGGAAATGTCATTGAAGACAAAGCCAGAGGAAATGTTGAACAGTCGCTAAGGCTAAGATGACTCCTATGCACCATAGGTGAGTGGTTAGAGTGGCACTCTGGCCTATAGCAAAGGTCTCTGCTCTGGCCTACAGTACTGACGGGCGCCGAAGAACTGGGGGGGTCAGGGTTCTAGCCTAGCCCGTTCTTATTTTTAGCGAACACAGACGTTTCGTTCTTATTCGATGGTACAGTCTTACATGTACATTTATGCAGAGTTATACGTCTGAGGGTACTTTACTGTGCACATTACGGTTTCCGTTCTTATCTGCAAAAAATCCAGCCGGCTAGATCGTTCCTTAAAAATGGTGAAATTCTAGCCTGGCGACGGTCTGTTCTTCGACGGTCTGTTCTTCGACGGCTTGTTCTTCGACGGCCTGTTCTTCGACGGCCTGTTCTTCGACGGCCTGTTCTTCGACGGCCTGTTCTTCGACGGCCTGTTCTTCGACGGCCTGTTCTTCGACGGCCTGTTCTTCGACGGCCTGTTCTTCGACGGCCTGTTCTTCGACGGCCTGTTCTTCGACGGCCTGTTCTTCGACGGCCTGTTCTTCGGCGGCCTGTTCTTCGGCGGCCTGTTCTTCGGCGGCCTGTTCTTCGGCGGCCTGTTCTTCGGCGGCCTGTTCTTCGGCGGTCTGTTCTTCGACGGTCTGTTCTTCGACGGTCTGTTCTTCGACGGTCTGTTCTTCGGCGGTCTGTTCTTCGGCGGTCTGTTCTTCGGCGGTCTGTTCTTCGGCGGTCTGTTCTTCGACGGTCTGTTCTTCGACGGTCTGTTCTTCGGCGGTCTGTTCTTCGGCGGTCTGTTCTTCGACGGTCTGTTCTTCGACGGTCTGTTCTTCGACGGTCTGTTCTTCGACGGTCTGTTCTTCGGCGGTCTGTTCTTCGACGGTCTGTTCTTCGGCGGTCTGGTCTTCGACGGTCTGTTCTCCGACGGTCTGTTCTTCGACGGTCTGTTCTTCAGCGGTTATGTTCTTCGACGGTCTGTTCTTCGGCGGTCTGTTCTTCGACCGTCTGTTCTTCGACGGTCTGTTCTTCGACCGTCTGTTCTTCGACCGTCTGTTCTTCGACCGTCTGTTCTTCGCGCCCGACAGTACTGTATAGCAAATGTCCCTGCTTCGGGTCCTGGTGGTGACAGTCAATTTTTCTTCAGGCTTTTTTTCCATTTCCAATCCCTCAAACTTGTGGAAATTTTTAAGTTCAGAATGTCCACATACTTCCCCGTCCCGGCTGCTGTGCAGTGAAAGACTTTGAGATAAAAAGAGAATTATTCACGACTAAACACGTGGGTCTGAACCCCTGTACATTCACCTCACTCTGAACTCTCCATACGATCGCCATTGCACTAAACTCGGGTAAAGGAAAAGCTAGCGGCCCATAGTCAATTCTGACCGTAGAGGCAAGAGGTGTTAGAGACCCCCCATGTTTCAATGAGCTCCACATAGTGAGGGTGGTGCTCATCTCCTCTCCCTCGTCGCCTTTGCGCCCGTCTGGATCCCATGGTGCGGTGCCGCCAGTTGCTTCAGTGTGTAGTGCGACTCATTGTCCTTTTTTTGTTTTTGATTTATTTTACAAGTAGTTCGTTGCCTCAACAGTACAATGTACAACTTCAAAGACGGTCAAACAGAACACAAAATAACAGAGGGTCTTCAGAACCGTGCGCCCGTTTGGGCCCCACAACGCAGCACGGTACTTGTATCCCCCAGTGTATGCATCACTTTTCGGCTCCCGTTTGTATATGCTGCTGTGCCGCACTTTTTGTTCTCCTTCACATGCCGCGGCATTTGTTACACATGCGTCCATTTGTTACATGTGCCTCCATTTGTTACACATGCCTCCATTTGTTACACATGCTGTCTCCATTTGGCTCTACTCATACTTGCATGTCTACTGTCTTTGTTTCCCTTCCCTTTCGTCACAGAAAATATCGAACATAGCCTTGTACAAGCGCTGCGATGCTGGGCCTATTAGCAACCTGGTGCTTGAGTCATGATGGCACCTCTCTGGCCATGTGCTGAGATTACAGATGGAGGCACCCGCACAGTTGGAGCCGAGTGGCGTGATAATTTGCATCTGAGAGCGGCATATGGCGAGGAAGGCTCCAGACGGCCCTCACATATACTGTGTCATCGGACTTAAAGTCAACGGGTCAAGGACAACAGGAGACCCTGCAGAACCTCCACCAGCTGCAGGGGGCAGCTTGGGACAGGCCAACGTGGAGGCAGCTCTGCAGCTACATTTGCGAGAAATTGCGACATTGAGGACACAAATGCGCCAAGACTGGACTAAACATTCAATTGTTGTTAACACTGATGCCAATATTTCACTACTACTCAAAGAACACTTTGTGTTGTCTCTCACCAACTACAAGCAGCAGTATAGTCGGCATATTTTTTCATTTCGTTTTGTACATCTTCGTTTGTCCGAATAGTGTGTGTGTGTTTGTGTGTGTGTGCGTGCGTGCGTGCGTGAGCGTGTGTATGTGTGTTGTCTCAAAACGACGGACCGGACGCAAAAGTGCATTTACTACTTTTTACTATTCAATAGAATGACTGGAATCACTGGAATCCCAGGATACAAAATAGGAATTATTGTCATGGGATGACATTGGCAGCAAACACAGCACCAAACTGCTCATTCCACACAGCTAGACCCTATGCTGAGTGTACTTACCGCCAACGAGCTGGGAAGTTCTATTGACTTGGACTGCCTACTGCGCGGTGGATCCAGCTACTTGTGCACCTGGGAAAGGTCAAGCATAAAGCAAAGAACAAGTCAACAGCAGGAATCGAACTCTGGCAATGTTACGGCATTAGAAACATCTTATCCCTGACTGTCTACAGTGCAGAGATCTGTTAACATCGACAGTGACAGCTTTGTTGCATTTCACACATATTCTTCGATGTTTCCCCAGGTTTGTGGACTAGAGCCTGGGGCAATGATTTTAACATTGGCTCACAAATTTCAATGGGGAAATTATACCCTGCAGTACGCTCTTAAAACTTTGAAGAAAGCTATGACGTACACAGCAAATCGCTTTCCTCACTGCATCCCATTCTAATCCACATGTCCACATGTCCACATGCACAACGCACGCAAGGGCGTATGCACGCATGTACACATGTACACACTCATGTACGCATGCGCACACATGCACACACCAACACACACACACACACACACACACACACACACCAGCACACACATACACACACACGCGCGCGCGCGCGCACACGCACACATACATACACACAATTAGTAGCTTGTTAATAAAGGACAACAGAGGTGGTCAAGTTTCAACCTACATCGTCTCTGTACGCCAAGAGAGCGCTCACTAGCGATTTGACCAACGCTTTCGTAGTGATGTTGGAAAGAACTCACAGACTTGACTGGTGATTCGACCGGCGATATCGGATAACTATTCTCATTCTGTGGTGTACCTTCACCAGTCGGTTGTGTATCGTCCGTGCCAGAAGACGTGGTGGTATCTCCGTTAACAAACCTGGTGAACATTTTCATGCATCTTTGGCCGTACTTCTCCGCTAAAAAGCGATAGTACTGCAAGCAAAGGACAGTTGAGCACACGCAGCAATCCTGACAATATGACCATAATGACCATTATGATCAGATGAACACAGAAGCAATGCCAGTCCCTGTATCGGGGCCTGTTCATCTGTTCTCCCAATAGTAGCTCTGCAGTTTGACCTGCATGTATGGATGGTTGAGCTGCATGTGTATGGATGGTTCAGAATACACAGGTTCATGTTTGCTTTGTGCTTCAAAATTAGACAAGAGTCGTCCGAGATACGGGTCCTGTACTGGTCACACTACAGTGGCGTGCGAGTAGTGCAAAAGAACTTTATCATAGGTGAGTAATTTAGTAGACTACTCGTACTGCCTTGTTCATGGCAATCTTGCGAATAACGACCCTCGATCAAGCATGAGACAAGTGCCGCTATTCACGAGTTGTCGCTTTTCGTCAAGTTGAAAGTATGCAGTATTGGTGGCTAGGTCGGAAGATCATGATTGTCGTTATTCGTGAGTTGTTGTTATACCTAAGGTTGCAGCTATGCCGTGTTTCTTCTTGGAGTCATCCACCAAGGAATCAAAGTCAAAGACTCAGGGCATTTCCACAACAATAAATACACTGGACACGCAACAAATCACAGGTAAGATTGGCCAAAAAAAGAGCCGAGGTTGTCATGGTGATATTGTGACGAAGCACAATGATGTCAATTTATACAGCTGTACTGATTTGAGAAGTAATGGTATGAAATGCCTAGTCAGATTTTCAACTGGCTTCGTCTCTTCGTGTGCTAATATCTTTCCCTCCGACTAAGTCTCTATTTAAACGTATGCATATGTATCCATCTATGGACATTGTCAGCAAGGGGGTTGCATCCATGAATATCACTAGCCAGGCTGCACGCAAGCTGGGCATAACAGCAGCACATACCTTAGGAAGGAAGAGAAAGATGGCCATTATCGCCACGGAAGCTAGCACAGCCACAGCTATGAACAGACTAACAAGATTCTTGTCCGTGGTGTTTCCTAACGCAATCACGATTGCCCACACAGGAAAAGGTGCTGCGAACGCTAACTTGATAAAGCGACGTTCGTTGAACTTCTCGGGCGTACTCAGCGGAGTAGAGTTGTTGTAGAGAAGAGTAGCAACCACCAGCATCAAGTTGTACAGTAACGTTCCATAGAAACCCAAGCTCATTTCCTCATTGCATATCGTATTAACGGCAACCTTTGCAGCCGAGGAACAAGCAGACAAACACACACACATGCGTACACGCTCACGCACATACATACACATGCACATGCACACACACACACACACACACACACACACACACACACACACACACACACACACACACACACACACACCGAGGACCAGTTCAGAACAGTCACCAGCATGATTGTCATGAGATTGCCATTTTGCCATTGGCATGATCAAGCCAATTCGGATTGATTGCTTTGCCTACTCCCGTCAAGTTTGTAAATCTATTGGTAAATACATACCGTAATACCGGAAAGTCTAACGAGTCACGAAGTCTAACGTTTTAACGACCAATTATTTTTCGATATTTGAAAAATACGTTATCGCTAGATGTCTGTGCAGCGATGCGCATACAGATGGGTGGCCAGGTAGCCACCGTTAAACTTTCTGCATGTAATCATGCCAAAATTACAAAAATGTTTTTAAAACGTTTTGGTCGTTAGACTTTCTGGTTTTACAGTATCCCACTCAATGACAAGGGACATGTACGTTGAATCAGGGCTAGACTGTCCAGTGTTTTCTTTTTGAATCAGGGCTAGACTGTCCAGTGTTTTCTTTTTGAATCAGGGCTAGACTGTCCAGTGTTTTCTTTTTGAATCAGGGCTAGACTGTCCAGTGTTTTCTTTTTGAATCAGGGCTAGACTGTCCAGTGTTTTCTTTTTGAATCAGGGCTAGACTGTCCAGTGTTTTCTTTTTGAATCAGGGCTAGACTGTCCAGTGTTTTCTTTTTGAATCAGGGCTAGACTGTCCAGTGTTTTCTTTTTGAATCAGGGCTAGACTGTCCAGTGTTTTCTTTTTGAATCAGGGCTAGACTGTCCAGTGTTTTCTTTTTGAATCAGGGCTAGACTGTCCTGTGTTTTCTTTTTGAATCAGGGCTAGACTGTCCTGTGTTTTCTTTTTGAATCAGGGCTAGACTGTCCAGTGTTTTCTTTTTGAATCAGGGCTAGACTGTCCAGTGTTTTCAGTTTTTGCAATTATTTAGAATACAGGCAGCAGCAGCAGCAGCAGCAGCAGCAGCAGCAGCAGCAGCAGCAGCAGCAGCAGCAGCATGCTCTACTTTTAAAACCAGTATCCCGGTGCATACTGCTGCCCACGTTAAACTGCTGCCCCGTGACGTTAAACTCCTCAGTGCACGTGCATATTACCAATCTCTGTGAGCTCCAAGCCTAGCCCGCCAGCAGACAAGCAGTGATCTAGCACAGCAGCACATGATGAGCAGCAGTCTAGCCGTGGCAGCACTGTGTAGCTCAGCTAGCACCGGAAACAAGCACACATCAGCGTCCCTACATTTGGCGTCTTGACGAGAAGCACAGTTTTCGGAGGTGCTGAGGCCGTCCAGATTGTTGTTAGCACCATCTGTGGAAAGAGAAGAGTGCACAGATTTGAAACATTCAAGCTGCAATTTTGAAGCAAGATCTTTATTCTTCATTCTTGTCTCATTCTCATTTGTCCTTCTGGATATTGTTATGCTTTTCTTTTTAGCGCGATTCCCCAGAACCTGCTGCCATGGTCTTGTCTCTCCTCGTGTAATCTTCTTAAAAGAAATAATGACAAAAGCCCAAATCAAACCATGCAATACAATTCTCACCTGAATTGAAGCGAGTGCAGTGGTGATTAGGAACTGGATATACGGTTCGGTGTACTTCACCTTCCGCTTCAAGCCCTTGCGCTTCGAGCGGGCGAACAGCCTGTAGATGCGATTCGTCTTGATGACCATGGCCCCATAGCAGAAACTGAGCGGTACTGTGAGAAGATAGCGGCGCACACCACACACGGCAGTGCTGGGTGCAGCAAGGTGCACTAAGACACCGGCCAGGGCTAGATACATGCCCGCAAAACAACACACCGTCAAGTCTCGGCTGGTGGCACGGATGTCTGGCGCGTCCCAGTTGCTAACGTAGAAAATGAGAAATAGAGTGAGGATGAAAAAGACGAGTGCCGAGATGGACCAAATCGCCTTGGGAAAGGGATCAAGGTAGTGTGGATGGCGCGGCACCAGATTCACACATACAGACTGAGTCGCATCCGGGGTCTCTAACTCGCCGCAGCGTACGCACTGTCCCTCTTTCGATATATGGAACTGTTCACATTTCTTGCATGACCAGCAACACCCGCCCTTCACCGCAAGATGTGTGATAGGAATAGTCCCTGGGCGGCAAGGTACGGCACACATTGAACGCTTTCCCATCAGGCTCGACTCCGAAAGACCATCATCAATGCTCAACTCCTCGAATGTTTGAATCCATTCACCTTCACGGTAAAAACGTTGAAGACCCTTCTTGGGGAGTTCGTCAACCGTGATAGGTCTTCCACTGGCCTCCCACGTTCCAATGTTGACAAAGTCAGCGCTAGAATCGGATGCGGTCTCATTCTTCCGGTAATGCAGAATACTGTACGTGAAGTTAGAACCTGTAAAGGGTACAAATGATCGGCTATCTCGCCCCTCAAACTTGAATCTCATCTGATCAAACGGCGAGTAGAACACATTCTGGCGCAGGACATTAATGAGGTCGGGGCCAACAAGGACTCCTTTGCTTGTGTCGTTCACAGCACTGCATATGGTCTTGTTTCCACACTGTTGCTCAAGCACACTCTCTAATGCCTGCAAAGCGATAATAACAGAACGGATAACCAATGGCACCTTGGCATCTATGTAGAATAGTGGGCTTTCTTCGGCAGTGGTGGATGCGTTGTAATTGCCTTCACCGAACAAGTAGTCAAAGTATCTTCTGTACCACACATTACGCTTGCCCGTTGGGAAGCTTTCAAAGGGGGATGTTGCAAGGTCTTGGTTGAATCCATCATCAATACCGGTGTACGGCTGGAAGGCAAGAAGTCGTCCTTCCAGCAGAGCAGGAAAGCGCTGAGCCAACGGTACATTGCCAGACCAGGCGTCCGAAGCTATCCATATGCGCTCATACAGGTTGGCCTTGATGTCTGCTGATTGATTACTAGCAAACGCTTCTACTTGTTCAAAGAACAGCCGAGTCACATAGTGCTGGGCAAACACAATCACCACACTAGCGTTCCGTGTCCAAGTCTCACTCAGCTTAGTCACAGCTTGTCTGAAAGGGGGATTTCCCGGCTTCTGTATATCCAGCTCGATCTCAGCAGCCACACAGAAGCTAGCGTTGGAGGCTTGTTTCCTCATCCAGTCGCGTGCATATTTGCCATACTCGTCTGTACCATGGACAAACGTGATAAACGTCCAGTTGAAGTGTTCCAACACGGCAATCATTGCTCCGATCTGGATCCGGTCTGGTGGGACTGTGCGAAAAAACTTGCCAAAACTTTCCTGTTCTCGCTGCGCAGTCCCGTTCATGTTGTTCGACGTCGACGCGTAATTGATGACAGGAACGTCGAAGATCGAAAGCATCGTGGCAAGCGTGTTCGTACAGTCGCTTTCCGACGATCCAATAACCAGAGACACGGGACGACCAGCGAACTTGTCGTGACACTGTTCTCTTTCGTTGGTGTAGTCGAGAGACTTGTCACGAACGATCGTATTCTTCGAACAGCTATCGCGCAAGTCGTAACCAACGTCCAGATCAGAGCGATACTGCTCTATAGCCCAACGCATAGCTTCCATCCGCTGAAACCCCTCGGGTCGGATTGTATGCGAGCAGGAGGAATTCGTGTAGTTCCACTCTCGCAAGGGGAAGAAACCACCGAACACTACACTCCCGACTCGGCCCCGGCAGCTGGACTCCGCGCGGCACGGTCCGTAAAAATTGTCGTCGCTCTTCGTCAGTACCAGTGCCTGGGTACCGATCCGCTGCATTCCGTCGAGCCCCAGGTGATGCACGATGATAGCCGTGAGCAGCACACCGCCAAGTGCATCAAACAAGCGAGGCAGGGACCACTCCATCGCTGATGGCTTCAGCGCTCACCGAAACAATTCGGTACGGGTGGCGGCGACAGTAATGGGCGGCATTCGATGATTCGTTTGTTTCCTCGCAGTAGCCACAGTTGACAACGGCGTAGAAGGAATTGATTTGAACGCAGCAGAGACACTACCAGCAGCGTGGAGGGAATGTTTGTTCTAATGTTTATCGAAGGTCTTGCCTTTTCCACCTATCGTCAGAACAAAACGCAGACACGGACATCATCACACTGTACTGCGCTATTTCGGGTAAGGCAAGCTTTACTTTAGTCTAGATCAGTAGATGTAATGGCAAAAAATAGCCAGTAGTAGTCGGTATCTACATGACATAATCATTACCGGTATGTTGATCTAGGACTAGGTGTGCACTAGTACTAGTGAGCAGGGAGTAGTAAAATACTCCCTGCTAGTGTGTGATACTTATTTTAGGCCTTTACTACAATAGTTGTAGAGTCGACGTCGTCAGAACGCATATCGCAGGCACACGACGTACACCATGTACACGGGTAAGGATGTCACACTGAGCCTGACAAGTGACCTGGTGACAATGCGTGGTCGCCGGTGTACCAGTACAGTACTACAAATACAATGACTACAATAGTATTAGTAGTTGCACCAGTTATCATGGTTATCTGCCAATACAACACAGAGTCTGTAAGTGTAACAGCTGCACCACACCACTACACAGTCTACAGCAGATCCTTACTATAATACTAACTTAGCATGACTAAAAAGTAAAAGCCCAACCTAAGAAGAAAGTGAAGTCCTTCGCCTTGCCTTGGTGTGTGATGGATGGGGTGACTTGGAGAACAACAGTACTATACTGAACGTCTCTTATCCGGGCAGAACTCAGATTTGCCCGGATCTTAGGAAAACTCATCTGCCATGTATCATGTCGTTTTTGGAAGAAGTTTGTTTGGCACGATTTGCACACATTCAGGTAACAAAAGGAATCCATTGATAAAAATGTGTGGATTACACAGGTTGGCAGTGACAACATGATAAGAACTTGTGCACACGAAAAAAGTTCAACCCCCCCCCCCCCCCCCGAAGTCGAAGCACTTTTGCCATTGGAACTCAAGCCGAAGGTGCCCGGTAGAGAGACATGCCCGCATCTGAGGCGTCCGGATAAGAGACGTTTGAGTGTACTAACGTGAGTATTAAAACGTCTTTTATTCTAAGCCCCACATCAAGTGAATAACAGCAAGAAGGTACATGTACAAGATCATAGTTAGAGAGAAAAAGGGAAACTAAGGAAGAGTGAAAATGACTTTCCGGTTTTACAATGCTTCGGAGTATGTATGGTGTAGAACTGCAGAAAAATGTGCAAGTCCTGATAGTAATTGCTAGATATTAAATGCTCGTTCTGAGACAAACCGTTCAACCTCCCCTTGCATTGTCTACTAATATAATAAGGGTACACAGCGGTTGTACATGTACATGTAGTTCTAACTCTACTTGGTTGTAGATTGGGCTACAATAGGGGGGGGGGGGGGGCAATCGGGGGTAGTAGCAGTAGTAGTAGAATTTAGGGTAATCGGGGTAGGGGTTTGATCGGGTAATAAGTTCGGGTATTTCCGACTCTGGGTAGCACCGGTACCGTATTGGGTATATCAGGCACAGCGACACACAGCATTGCCTATGTAGCTGATTCAGTATGAGTTCCCCGTGTAAAATGTCACAACGTTTGAGCATCATGTCAACATCATGAAATCATTAACTTAATTTTGCACTGTATTTTTTTCTAGTCTTCAGAGTACGCGTGCTAGCCGATGTGTACGTCACCGTTTGTGTTCTCATTCCCAGTTTGTTTTCCTCGTCCCCACACCGTAGCTGGGCCGGGAGTTCTGCTGTGGTTTTCTCTCTTTATCAGGCTCATACTATGCAGCACCTCCGTACGTATGTATTATCCTAGATGTGTGCACTCACCTCTAAGCTGCACCCTCTATGTTTTTCTTCTGCTCCCATTTTCTCCTTGAGCAATCATCTTGCACATTCCCAACTTCTTTCTCCGTTCTGTGGTGACGTTCCCGCGGATGTGCAGATCTCGGCCTCCAGCCGAGTCACTCAGTAATTACGGGTAGCACATGTGCCCAACTACCAAAATATCACCCCCAGTTGTAAATCTCTGGGACGAGCACTAGTATATTGACTATTGTAGCCACATTCAGTTTGACTCCTAAACAGTTGATGGAGTACAGCAAACTCAAGGTATGTTACTATTGCTGGCAGCAGGGAGTAGTAAAATCTGTACCAGAATTTTGCGACTCCCTGATTAGCCGTAAAGAAGTACGCAGGTGCAGCACATGTCCCACACGAAACAGCCGTTTCTTGTCTAAAACCAGTTCAAACCAGTCAGAAATATCAATATCAGCATGATTTTTATCATATTCATATTTCGTATTGTCAATCCATCTGAGATGGGCTTGGGAATAAAATGAGCCAACTAAGAAATTAGTGCCAGATGAGTTCTGCACAGCACAGAGCGCATGCTCCAAATGCGGAAGGTGCACACATCCAAGCAATTACTTCTAAATGTTCTGAGGAAGCCAGCATCTTGCCTCTTTATCGGTATCAGCCAAGTTGTATCAATTCCTATTTTAAGGACTACCATAACTTAGAATCGATTTTCTTGCCACGTTCACCGGTGCGTACACGTGACTAAAGAAGAACAATACATGATTATTGGAGTGATACAATTATACGACAGAGTACTAAGATGAGCAGGAACATGGAGGTGAGATAATAATTAGGAAACCTACACATTACCACAAAATATACAATGTGTAAACTTACGAATATATCTTTATTGCTACTACAAGTTTCTTTTGCCTACATAGAACTGGCTTATACCGACGAATGCACACAGCTTCAAGCGCCTGTAATTGCCGCTTGTATCGTGTGCGACAAAGTACAGTGAAAGGCGAATCATCTTACTCCTCCAGACATTTAGGGAGCGACAATACATGAACTTGGATACACAGCAGACTTCTTACTATCATTGTTCTCATCAAGGTCCTTGGTTTCGACATTTCCGTTATCGTCACTCTCATTATCGCCGGACTAATAGAATAATTCTCATAGTGTGAGAGCTCATCATTACTCAGAATGACGAATCCTGAAATCGGAATAACGGAATCATGGAGAAAACCTGTGTGCAATTAGTCATTCAATTGCCTGTATGTCCAAGAGGCAAGACAAAGCAAGTATGGAAGCTTCATGCTACACTGTCCTTTCCGGTGTAAACCTACGGGCAGAACAGTCACCCTACATGTCGTGTCTGCGTTTTAGTGAAGACTGTCCGGGCTTTCCAAGCGAGGGCTATCCTGAGCACTTGGCAATTGAGGGCTATTCCGTGCACTTGCCAAGCGAGGGCTATCCCGAGCACTTGCCAAGCGAGGGCTATTCCGTGCACTTGCCAAGCGAGGGCTATCCCGCGCACTTGCCAAGTTAGGGCTATCCCGAGCACTTGTCACGGGAGGGCTATCCCGAGCACTTGCCAAGCCAGGGCTATCCACGCTTGCCAAACGAGGGCTATCCCGAGCACTTGCCAAGCCAGGGCTATCCACGCTTGCCAAACGAGGGCTATCCAGACTGGGCAATCGTTCAAATTGAAATGTAATCTTCTCCTTAGATACTGATTTTACAGGCTGGAGGCTGCAGATAGTCGACTGCGAGTTGAAAATTGTCATGATATCCACTTCTTCAATGGGACACAGAATTGATCTACTTACACTTCTGCCAGTGCTATCTATACCTGGGCGCCGTGTACGTTGCTGACCCACTGATTGCCCAACACCTCCGTCCGGTTCGGTGGTAAGGCTGGAATGCTTTCTACTCTTGGGTGGTGATACTGCCAGTTCAAACGCACTGTCCATCGCTTGTGCACCTTCATCTGCTTCCCTTGCCACGTAAGCATTGGCGATGTAGCTTTTGCGTGCGGTGTCAAGGGCCACGCTGGCGGACTGTGTGCGTCTGTCTCTTGCTGTGTATGGCTGACCAGGGGGAACTGTTACCGACATGGATGTACCACTTGCTCCTGACTGTCGAGATCTCGGCACGTGGCTTGGCCCGACCGAGGAGAACACATCCTCCGAGTCTGCAACTGAAGTGTTGAACGGGCTTAGATACCGATAGTTCATTTCACTTTCCGGTCTGTTGCGGGGTTCAGCTGGTAATGAGGGTAGAAGGCTTGCTAAGCACTGCTGCTGCTGCTGCTGCTGCTGCTGCTGTTGTTGCTGGTGTGCTATGATCTCGGTGCTGTCTGTGCCAGTCGTAGCAGTGGCAGCAGCAGCTGCTGCTGCTGCTGCAGGAGGACCACACTTCCCAATGAAGCTAGTGTCTGTCACGTGGGCTGCCTTTGCCTGCTCATCGTTGCCCTGCGGAAGCTTATCAGTGTCATCAGCCAGTTCTGTGCCAGTCTCACAAAGCAGCTGAAGCGGTATATCAGTAGCCGTAGCGCACACCGGTATGTCACCCGACTCAGGCATTAGTCGCATGTGATCAGTCTTGCGGCGGCGGCATCGACTCAGAATCTTTCTGACTGAGGAGATGAAGTGGCGCAAGGCCGCAGCCACCTGACGTTTCTTTACAGGCCCAGTGAAGACAGCGACTGGCAAGATGTTACCCAAAATCTTTGCCAAAGTCTGGGAGATGCTCGCGATTTCTGGATGCCGTTCTTTGGTAATATACATGCCCCATGTCAGAGATAGTACTACCAACAACCAAGCAATCAAAGCCATTAGCTGATTCTTCATCCAGTTGTGCTGCCCTTCCAGCTTCCTAAAATCCCGTGGGTGGTATTGACTGACGCAAGAGGGATTCTCCGTGAAGAATGCATCATATCTGCAAGCCTCCAGTACCACGGCCAGATCTCCATTCCTGTTTTTGCAGTGCTCCACATGGACAAGACACCAGCCACAATACACTAGAGTCAGCATGACTTGAGCAAGGACCGTGGTCGAGTACCATATGTTGTTACAGTAATAATAACGTCTCTGATGGTCATCCACGTAAAGCACCATGCCGAGGTTGAAGTTGAGCTGCGTGATCGCCGGGACAACAACGTGGGGTACGAAAATAAAGGCCAGAATCATCTTCATTCGGTGTGGCGATGGGTCAATCTGCTCTGTGGTTGTAGTTGTAGTTACAGCTGGAGTTATAGTTACAACTGGAGTTCTAGTTTCTGCTGCACCGTTCCCATCGTTGCTATCATTGCCGTCATTCTCATCGTTCCCATCACTGAATTTTGGTTGATTTCCTGAAGTGTCGTTGCCATTTTCAACCTCAGCAGCATCTGTAGCTGGCGCTAGTGTCTGTTGACTTGAGGTGCTCCTAATACTTGACATGTGTCGTAAATGCTTTGCACTTGGCTCGCTTGTTTCAGAGGTCTTTTTGTCGGCATGCTTTAGGGAAGGCCTGCGCCCTGATTCTTTGCGCTGCTGCCGAATCTGCCGTGTCTTTTCCATGTGCTGTGGCGATGGCTTCGGCTCATCGTAATCATCATCTGTCAGTCGATTAATACGCTTTGAGTCGTTCTTCCTTTGTTCCAGGTGTTGGCTTATCATTTTTCTTCTCATGGCGTCCCCTGCTGATTTGCTTAGCCTCATTGATGATGTCGGGGTTCCAGCGGGTGATTGTGCATAGACAGAGAACGGAGAGCCCATGCCAGAGTCACCGCCGCCAGTTGACGGTTGAAGGGGACATGGAAGTGACTGAGCAGGTGAAGCCGTATTGCTGAATGCATATTGTGATGAACCCGAGCCGTTAGACTGGTTCGAAGGCAAACGAGTTCGTGAAGACGTTCCTCTCTTGAAAGCCGCATCGCCAGAGCTGTTTGACGGACGTGTCTTTGGCAAGCTGTCATCCAGAGCGCCGCTGCCCAGCGATGGTGTATGTTTTCCCCAAGCATGACATGGGGAGAAAGTCGCACCACTGTCCACTGATAACTTCTGTCGCTTGGCAGAGGACAGAGGCAGGTTTAACTCCGAGGCTATCCTTGCCCCATCACTATCAACCGAGAGCAGCTTCTGCCCTCCTCTTAATGTCGTGACAGAAGACAGAGATGGTTTCTCCGGCTGTTTGCTTGAAATAAACACGGAAGAGAAACTCAATGCCCTAGTGAGTCGTTTTGGCTTCACCACTGAGATCGTGTGACAATGCTTGTTTAAGCCATCCACACTTTGGCTGCGCTTAAGTCTTCGAGGCCAGATATTAGATTTGAGTGCTTGGATTTCAGCATGGCGAGCAGACACTTTGCGTGGCTTGGCGTGTAATCTCATCCGAAATGGACTCTGACAGTTCCCACTGGGATCCAGCTGGCGCTGCACTCCTGACAACACCCTGCGTGGCGTACGTGGTGTAGAGCTGCTGCCCAGGCTGAGCTTTGGACTGTCTGTACCTGTACTAGTCCTACTGTTTCTCTGCTCACTGACATCACCTGAGTGGAAAACAGCAGAGCTTGTACTGCGATCGAGAGGATACGGTGAGAGGGTTGACTGGCGGTCTTCTGACAGTATGGGCAGCGCTGGCGATACAGCCTGAGCACGCGGCTGTTCAACTGCGTCCGATGCGGAGCGTATCAGGCGCTTTCCTTCGACTGCATCTGCTACTGAGCGCATTAGGTGCTTGTGGTCAACTGCATCGGATGCTGATCGCATGAGCATTTTCTCTGAGTATGTACAATAAGGAGAGAATACCGGCTGCATATCCATGTTTGTGCACAGAGTCGACGTATCTGCTGGCGTGTCCACCGGGGTCAACGCCGATGCTGAAGCGCTCATTGAACTTGGCACTGGCAGTGAGTCTGCAATGGAGATGTGCATACCAGCAGATCTGTTCACAGCAGCAACAGCCACAGCAGCACCTGTGCTTGCATCATACGCCTCAGCAATGGACATTGACACAGTCGTTTCAGCGCTTGCCTGCACAGCGGCCATAGTCCTCTGGAACCTCTCTTCTTCCCGCCGTTGAGCTTCTATCAGCTCATTCTCGTACTTCTCCCGGATATCTTTCAAATAGTCTGCCAAGTACTTATTGTCATTGTAAACTTCATGGATTTCACCAGTGTACTCGTTGAAAGCAGTCAGATTTGGTATTAAGAGCAGCACATCCATGTTCTTCACAACTTCAATAAAATAACAGCCCAACCAGGATGGAGAAACGATGATTTCCAGGAAAAAGCGAGCGGATATGGCAGTGGTTATTAGCACGATCCACCGTATGCTCTTCTCATCAGCTAGCTCTTTCTCTGTTTTCAGGGCCAGTCTATCTGATTGCTGCAGCATGAACGAATGGTACTGCCACAGCACGTAGAAGAAGAAGGAAACAATAAAGAATACTAGAGAGCCCAGTACTTCAGTTGCAATTGTCAAGGCAGTATTTCCTGGCCACTTAAACTCCAGCAGGACGCACTGTGCGGCGCCATGGGTGCGGACAAGTCGCTCAACAGGTGCGCACTTGTCGCACTTGAGCATGGTGTGGTTGGGCATGGAGTGTCCGTTGCAGCGGACACACGTCCAACAGCACGTCGGCAGCAGTGGCGATGGCTGCACAAACTCAGACACTAAGTCACACTGTCGACTGCATACGGACACTGGCACCCTGTTCAATGACGTATTCCACCAGATGGACTCGGTAAACAGGAGGTGACTCCGATCCTGAACATTACTCCATGTAGCTACTTGGCCAAAGCTCATTGAGCCTGTCTTCTTGTCAACTTTCAGACTGCTTATCTTATACCTCGGCCGCAATGGATCACCAGATTCATCAAACTGAAATGATTCACCTGTCATTGTTTTAAAGTTGGAAGACCGGCTTTCCAGTACGGACATCACAGCTCCTTTCAAGTCAGCAACTTGATCAGGATCCATACACCTGTATTTTGCCGAACGATTGCCTTTGCACAGCACGTCATGTAGTGCTTGGGCCAAGACAAAAGTCGCGTCAATCACGAATGGAACCTTCGAATTTTGAGAGTAGACACCACGGAGCTTGTGGGCGTTGCATGTGTTGCTGTCGCTGCTGAAACTGCTGCTGCTGCTACTGCTACTGCTACTGTTGTTATCATCGTCGTTGTTATTGCTGTTATCGTTATCGTTGCGGCTGCTGGCAATGGCAGAGGCAATGGCAAGCTGCGGATCACACTTGAGCCGTGACCGTAGGTAATGTCTACGCCACGGTTCCACGGCACGGCTGCTGTATTGGGTTGCAATAAACTGCACATCGTATCCTGGTAGCTGAGCTGAGTATGGGACTATTGTCAGCATGTTGCCAATGCCGCCTCCAGCTGCTTGCACAACGGAGAGGTCATTGCCGGTTGAATCACTTGTTATCCACACATAGTTCTTGGTGACAGACTGAGGGTACTTGCTTGCAAAGCTGAACAACTTCCGAACTGTACTCTTGCTGGCAAAGACAAACACAGCCCGTAACTGGCCTCCCGGGAATGGCGCGTCTGAAAAGATCAGCTTCAGAGCGTCGGTGTAGCTCTCTTCGTTGATTCCAAGTGCTTCTATTGAAAGTGAGTGTGCAATGCATACTCCCATCCGCTTTGCTTCGTATGTGAACTTATCCGCACCGTTCTCGCCGTATTGGTCACCCGAATAGACCAGGTTCACGTATGTCCAGTTAAACGTCAGCGCAAGCTCTATCATGACTGCCGCTTGGAAACGGTCTGGTGGAACAGTGCGCAGGAAGTAAGGGAATGTCCCCTTGTCACTCAGGCTATCACCTGTTGACGCGTAGCTGATCTGCGGCACACGGAACAGGCCGATCATCAGTGCAACTTGCTTGCTAATGGAAGTTGACGCCGCACCGATCAAACCCACGATGTTCGAGCCGAGTCCCACGGCGCACTGCTCATCGCGCAACTCCTGCATTTTCAGCACGCCCGCTGCCACTGCGTAGCGGCTATTCGAACATGTATCTCCGATCATGTACGAGAGCTGTATGTCCGGCAATATATCCTGACGGGAGTTGATCAAGTTCACAGCATATCGGAAAGCCTCCATTCGCTGGTATCCCTTGTCCTGTACTGTCGTTGTGCATTTTCGGGCAATGGTATTCCACGTGTAAATGGGGAACAGAGCTCCAATGTTGATGATGCGATTGGAGCCACCGCCGCGCTGGATGACTTTCTCCTCAGTGCAGTTGGCCACTATGTCGCACGGTCCGTGCACAATCATCTCCGGAGCACGCTCGGCCTGGGTGAGATCATTGGCATATGTCTCATATGGGACTAATACCAGCGCTGCCGCTGTCACACACACCAGCACCAACATCCTGTTGCGCCAGACCTGTAGCCATGTCCGCCGCTTCTTGACGCACAGTACACTCCTGCAATCCATGCTAAGCATAGCAGTAACCACGTGAATCGGAGCGCACGATGGCAAACCACCGCCAAAACAATCTCCGTTTTCTTCCGTCCCCTTTTCCGCTCCAGTCGGAATAATTTCGTGTCGGGTCCAGCCTGGGACCTTCGGACACGGTGAGCAGTTCTACAGGCGGAGCTAAGCCTAAGAGCATCCGGGAATTGTGGTATCGACCAGTCCTACTCCATGGACCATAGCCTGAGGGGAATCATTCGTTCATCTCTTCCTCACTGCAAACTGAGTATTGTGGCACAATTCACAGTGTTCGTATTCCTGCTTCGCTGTTGGTGCACTATCCTGCAGCCTATCACTCGACGATCGACCAGCTCGCGGAACAGGCGTAGATCTATGTGCTGAGTGAGTGATACTGATAGCGGCCTTGCACACCACTCATCACATGGACGTAACCGTTTGTTGGGGGCTTGCTGTGCGGCGATCGGCGAAGTCATCATCACAGTCATGCCACTGAGCTCCTTTGTCACGTTTGTGGACTACCAGTACCACGCAAAGCGTTCCCAAGGCGCGCACCAGTGTGATGGTCTGATGTCATCCTTTTGAAGCTTTTCTTGTGCGGACCAACTACAGTACAAAGCTCCCTGGTACATGGTAGATCTACAAAGGTTTATCACTCCCTTAGGCCAAGTAAAAAAAATCCTAGTTTATCGTCCCCGCCCGCCCCATTTTTCGAGGCCGCCCGGAATTTATTTTTATTTTTTAAATCTAGAATTTTGCCAAAAAGCTTGATTTTTTACGTCGGCTAAGGCTTGAAAACACAGTGTGTGAACCAAACAGTATTGGGGTTTGTGTCTTATGAGTGGAGTGACAATCTGTCGATCCAAAGATTTTGCATGTAATTGTTTATGTACATATACTTGGTCCGACTTATTAAAATGTGCTGTTGCTGCTGCTGTTGCTGCTGCTGTTACTGCTGCTGTTATCCCACCCCCAATTTTTTTTCTATTTTTTCTTTCTTTTCCTTTCCTTTCCACTTATCCCGTTATCGGCCCTCTTAAGAGTTGTGTGTATCACTGTTGAGGCATCCGATGGTAAATAAAATAAATACTACTACTACTATGTGCGCTTCACTTCAAAACTCAAGCATATGTACAAAGGAGCACCTGTACTAAAAAATCAACCAAGAGACGTTAGATAGATAACTACTCTGTCGTTTCTTGGCCTGACCTTCTAGTTTTCATCGCTGCTGGTGTCTCAGGGCGCATCTGCAAGTGCGTCAACCTGCAAAACGTCGACATTTTTTTCATCTCCTCCAAGCTACACTGCGCTTCTTTGATTGTTTCACTCCATAGGCACGATTTAGACGATCGACTTCGCCTCCTCCTCGTGCAGTACGACTACCAGAATGGTGGGTGTAGGTGTTTTCGCCTGAAGCTTTCACGACACCTTCAAATGAGGCGAACAAGTAAACCACCACCCATAAAAAAATCACTTCTGGCCACCGTGTACCGCGCGCGTAGGTCTACTGATCATGCGTCTGATCTGTGTCGACTTGTCATGCAGTCAGACCATGCGTGCTCTTCCCTGCCTGTTTCACGAATCCACTGGCCCCGGAGACTGGCGATCTTGTGTAAGTAATTAGTTGTGACGCATCGCGATCACGGCTCCGAGGACTCCGCACCGCATCCGCCGGATAATCCACCCTTTCTGCGCTTCAGTTTTCCAGCCAGGTTGTCGCCTGAAAGTCGACCTCAAGGCCGGTTATTTTTTCGATCAACTTCTCGACGATCACTTCTGTGATCTTGATTCGTCGGCCGCCACATCGTGAACGACTGCGAGACAGATCAGCAAACTGGACGGAGCGATGCTGGTGCTTTCTGCACGAGTTTCTGGATGACGCGTTTGCTGAAATTCTGCCAAGGAAACAGGGATTGCAGCGATTTCAATCCGCCAGGAGGCACTCGAGCACGATCGTCCAGGAGGTTCTGGTACTCCGTGACAATCCCCCATCGCAGCGGGGTGTTGATTTCAGCACCAGGCCTTCTCTGTGTTGCGCGAGAAGCAACAGGAGTCCTCTGACGACAAAATTTGGACGCAAAATTCTCGAGTCGACTAGGATCCCGAGCCGCTGCCTCCGTTGGAGTTGGAGCCATTTCTTCTTCAACATCACAAATTGACAACTGAAGGATAGTGTTAGGTAGCTGTAAAGTTTATTCCATCCTGAGATTATTTGAATTTGTTTGGTTGACGTTCGAAGCGAAACGCACATTTTAATAAGTCGGACCAAGTAACTGTTATAGCATTGTGTATTCCATACACTACCACTATTCTGTTGCAGATTGTTGCACATGATGTGTCATTGTTAACCAAGAACTATACTAGTCTGTAGCACATCAAAAAATAAAAAATAAAAATAAAATCCGCCCTCCCTCCCCGATTTTTGTGAAAAAAAGGACGATAAACTGGGATTTTATTTTACTTGGCCTTAGCCTAGGCTTAGTAATAATAGTATTGACTCACATAGATTTTTGCCATACCTAAGCAGTCAAATATGTATCTAATATTGACTGAGTACGAGGTCAATATAGGAAATAAAAGCCGAGTAAAAGACCGAGACGAAGCCGAGGTCTTTTACGAGGTTTTTATTTCCTATACTGACCAAGTACGAAGTCAATATTAGATTTATCACGACAAACAGTCCGTATTTCAAATTCCAGAACGATAACCTCATGAATCCCGGTTTTATGATTGCACAACCGAGGATTATCACTCCCTTACTATTGACTCACATAGATTTTTGCCATACCTAAGCAGTCAAATATTCCTGCATATTTCACTCCTTAGAGCTATATTGACTGCTTATATTTGACTGCTTAGGGGTTGCGCAGTTGAACGGTGCCTAGTGCAGCATTTTCATTGCATGAGTAGGTGGTGGTGCAACGGTTGTGCAATCATAAAACCGGGATTCATGAGGTTATCGTTCTGGAATTTGAAATACGGACTGTTTGTCGTGATAAATCTAATATTGACTTCGTACTTGGTCAGTATAGGAAATAAAAACCTCGTAAAAGACCTCGGCTTCGTCTCGGTCTTTTACTCGGCTTTTATTTCCTATATTGACCTCGTACTCAGTCAATATTAGATACATATTTCACTCCTAATAGGGCTATATTGACCGCTTATATTTGACTCCTTTTTACTTTTAGCGATTGAACACATGCTTTGGTCAGTCGTGATAAATCCAATATTGACTTCGTACTTGGTCAGCATAGGAAATAAAAGACCTCGGCTTCGCCTCGGTCTTCGCCTCTGTCTTTTACTCGGCTTTCCTATTGACCTCGTACTCAGTCAATATTGGATACATATAGCCCAGGGAGTCTATACGACTCCCTGATATAGCCTTATAGTACAAGTTAGATAGGTAACACCAGGGACTGCTGCTGTGTACACCCTGACATCATAATGGCAGAAGCAGCCTGGCTGTAGCGCTGTATTGTGTTGCCTGTGCAGGTGTGTTCGACTTCCGTTGTTGAAAATACTACTACAGGCTAGTACAGCATGCAGTGTAGATCTACCCCGAAGGAAGTACGTCATTCGTAGTTTATGGTTTAGCCTCAACCAAAAGACAGTGGCTGGTGCTCCCAAAAGCCCAAAACTGAGTAAATGAGTAACTAATACTTAGTTACATGTAGACTCCACATGGTCAAACACGGGGAGCAAACCTGGCAAGAAGCCCAGCCGCCTTCCCCGCGTACTATTAGCATCTATGATAGTATGTTGTAAGATTGTAGGCCTGGCTTGTCAGTTAGTAATAGTAGTGTGACATTGACCGTGAATACAGGGGAAGCCTGTACAGGCTGTGGTATTTATAGGCCGTCTAAAGCTGGTTGTGTATAGCCGGTTGTAACGCGAACGTGCGAACTTTACTGCACCTTTTACCTATTTTAAAAACTGTTACGTAGTCACCTACAAAAGTACAATGACTTGTAAGGTCCTTACAGGTAGTGCCCGTAGTGTGTTGGTAGTGGTCTTCCTTTAGTTTCTCGCCGCTATGGTTTTAGTACTCGCTTAGCTTTCTTGGTTCTGATCGTTGGAACGCGCTTCCTGCTGACATTCGCACAATCTTCTTGCTCAGAAACTTCCGTTCATCTACATGTATTCAACAATTCATAGGGTACCCTGCAAAAAGGCCCTAGGCCTGTGGGACTGTCCTATTCAAAATTTAATAATAATAATAATAATAATAATAATAATAATAATAATAATAATAATAATAATAATAATAATAATAATAATAATAGTGCTGATGCACTTGGCGCTGCGGACATTGGATCTGGTGGTGTGTCGTGCACTGCGGAGGGCCCTTGCACAGACTGCAGAGCACAGACTAATCGTAGCTTATCTGCTTGCCTAGCTAATGCATGTAGTGCTGGTATCATTGACTCTAATGACAAACAGCTCGTGTGGGCGGTCAAGCATATCTGTGTATGTATCAAGGCTGCTGTGGTGGAAGACACTGGTAGGGTCCTTGGTGGGCTGGTAGCCAGTGTACAGCGTTTGGGTGTTGATGAGAGGCCAAAGCTTGCAGTCCCCAGGAAAATCCCATACCTCCGTCTTTCAGCTACTGTCGCAAAAATCAACTGTGGCATCCGTCAGCTGGTTGCTGCTAGTGAGTTTGACCTGTCCATAGAGTTCTTGAGTCATGTTGCGTATGCTGCTGCTGTTCTCACCCTACTGGTTTGTGGTATCCCGCCGGTTCCGGCAGCGCGCATGAGTCCGCCGCAGCCGGAGGTTCCGGGTTGGCAACGCCGGTTACAGCGAAAGGTTGACGCCCTTCGGAAGGATGTCTCTAGACTGACAAGCTACCTGGCATCTGACAACCCGCAGATGTACGAGCGCTACCCTGTGGGAACTCGGCACGCTGCTGCTTCACTTCTAGGAACAAAGAAATTGGAACTTCTGGCCCTTGCGGGTCGAATGCGCAGATACAAAGCTGATATGAAACGAAAGCAGGAGAATCAGTTATTTCGCTACAATGAACGTCAATTCTATCGTAACCTGTGTGCCAAGAAGGATAGTGACCCCGAGAACCGTCCATGTATGGATCAATTGGAGCAGTTCTGGAGAGACATTTGGTCTCACCCTTACCCTGTGCGTCGTCAGGCCTGGATCCAGCGTGAAGGCACGTACGCAGAGGCCATCCATGCCCAGGAATCTGCTGTCATTACTGCTGACCTTATGTCTGCTGCGACCTCCAAGATGCCACACTGGCGTGCTCCTGGTTGTGACCAGATCCCGCCATTCTGGATTAAAAAATTTACTGCTCTCCATCCAGCTCTACTTCGAAATTTCCAGCTGCTTCTGGATGGTGAGCTGGATGCCCCAGCATGGTTTTCACTGGGCCAGACGGTCATGATCCCAAAGAAAGGAGACCTAACCCAGCCGCAGAATTGGCGACCAATCACCTGTCTGCCAGCCATGTACAAGCTATTCACCTCCGTGATTGGTGAGTTGATGTGGATCCATATCCAGACCAATGACATTCTGGCCCATGAACAAACTGGCTGTACTCGTAACCGAGGAGGCTGCACTGACCAGCTGCTGATCAATGCTATGATTACCCAGGATGCTAGGCGTCATCACCGCACCTTGGCAATGGCTTGGTTGGATTTTAGGAAAGCGTTCGACAGCCTATCGCAGGAGTGGCTAGTCGAAGTCACACGCCTGTACAAATTCCACCCCAAGATCACTTCGCTCTTGTCTGTGCTCTCATCGCAGTGGCGTACCCGGCTGCGCTTGGGAGCTGACATGAGTGAGGCAATACCGATCCGGCGAGGCATTTTCCAAGGTGACTCGTTATCCCCTCTGCTCTTCTGTCTTGGATTGAATCCAATATCAGGTGAACTCAGCAGAAGTGGCTTTGGATATGCGTGCGGACTTCAGCGGACAACAACCGTATCCCACTTATGGTACATGGATGATGTGAAGCTGATGGCCGCAACCAGTAAGCAGCTTAACTCAATGATCAACATAGTATCGTGCGTTGGGAAATCCATTGGAATGGAGCTTTCTCCAGCAAAGTGTGCTAAGCTTGTGTGCCCACATGGTGCTGTTGATCCAGATCAGCCAGCAACTGTCACAGTAGATCAAGCCTCCAGCATTGCCTCCTTGGCGGACGGCTCCGTGTATGCCTACCTTGGCATAAGGGAGTGTTTTGGCATGGCGGAACAGTCTGTTAAGGTGGCCACCACCAAAGAGTTCAGGAGGCGCTTGCGGCTGGTGACCCACACATCTCTCAACGCCTGCAACCTCTCTCGTGCTATTAACTCTTATGTCATCCCAGTGCTGTCGTATGGCTTGTGTATTGTGCCATGGACGAAGGATGCTATTGCAACCTTCGACAGGAATGTCCGAAGTGCGCTCCGCGCAGTGGGAGCACACCACCCACGATCTTCCACCATCCGCTTTCACCTGCCGAGATCTGAGGGCGGCCGAGGGATTGTATCAGTTGAGCACCTGCTGGAGAGGAAATACATCCGCCTGTCTAGGTATCTCCAGGCGCACTCTGACCTGCCGCTGATTGCTGCGCTGCATGCTCATCATGAAAATCTTCCGCCTACAAAGTCGATCATCTCCCGGGCGGCCACGGCAATGGAGCACTTCAACATCCTGGACATCGGAGGTGCAACAACTGACGTTGTTAAGTCTGCTATCAGAACCTCCACCCAAGCTTCTCTGCGGCAGAAGCCCCTGCATGGTCGCTATTGGCAGAGGAGTGGCGGTGTATTGGACATGCCTCTCTCATTCAGCTTCTTAAAGTCTCCAACATTGCGTCCATCCACTGAGTCATCCGTATTTGCTGCTCAGGATCAGGTGGTTAATACCAGGAACTACCAAAGATCGGTTATTGGCGACACTTCCGTGGTGGACGTGTGCCGTTTGTGTGGAGGTCCGGGGGAGACTGTTGACCATATTTTGGCATGCTGCCCCGTGTTGGCACGGACGGCATACATTACTCGCCATAATCGTCTTGCCGCTATAGTCCACCGGGCACTCTGTCATCGCTACAGACTGGTATCTCCTGCTCCCCCTGGCCACTTGCCACACTACGTCGAGGATAGTGAAGGCCGTAAGTTAATGTGGGAAATGCCAATCCCTACAGATAGGATGGTTGGAGCAAATCGGCCGGATCTTGTGTGGGACGATGGCAAGTCAGTTCAACTTATTGATGTCAGTGTGCCACTGGACCATAGAGTAACACTAAAACATGCTGAAAAGAGAGCGAAGTACTTGCCCCTCGCAGTGGAAATTGGGCAGATTTGGCAGCGAGAGGCAGTGTCCGTAGTGCCCATCATAGTTGGTGCTCTTGGTGGCCTGACGAAGGAAGCGGCTACCTCAATTAAGCAGCTATGTGGAGAAGAGCGGCACCTTCATGAACTGCAGCAGGCTGCTATCCTTGGCTCGATGGCCATTCTAAGATCTGTTTTGGGTGCAGCATAGGGCTCTTCGCTGTCCCTGGTGGGCTTTTTATGCTCTGTATGTTATTGTATTCGTTTTAGTTTGTAATTGAAACACTGTGGTATTTCTGTGGGTATTCGTATTTGATCTTTCTGTGGGTGCGCATTGGAGGTTGTGCCCAGTGATGAGCTTTGCCGGCCTGAATTTTTCGCCAACTTCTGATGCTCCCCTTTCTGCAATACCTGTTGCCATGATACCTCTGGGCTTTAATGCCTGTGATGGTACCAATACCTGTTGCCATGATACCTCTGAGCTTTAATGCCTGTGATGGTACATGCGCCTTTCTCCCTTCCTCTCTCTCTACCTTATTTTTTCCATATATTATTCCGTGCTGCTTACCTTTGGCTATGATAAGTCCGGTGAGTTAGTGTAATACCTCCAATTTTTATTTTTATTTTCAATTTGGAGTGGAATAAAGACTCATAATAATAATTTTTTAAAGGAGGTCGGAGGCGGATAATACTTTAAAACGAAGGTAAGTTATGGGTCGCAAATATCCACGCAAACACACATCCAGTCATAATAAGGCACTTGTCATAAGTATCCGAACGTTTTCGGTCCCTTCTCATCAAGGATTATACAGGGAATGGCTCAAGCTGGAAAGACTAAAACTTATATGTTGGACTCAGTAGAGCGTCCAGCCCCTATATGATGTCCAACCCCTATATAGAGTCCATTGGTCCAAAATCCACTGTACAGAGTCCAAACTTGGAATCAACTGTGAGCTCAAACTTTAGATGGGCATCACTCCCTGTATAGAGTCCAGCCAATTGGCTTCACCCCTATATAGAGTCCATTGGTCCAAAATCAACTGTATGGAGTCCAAACTTTGAAATCAACTATAAGGAGTCTTTATGTGGAAAACACTCCCTGTATAAAGTCCAGCCAATTAGGCATCCCCTATCCAGAGTTCGAAATTAGACATAGGATCTGCTGTAAGCAGTGAATATTAACCAGAAACCGGCCTCTCCCTTTAATCCTTTACATCATTCACTTCTCAAGATAAAATAGAAGTATTGAGGCGCCACTGCAGCCACTTCATTACATGAAAAACCCTACAAACACCATCCTCAAATCAAGTGGTCTCTTTGCAGACGCTGCAAATTACAATATCTCAATCATGTAGTGTTGCCAAATTATTGTGCACGCACACACACACACATGCACACACCCACACAACGCCAAGAAAATACCTAGAAAAAACCCAAGAATCGAAAGAGAATAATGGAGAGCCAAGGATTAATTATTTGTTTTCAAATTATTGTGCGCGCGCGCGCACACACACACACACACACACACAAACTTATACAATGCCAAGAAAACACCAAGAAAAGAGTAGAGACACAATACACACGCAACTCCAACAGCCATGCAAACGTCCACCCATTTACACGTAAAGTCAAAAGGGATAACAAATAATTATACGAAACGAATGCATACGTGGACGGGTGCACACACGTTTACATACACGTAGTAGTTGAAGACTAAGAGAGTAACATAGTGCAGTAGTCAGCATACTACTAGCACATGCTGAGAGTGCAATAGCTTCACCATTGCTCATGGCCATGCAAATGTTTAGCAGCACTCAGTTCCGCAAGCTTCTGAAGATCAGCACACCTGCAACAAATAGATAACACAAGGATACGCTTATTACCGTAATGATGCATGGGAGCACACAACTACCAAGTATTAGTTCTCAACGAATGTGATGCTCAATGAAAATCCATCCACTCAAAGACCTGTGAACAGGTGACGGTGGGGACAATAATCTATTAGTAATACGAGGAATAAGATCGTTTGTGCACACTCAAGACGCACAGACACACCACCATACATGTAGTGTACACAGTGTTTCACTTCACTGCAACTAAATTGAAATTCGATGATTTGAACAATCTGTACAGCGTTGCCGTCAGTAAATCTTCCCCAAGATGGAAATGCACTGATTTGTTGTCACGAGGCAGTTTCACTGACACAATGTCATGTTTGTGACATCAAAACGGTTACTTCATGGAATACGAGTACATGTATTAGCTTGAGAAGCTTTTTCTTGTCATCGGCATACAAGAAATCTTCCTACTACTACTACTAGTACACTGGCACTGCGTTTGTGGATCCCATTGTATTTGACATCATACTAGAGCCTAGTAGAGGACGAGTGTCGTGGAGTTCACATAATTATCACAGGGATAAAAATACATTTCTCATGAAATAAAATAATAATTGATGATAGCTAGACGATCGTATACAATTGATGCAAAGTCCTTGCAGTCCTTGAGGACTATTACGAAGTGGTTGATTACTTTTAGGGCATTCATTCAAGCAACATCAAACAAACGCGATACGATCCTTGAAAAATGAAAATGGAAAAAAAGTCAAGCATAACGACAGAACAGCAGACCAATCGAAACGAGCAAAAGCTTCCTTACCTCAGTCATCGTCCTGCCATGTAGTTGGACAGCCTTTTGACACGGTGGTACAGGCAGCTCTTGTCCAGTCAAACAGGGTATCCTTGTGGCGTCGAACGAAAGCCTGACAGTGTCAGTGTACTATCTGACTCGTCAGATTGGAACTGTGCTGAACTTTTTTCGTTCTCCGCTTTCTGCTTTCATCCCTCGCTCTGATGAAACCGTTCAAACGCCTTACTGGCAGCAATGGCCAGCCAAACAGGGGATTCTTGTGGTGTCGAACGAAAGAGAGTGTCAGTGTACCTGATTCATCAGATTTGAACTGTGCTGAACTTTTCTCGTTCTGCAATTTCTGCTTTCATCCCGCGCACTGATGAAACGTCTTCAGAGAACCACAAGACGCTTTCCAGATTTGATTTTGAACGTCTCCTTATCCTCCTTGGTTACCTCGAGACAGATTACTGTCAGCAACTGCACAGCAGAACTGGCAGCCATGGCTGAAGTGAAGAAAGGAATGCGCTGCCACGAGGCAAGAAAAACTGAAAAGTTGTTTGTTCTCTTTCGGGCACAACACACAGGATCTAGGACGTCGAGGACGGCATGACTGGATAAACTGGACTCCTGGACCGTGAATAGGGGACTTGTAGAAAAAGTGTACTCCTTATAGGGGATTGCGCGGCAGGATGAAGCTGATCAAAACTGAGTGGATTCCTGGACTCTGTATAGTGGATTTTGGACCAATGGACTCTATATAGGGTGCTGGACATCATATAGTGCATGGACTCTATACTGAGTCCTACATATATAGCGTAAAGATAATATCCATATAAAAATCGCTCTGTGAGCGGTTCTGAAAAACCTTTACTGGTACTGCCCCGTCGTAAAAGTAAGAAATTAGAACTGGCCCATTGTCCCCCCAAATGCGAACTGATCCACCTAAATCGCGAATGACGGGACCCGAACGCACCAGTAGCACGAGGTCGGGAGGGCACAGGATCACGGCAATTATCATAGGGTAACACCAGTAGTAGCAGTAGAATTTATTATTTTGATAGGGAAGCCTACCGCTAGTACAGTACATGGCCTATGGTCCGGACCAACGTCCCCATCTGCATCCACAGGTAGGAACCTCGTGCTACTGGTGCGTTCGGGTCCCGTCATTCGCGATTTAGGTGGATCAGTTCGCATTTGGGGGGACAATGGGCCAGTTCTAATTTCTTACTTTTACGACGGGGCAGTACCAGTAAAGGTTTTTCAGAACCGCTCACAGAGCGATTTTTATATGGATAATTTCAGCTCTTTTTCCGTTCGCTCCCCACCCCAACCCCGAAGGTAAACATGATGACCACGCGCGCGATGTACTGTATGTAGCCATGCGACTGCAATAACACACTGATACATACCAGCCCTCCCCGCCTCGCTACCCCGCACACAGATACACAAACATGTGTATGCACACGGCACACACACGTGGCCACGCACACATACACACATGCACACGACACAAACATTGAGGAAATTCTTCATGTATAATGCCATGCAAAGCAGTGGCCACCGTACTTGAGGAAGTCAGTTGTGAAACAAGAATAATTCAACTACAGCGTGTAGACAAGCTGACGGCCAAAGCACAACATAGCAAACATGACATTTGCCCAAGGATTGCAGTTTGCAGACCATGCCATGGAAGCAGCGAATACAGAATGTAATATCATACAAAGTGACAAGCAAGGACGTGGCCATCATACACCAGAAACTTGCAGAAAGTCACATATCCAACAGATAGAGAAGTGAACAGCAATCTGATACAGCCCACACAGGACAAAGCGGACCTGATACTCGTCCCAGGATCGCAAGTGGCAAACCCTTTTCAATGCATAACATGCAGGTGTACGTTAGACGCATGAACATCTGACCGTGTCGCCAGCATACAATATCATCACATGTTTACCCCACAAGTTACACACATGCACAGTAGAAGCACAATGAAAGCAATGGAAAAGTACGATGTGGTTGCTGAAGCATCTTCACACTTCAAATTCAGACTTCAATGTGGTCGTCACGGGATGATATACCTGCAAGATACAAGTGATGAAGAAAGAAAGCAGAAGGTCGTGAGGTAGGCTATGAGACACCACAAACGGTTCACCTACATGTCTGTTCAGGGCTAGTGCACTCACACGGAGAATTGTCATAATCGAGCATTTCCCAAACTGAGAAGTGCAATGAAATCCACTTGCATGCACAGGAGCAATTTTGCAATATTATGATGCGCAATTCGACACGATCTGCGATGCTGCGTGCGATGTGCCCTGCTGTCATGATAGTGACAGTCACCGCGGTATGTTTTGTCAACGTCGCCCGTGCACTCTTCTGTCAAGTCCAAAGTGCTCACATACTTGGCAATGTTTTTGCAGTGATTAACTTTTATCCTAGTTATGTCACGGGTAACTTTAATGAAGTACCCGCAGGCCGTGTCGATCTGCACATCGTCCACTCTCTCATGTACAGTCTGTATCGGCTATAGCGTACCCTTTTGATTTCCGTGATTTTATCATTATAACCGATGCATCACTATATGCGATACGATCGATTTTTTTCAATCGACACATGAAAGGCAAGGAAATACTTCCAGCATGGCGTTTTGACAAATGAGCATGCTGCATAGTTGACAGTGCCCGCATTTCCATAAAAAAATTCTGTTATGTACATGTACATGTGTCACTATCAAAATAAGCAACGGTTAAGAAAGTAAAAAAAATAGGGCCTTTGATATTAATATTATTATTGCAACATGTATTTTAAAGTTATCACTATAGCCGACAATAATGTAGTGTGTTTATGCATGTTTTGATTCTTTGTTGCCATCATAATATCCGATATATCATTACATCCGATAATATTGGTTATAGTGATATTTGTACTGGATAAAATACGTTTTGCTTTTGATATTTCGTACCAATATCACTGTAGCCGATATATTCTTATATCCGGTCACTCTATAGCCGATACAGACTGTACTTGGCCTGCCATTAAATTTTTTGGAAAAGTTATACGTACACCTGAAACGTAATGAAGTACAGGAATAGAGAGAGTGACTACAATACGCTCTCGACCTGATATAGTGATAACGTGAGTACAAGACACTCTCCACCTGATAACGTGTTAGAAGGTAACATGTCTACAGTCCCACCGTACCCTTCCGACACGACTGTAGACCATTAAATTTTTTTGAGAAGTTATACGTACACCTTAAACGTAATGAAGTACAGGAATAGAGAGAGTGACTACAATACGCTCTCGACCTGATAACGTGAGTACAAGACACTCTCTACCTGATAACGTGTTAGTAGAAGGTAACAGGTCTACAGTCCCACCGTACCCTTCATCATTCCTCATTCACCATCGCGCGATACCCTGGCACACACTGGCAACATATCAATGGGGTGCCTTACCGTCGTCTAGAGGAGACGTCTTCGCAGCAATATTTTCCCTCCTGCGCATTCAGTCGCCGACGCGACAGCGTTCACGGGGCCGTTCCAGTTGCGGAAGACATTCGATTCATCGGGCCAATTCAGCAACAGGGCCGTGGACACACAGGGGGCAGAGGAGAGACATTGTTAGTGGACAAGAAACATGCAGTGGCAAGTGGCGAGTGCCGCATGGATGTCAAGTTGTCATGCACAATTCAGCTATTACTTACGGTCCAGCTAGTCCTGCCATTGCTCGCTCGTCCTGGTTCCTCCTCGTTCGTCTTCCTGCACGTCTGCACTTCTCCTTCCCCACCGTTGGCTTTGCGGTACGGGGGTGCCGGAAGGAATTCCCTCCATGTATCCATGTACATGAAGTCCCACCATGACTCTCCATGCACATGTCCACGGCCACGTCAGCAGTTTGTATAGTACCGGAAGGAGTTCCCACGATGTCTCCAAAGGCCTAGAGCGGACGTCTTTGCAGCAATTCTTTTCGCCCTGCGCATTCAGTTCGCCGACGATGTCTCCAAAGGCAAAGGCCTAGAGCCTAGTAGAGGGGACGTCTTTGCAGCAATTCTTTTCACCCTAGTACCCTGCACATTCACTCCGCCGACACGACAGCGTTTACGGGGCCGTTCCAGGTGCAAAAGGTCCACGGCAGCAGTTCTCAACTATTTCGCGTAGATCTAAGACTACGGGATAGTCGCCGCGACAGCGTTTAAGGGGTCGTTCCAGGTGCAAAAGTTATCCATCAATGGCACTTTGCAGTATATGGGGTACGGAAAAGGGGCCTCCTCGTTCGACTTCGTCGACTTCTGCAGTTCTCCTTCCCGTCAGGGGTACCGAAAGGGGCCTCCTCGCAGTTGTCCTTGCCGTCAGGTCCACGTCATGCAATTCTCAACTATTTCGCGTACGGGATGGTCGTCTTTGTCGTACGCGACATCGGCGTTTACCGAGTGGCATTGGCACAAAGCAGACCGTTGACAGGGTCACGTGTCAAAAAAGTATCAACAACGTGTCGACTACGTGTCGACCACGTGTATAGCGGTACACTCAGCGGTACACTAATTCTCGTGCCATTCTCGTGTCACAAAACCGGAACATCGAGTACCAGTATGGAAAGGCTTCAGACAGGAAGCCTTTCCAATTAGATAACAACACTCGTGACAAGGTGGAAAACGTAACGGAAAGGACACCGGGTATCGCGCACCCAACGGTTAGTGTCAAGAAACGTGGAAGGCCGCGGAAACGCGAAGAGACAGATAGTGGTGATGCCACGAAGAGGCGAGATGACGGGACATTGGAGGAGACAACACCCAATGGAGCTAAGAATCGCACTTCGTCAATCAAGCAACATCTGTCAGCCCGTACCAATTGTCGTGAGTTGTACAGTGATAATGTTTTCTCAATATTGTCACGTGGTAGATGTGCGTTACATTTGGCTGTGTTAGAAGCTTTGTACATCCGTAAGTTAGATCCTGAACTTTGCGTACAGAAAGAAAATGTGTTGTCGCTACAATTGTTTGGTGTTACTCCTCGTCGAGGTGGTAACAATGTAACTTAATTTGCTCACTATGTTGTTGTCACTATTATTATTTTCCTTCGAGTTTTGTGTCGTGCTAAACTTGATAATTGTCCACCTTGTCACGAGTGTTGTTATCTAATTATCTTTACGCTATATAAGTTTTAGTCTTTCCAGCTTGAGCCATTCCCTGTATAATCCTTGATGAGAAGGGACCGAAAACGTTCGGATACTTATGACAAGTGCCTTATTATGACTGGATGTGTGTTTGCGTGGATATTTGCGACCCATAACTTACCTTCGTTTTAAAATAATAATAATAATAATAATAATAAAGGTAAAGATGGGTAGTGGTCGGTACACGTACACGTACACGTACTTGGTGTGGGGAGAGTTTGTGCTAGACACACTGACAATATGCATGTACATGTATGGTATTATATAACCCAATACTAGTTCAAAACTAGTATTACTATTAGATAAATCTTGTTATAGTTCACATGCTGTCAATCTAACAATGACGTAACAATAATAATTATGACTGTACATGTGTCTAGCCGGTACCGCATCTGCAATCGATGGAGCCTCTTTTACGGGCAAAAATGTTACTAATACTAATAGGAAAACAAAGACTACTGTATTGAAGAAGTGCTGAGGCCTTCGAGGCTTCCTGCAGCACTCAAACGCAAAATGCAACCTGTGATTGAAACCAGCCCGACAGTGCCGACACCGCCAGTGTGTAGCTGGTTATACCATGGTATAAATATAAGTACTGCAGTAATAGTTACACTGTACACACACACTTGTGAGTGGCACCACCCCAGTAAACACCGAATATTAAAAATAGAATATGGCTGCGCCTTAGCTCAGCGGTTAGAGCATCGCTGGCCTTAACCGAAGGTCCCTGGTTCGAATCCTGGTGGTGACAGTCAATTTTTTACTTCAGACTTTTCCCGTTTGTGTCTTTCCCTCAAACGAGTGAATAAAATAGAAAAGCCAATACTATGAACGTAACGGGTCAGTTGCACTGTGACTACTTCAGAAGTACAATACTACATGTACAAAGAAGGCCGGTCGAGGCGGCTCGAAGCAGAGTGCTCCATGCACGAATGGCAATGTGGAGAGCAGTATACATACATTGTATCTCAAGTATCGCCGAAGTCGCACCAACCTCTTCTTCACATTGCTGTCCCCGGCGCGGGCTTGCGAATTAGATGGTTTAGAGGTAACAACGTTGTGAATGGCCAACGGTCCTCATTGTTTGTTCAGCACCTCCATGAGCGACACTGACTCACGCTGCCATGTGGTGTTCACGAGGTGTTTGTCGCGCTAGAAACGTCTCCGCAAGTTTGTATGCCTGGTGATAATTATGGTGTTTGTGCCTGGAGAGCACTATGTAGGTGGTGCTCTTCAGGCACAATCTTCCTCAGCCTACTCAAGGCTTGAAGCTCAACTGATGATGGGTGAATTCCCCGAAACAGTACACTGTGTATTGAGCAGGGAGTAGTGCTTTCTTGCAGGTTTGCCGAGTGGAAGGTTCGATGGACTTCTCGTAGATCGTGTGCTCTGGATGGCAGTCGTGAGCCAGTCAAGTCAGAATTCAAGTCGGCAGGAATAGCGCAAGCTCACACGTAGGGAGCAACACACAATTCCCCAAGTATCGCCGAAGTCGCACCAACCTCTTCTTCACAGTATACATGTTGTACACAAAAAGTCATACAATTATGTACAACGGTACAATGACACTTCTCCGGACAGTTAGTTGCTGTTACTTTCAAGTACTAGGAATGTAGGTTACGACAAGTAATTGAACTATTTGAAGTTGTAGTTGATGACGGTAGGAGACGGACCAGGGTGCCAGAGACGGCCTCGGCGACAACTGTTACTAAAGTTGTCTTGGGAAACGCCAAGCAACAAGTACCCAACTTGGAAGGCAACGGTCGGCCTCAGCGACACGTCGCTACCATCAGCAAAGGCAGTCTTGAAGTAACAGTTGAAAGACATTTCGGTAGTTATAGAGTTGTCTCCATTACACTAGTAAACATGCACGTGATCCTATTACCTTCTACCTACCTCCCCCCCCCCCCCCCCTCGAGGCTCCCCTGAATGGCTTAGTACAGGCATGTAAAGTTTTGTAAACGATGTGTTCATTCTTCCCGATATCAGTCACACAATTTAATGTTGAACGTTGGCAGTCATTGCTGTTTCACTGACTGTTTGATGTTTTTTGGTCCCACCTTCCAACCCGGCAAATATTTAGATTTTGATAAAAACGATTCAAGCCTCTCAATTATTTTGTAATACTTCTAAAATATAAGAATAATAATATACTTTCACACAATACAAGCTCGGTGCAGCACTAATCACGGGAGGGGAACCCGACCCTCCACCATCGCAACTCACGAAGCATGTGAACTGGACGGTGACGGGCCGACCGAGCACCCCGGACACACAATACAGCGGAACGTAGCAGCGCGAAAGACAACCGACAGCGATAATATCCCATCAACGACGAATAGCTACCTCCCGAAGATTGAGACGTGAGCAGGCAAAGGCTGCCTGTTTGATGGTTGCATGGTCTTGTGCCATGCACAAGACAAGTCTAGCTGAACCCTGCACAAGGCAACAGTGATTACTACTGATTGGTCCTTCGCTCTATGCACTCTGCACCGTATCTTATATTGCACACTGCATTGCAGTGTGCAATAACACTGTCCTGTTCACACAACTAATACTACTTTCTTCATAATTATGGTGGTAAACACGCACCTGGCAATATGGCGGTGAAAACACGCCGGCCATTAATTAAACAACAGGAAGAAAGGAGATAAATGGCTATAAATACAGTCCATACTGTTAGGCGCCTGTCTACGAAGTTGGAAGCGCTAGCACTTCGGCTTACACTCGCTTAACATAAGCTTGTCTCACCTTCTGACCTAGATCCTTCCCCGTTGACGGATGACTTCTCGACTTTTCTCGACCGCTTCCAAATAGCCCTGCAATCCTTAGTACCTAGAGTACCAAACGTCCTGTTTGATGATCAGCTGTCTTAGTTTTTCTCCACCTCTATCCTAATTACATCAGTCCCCAATTTCATTTATTATTGCTTTCTATCTGCATTCGCCACCTTTTCATTGGGCAGATCTGCCCGTTTGGTTTGCGAATTAAAATAAACACAACAACAACAACAATATCAACTCAAAGGAAGCCCGAAGCCTTTGTGATATCAGGCGACTTCAACTGTAGGTATTCCGGCTGGTGCTCAATTGACCAAACGGATGCACAGGGTCTGAACCTCTTCTAATGCTATAATTTGACCCAATCGGTAACCTTTCCCACCCACCTCCGCTCGAATGGACTTGGCAGCTGTCTAAACCTTATCGCGAGCAACATCCCTAACCAACTCAACCACATTCAACACCTGGCTCCTCTTGGCGCATCATTCACTACCACTCTGCAGCACTGCCTTGATGCTTCCAAGTGCATGCTGGCACATTCAATTTTTCTTGACCAGCACCCTGCTCATTTACAGTCCCTTAATTGGTTCAATTCAGGTGGCACCACCCGAAGCTGCGTTCGTCTCCCCCTAGCTAGGTCTACCCTATTCGTAATTTCCCCTTTCTTTTCCTCCTACTCCACGTGGCTCCAGCTGCCTCCCAGTGTTAGACAAGCTGCAGATATGCCCAAATTCCGTACCCTCGTCAGACAGCACTTCAGTCATGATCTCCCAGTAAACAAAGTCAGTCCCCACTTCCGCTGCATAGCTCGCTGAGAATCTCATTGCTTTGTAAGTTGCTAATCCCTTCCCACTTTGTGTACGTGCTCTTCATTTTCTTTTTTCTCTTCTTCCGTGGTTGGTCTCACCCTCTCCTCAATTCAATTGGCTGCCTTGACATGCCACGAGGTGCAGAAATAAATAAAAAATATAAGTAAAGTCGAATTTTGAGTTCAAGTTTGCCGAGTAGTGTATACACATGGTACGTGAAT
>NC_088643.1:84217845-84261006 GCF_964019385.1 Sycon ciliatum
GCATACGTGCACAATGTGGCGAAGCGTCACTCATCTGCCCAGGACCACCCCTTTCTGGACGAAGTGAAATGTGACATTCCGTCAAGTTTAGACTGGAATTCATTTCACTGTTGCTGGAACTTGGCAGTCGAGATTCTGTGCTGCTCGTGTTGACGTTGTATTGTATTTTCAAGGTCTGTTCAGTAGGCGAGTATGTTCTAGTGTAAGCATGTTGTTCAAGCTCAGCTCTGGCACAGGATGAGGATATGCTCATGTCGTTCTGCAGTACTTGCTGTGCTTGAGTCAGCGCTTGCTCCTCACTACCATCATCCTCTTCTACATGCAACTCTTCGGTGATATGCGTGCACACTGCTAGTTCGCGATGGTGAGCTCCTTCGTCGGTCACCGTTGATCGTCGACTCACGCCATCGTGTGAGGGACGGTCATCATGTGAGGGACGGTCTCCTCGCTCCCTTTTCTGCTGACCTCCAGATGCTTGCCTTCTATCGGGACTCCTCACTGCTGCCAGTGCCGGCTCATTGCTAATGTTTGTTTGATCGATACTCGGCTTGTGATCGATACTCGGCTTGTGATCCATGGGACTGCAAATCATTTGACTCTCTGCAGATGGATTATTCTCACTCTTGTCTTTGCCATTCTTGCCAGCTACTTGTTTCAGCTCTTTGGCTTGGTGGAGATGTGATGAGGATACTGGATTTTGCATTAGCAGTTGTTCAGCTTCGCCAAATACCTCCAATACCGGTAATTCTTCTTTTCGATGCGTGTTGTGTGGCATGTTGTCCCCGGATTTGCTTCCTATGTCCGGATGCTGAGCTGACATGCTAGGAGGAGAGGTTGGTAAAGTCGGCTGGACGGAATCTGACAGAGCCGCCAGTTGATCTCGCTGCTTCCTACCCCGCCTTTTCGCACGTTTTTGTCTTGTGCTGACGTCACAGCTCAAACTTTCCATGTAAGAACTCAGAGCGCTGGGCTGGAAAGCCTTGGTTTGCATTGCCTGTCCTGGCTGGGCTGTTGAGGAAGCTGTCGTGCCGTGAGCTGCCTCACTAATGCTTGGAGCTGGGCTAACTGGGATTCCCTGAGTGTCGATCTCTATGCTCTTAAAGCTCGCTGCTGCATTGTCCTTCCTGTGCGGACTGCAACAGGTTGTAGATGCAGTTGTATGGTGATGTTTGCCGTCACCCTGTGAAGCACTGACATGGATGTGGCCATTGCTGGAATGGTCATTCTGCACATCACCACGGCTTACATCTACATCGACGTGTACTGGATTGGATGACGGTACTGACCGGCCAGGCTCTTCCCTGTCTTGGCCAATATGTACAGGTACACTTACTTCAGCGGTGATGGTGTTTGATAGACTGCATATCTGATTAGTCATGCCCAATTGATTGTCTTTCTCAGCTGCCGACTCCCCTTGATCTCCAGTAGAAAAGCCATATCTGAGCTGCCCATGTCTAATGATCTGACTCGCATCAATTATCCCGTCGGTTCCGTGACCCTGTCCTTGTGTTGTGCCCATGTCGCTGTCAGTGGCTTGTACCAGAATATCAACTGAATGCTCGTGTTGGTAGCTCTGATGATGTGTAGTCTCTATCTTCTTACTGCCAGGTCCATCATCAAATCTCTGGTTGCTCTTACTGGAATCGTTGCGGCTTGGCGACGTATGTTGGCGAGAGACTAGAGGTCGACCCGCTACTGGTTCACAGCCTGTAGCCTGCATATCAATATTCACAGGTGCGCGAACTGGAGCCGTGTTGCCGGTTGGGCTGGGTGAACCCGAGTGCAGCGTGGTTTCTCTTGGCGAGGCAAGGGTGCTGCCTTCATGCCAAGTAGTTTGCTGACTTTGCTGTCTCTCATGCATTACATTCGCCAAAGTGCTGGATGATGACGTCACAGTGCAGGATGATGATGTCACGGTGCTGGATGATGATGTCATATTGCAGGATGATGATGTCACAGTGCTGGGTGATGATGTCATAATGCTAGATGATGATGTCATGAACTGCTCATCATTTCCGGTGGCACGGTCATTGCTAGTAGTTGTAGCAAGTCCAGCGTTGTCAGTTGTGCGTGTATTGTGTTGCCAGGTGTGCTTCAGATCATCTGGATCAGCCGTCCACTCAACGTCACGGTTCATGCCATTCTCATCTTCTGGCGCAATCATGGCATGGAGCTGTTTGCGGTCTGCTTCCTGCCGTCCTGGAACAGAAGTGCTGTGAGATTGTGCTTGGAGACGTGGCTGTTGAATAGTCTGTACTGCCCGCACTATCTTGCCAGTGGTGGGGCGCACTGCTGGAATGGGTCGTGCTGGACTTTGCGGTGCCGGATACGAATCATAGTGATGCAGTGCCGGATTGAACAGTGTCGAATTCCACGGTGTGGGATAATGCTGCGGTGCTGGATTGAACGGTGCTGGTGGCCTAACGTTAGGCGTTGGCAGTAGGCCACGACCATCGGCTGTGTTCAAAACAGGCCCAGCCGGGAATCGTGGCGCAATATTTGGACTTCTATGATCCAGTGCTATGTTCTGCATACCAGTAGGTGGTGGCCGTTGTGCAAGAGCATTTGCTACACATGGCTTTCCAGTACTTCCAGGTTGAAAGCCTGGCATTGCGGGAGAATGGAGCTGGTGCCGAGAATGACCTTGAATAGGAGGAAGAATGAATGGTGGAGGAGGAGGAGGACCCATGGACACGGGACGTATGAGTGGTGGAAGAGGTGTGGGTAGTCGATGATGCACTGGCATTAGAGGCATAGCCCGGGCTTGACCACCTGGTGACGGGCCGAGGACAGATGGGTGACCGCGGATAGGTACATGTGCATGCCATGGCGCCGGGAATGGAAGTTGAGAGGATATGGTATTCCACGCAGGGGGCTGTTGCTGATGTTTTTGTTGTCGTTGTTGCTGTTGCTGCAGTGGTGTTGTCAGGTTTTGAGCCTTGCACCTCTCCACCCGTCTGGCATGGTCCAGTAGGTATGGTGCTTCGCCGCACCCACCTTTAGCCAGACGCTTATCCTTGAAGTTGAAATCTCGGTAAATCAGGACATCCAGACCGCTGTCTAACAGGTGTTGGGCGAATAGAATGTCCTCCTTGAACGGCAGGCGTGGATCATAGTTCAGATCCGGGCTGATCAAGTTCAAACGAAGGAAGACGCACGACGTTGCAGCACGTTGGTTTTTCTGGACCTTGGACTCATGCGGTGTCCTCCGTTGCAACTTTGATACAGAAACCGTTGATGGAAGGCCAACCAAGGCACCGTTCGGGTTGAAATTCTTGCACTTAAACTCGACGTGACTTAGAACTTCCTCAAAGTCCAGCACTGTGTCATTCTCCTCTGTTCTCACACCAGTTGATGGACAAAAAGTGGTCGCTTTCAGGTCATGAATAGGCACACTATCGTCGATCATCCACATGTCTTCCAGCTGCCAGAAACGAGCAATGTTCATGATGTGATATCTAGCACGGCCCACAGTTTGTTCCAGATCGCCCATCTTGGACAGAATGAGAAAGTTCTTGCCACACTGGACGGTGTAATCTTCATGCTGCGCGTCGGGTACAAAGAGCACTCCAAAAGTCCGTGTTCTTGTCATCTCAGGCCAGGCCAACACGTGCTCTGGCCGCCGACGCGATGGCGTGAATATGATCCTTCGATTGGCACGGAAGTCCGGGGCCAGAGTGCCGCTGGTCTCATCCAAGATGTCCTTGCGCCCACTGAAGCGATAATACTGTTCATCGATGGTCAGTTCCTCCGGTGGTGGTGTGTCACCATGACTCTGCTCTGGGATCACCACTGGTGAAGAGCACTTCTTTTTCGCCTCGTCAGCATCTCGACGCATGCTCGCGCTATCGCGAGCGTCCTCAACAAACTGCTCGTAGCTGTCCGGACTTGATAGAACCTTCTGCATGTCCATGAAGTACATCTCTTTGCCGTTGTCATCCGATCGTGATCTCAACCATCTTGAGTGCACAGCATATTGTGGCATACAATCCCTGCAGCTGAGGAACACCCGACCTGAGCTGCAGCCTTGTCCCACAGCCGCTGTCTCGGCGGCCATCGCTCCGTATGCTAGTTAAACGCTTATTCTTGCATGTTTCAAGGTCGCTGTAGATCTCAGAGCAAGTATTTTGTTCACGTTTGCTAGCTGGGTGGGCTGCGAGTCACCCTTCGGTTATCGCCCAATCGAGCTGCTGCTCACCTTTAGCCGTCCTGTGCATTCACTTCGGAAGCCTTCCGTGGCCTTCAGTGTCACGCACCCCAAACGTTAGTTGAATCCAGCTGATAGTCACTACACCACGCTAGTGAGTGTCCGGAACGGCGGAAAGCGACACACACGCGCAGCTACACACCAACTGAGTACAGTGTAGATATACTGCACACGTTCATGTGGTTATTCTGCAGTAGCTAGCTGGACTTGCGCTCATAACATAATCATTGCAATTACCGGTATCGCGATGTTGTAAGTAACGGTATTACGATGTACAAACCAACTTACTTGACGTTGTAACTAGTTTAATAGTCACTGATGAGTGATGGAGTAGATCTACTGGCCGAAGGCGAAGGGACGGAACTGATTTCGATCCGTGTAGATCTACATGATGTAATCCTCTACAAACAGAATGCAGCACCTACATGTAGTACCTGGCACGCTCGCTCTAGCTGCACCTGGCACGCTCGCTCTAGCTGCACCTGGCACGCTCGCTCTAGCTGCACCTGGCACGCTCGCTCTAGCTGCACCTGGCACGCTCGCTCTAGCTGCACCTGGCCGCACGGTAGATCTACCGACGCTCATTTATTGTCGAAACACTTGTATTCTCTTGATGGAAACTAATTTTTTGGGCCTAAACTTTACTAAATACTAAGTTAGTTGGAAAGCTGCTCAGCAGATCAGCTGGATCATGCATCCAGATAGACCAGAACTCAGGTGCAACGCAGGATCGGTGCCCGCAGGCGCAGGTCACGACTCACGGGTCACGTGTCCACGTACATGTACTGTAGTGTAGTAGTGTAGCCTGCTGTAGGTGACTCAGCTGTAACAAAAACTTACTATTGACAGTATTGTCAGTAATCAGTAATGCCAGCTTCATAGATCTACGAGTAAGCCTTCCGATTATGGAGTAGCTGGTGTGGATCTACCTACTTTTAGTACTAGTAGTACTAGTACTACAGACTGTAGACAAAGTCTGTAGTGCCACTCCAGAAGAGCGGTACAGTAGAGGAGGGGATAACATGGCGAGGATAGCAGGGGTAACATTACAAGGCGGAGGACACTGTCTGTGTTGAGATGAGAACAGAGTTCCTGGCTACAAGTAGTACAACTGTCAAGTACTAGTACAACCATAATTAACCGGTTGGTAGAGTAGTCCCGCCTACTACCGGTACCGCAGGTCTTGAGTCGAGACCTCTTGTTGAAGTCAGGAACGCTTGCTGCTCTCAACAGCTAGCTACAATGTAGCTGTATTGTGTAGTCAACAAGATGCACATGTATGTCATTGTATTCTTACAATGGGACTTCCCCAGGATCCTTCCCCGTCGTGATGCTTTTGTACGTCTTATGCCGCAGTGACAGATTTCTATTTCCATTCCTCCAATAATTTCCTGAGGAATGGAAATCGAAATCTGTCAAACGCGCTAGCCAGGCCCCACACCGTTGCTTTCCACACTGCCCGGATACGCGGAGCGTGTCGGAGCACGCTCGGGCGGGGAGTTTGAACCGGGCTACAAAAAAAACAAAAGAAAACAAACCCGGGCTACACCACCAAGTAAAAGGGAAAGTCGCCCGATCCATTGTTGTAATTGTGCCTGTTTTTTTATTTCCCACTCACGGTGTCAGACCGATCAAAATGATCAATACGATTATAGGACCCAATGCACCGAGCTTGTTTTGTGTGAAAGAATAATTACAGTCAACTTCGCTAATAACGACTGCGGATATAACAACAATTCGCGAATAACGACAGAATTCCCCCCCCCCCCCCCAGAAGTCCCATCTAACTGTAACCCATAATGGGACTTCGCGAATAAGGACACTTTTCTGATGCCCCGCCGAGTGTCGTTATACGCAAAGTTGACTGTATTATGTAGAAGAGAAAAGGACATATGGATACGAGTTAAGAGTAACTCTCCATCACTGTAACAATATGTTACATGATACTATATACAGTCAGAAAGTGCAATAACTAGGCACAAAACTGAGAGAGTACTGAGACATTCGACGTCCTGACACCTAGCTTCAACACATCTCCGTTATTGCACTTTCTGACTGTATATAGTATCATGTCACAGTGATGGAGAGTTACTCTTAACGCGTATCCATATGTCCTTTTCTCTTCTACATTTATTTATGGCTCAACATCCGAGTTTCAAATTGACTGTATTATATTATTCTTATTCTTATATTTAGAAGTATTACAAAATAATTGAGAGGCTTTGAATCGTTTTTATCAAAATCTAAATATTTGCTGGGTTGGAAGGTGGGATCAAAACAAACAAACAAAAATTATAGGACCCAATCATGCCATGCACATGTACATGTCCATTGTATGTGAAAATGAAGTAGAGAAAAGGGAATGCCGATGAGGTAGCCAGTTAGGAATAACCATGGCCAAGTGCGAACAATGTTCACTCTATGATGACTGGTTTTCGTGGGTGCACATCCAGTGCATTTGCGGATTTGCGTGCTTCTCTTGCGACGGGCGTATACATGGTACATAGTACATGGTACATGGTACATGGTACATGGTACATGGTACATGGTACATGGTACATAGTACATGGTACATAGTACATAGTACATGGTACATGGTACATAGTACATAGTACATAGTACATGGTACATGGTACATGGTACATGGTACATGGTTTTCGTGATACATGTACATGTGCATGTACTTTCGTCAGTGAACGAATAGTCAAAATAATGATGAAAAGATGCCGAAGGCGCATAGTTTGAACAACCAACAGAATCAAGCCAGCCTCAGGCAGGGCAGGGTAGGCAAGGAAAGACAAGTTTCCTCTGGTGTGCAGTTCGTAGATATAGGGCCCTTTTTTTAGAAGATGTTTCCTATCATTCTACCTGTACCGCGCCGCCGGTGTCAATATCCAAGAGAGGAAGCCAAGAAGGCGAAAATGGAAGAATTGGGAAGTTAGTAGTATGATTTGTCATTCAAACGTAACTCAGTTATTTCAACAAGAAAAATATCGGGGCCTTTGAATCACTCTGGAAAAGGATCTCGCAGAGTCTAGACAAAGAATCAGGACTTCATATTGAAATGAAAAAAAAGTGGCACTTGAAGTATAACAAATCAGCAGAAAGAAACCCCAATGAGCATGATCGAATTTGAAAGAATCGCAAGGAAAAAATACTTTGACTTGCTTATCTAGGCTGGAACAACTAGGAAATGGGATAGAACTGGTATGCCTGGCATATGTGCCTCTGGAGCCTTGCACATTCGTGTACACACATATACACACTCACACACACACAAACACAGCAATAACTTCTCGTGCAGGATTGCGAGCATGGAAATATGGAACACTCAAAAACAGTCCCATGCTGGGAAACACAACGGTGGTCATTCTCAACGGAACAGCGTGTGCCAAAGCGAAGCATTTCAGAATGATAGACTAGTCGGAAATGACTTTAAGTGGCTCAAGGAATTATTTGAGATAGAGTTCAGGTCAAGTTGAATTTGTTATCAACATTCTAGCTACTCGCAGGTCATGGCGCCAAGCTGTACAAGACTATGAGCCTAGCGGTGATAGAGACTACGGGCCTAGCGGTGATAGAGACTATGGGCCTAGCGGTGATAGAGACTATGGGCCTAGCGGTGATAGAGACTATGGGCCTAGCGGTGATAGAGCGCACATGTTCAGTACTTACTTCACTGGCTGCACTCATCCACCATGTGGGTTAGGAAGTCAAAGTCATACACGTGGTCGGTGGTGGACAATGGACGGCAAAGCCGTTGGCCGGAGAGGCTGTTCCCGCACAGCCAGACATGCTCCATGTTCTCAGTGATGGCAGTGCAACTCGCTAGCAGCTGTACACCAGTGGCAGTGATGCCATTGTTCTGCAGGTCCACTATCGCCAGCGAACCTCCGCATTCCAGGTGCTCCACCAGTAGCTCGGCAATGCGGTCTCCCAAGTCGTTACACGATACACCGAGGAAGACAAGCGGTGACATCTGCTTCACCGTCAGCATGAGCCTTTCCGCTACGGACACCTGCATATCCGTCTTGTCCAGTGTCAGGCATCTGAGGTTATTCAGCTCCGACAAGGCGGCAAACAGCAGCTCATACTCTGCACTGGGTTCCCCTTGGACCGTGGTTGTACCGCCGGCAAAGATGGGGTTGCCGTCTAGTCGCAGGCAACGCAGTGCTGGAGAGTTGCGAAACGCATCCACAAGCACGGCTGCGCCGCTCAGCCCAATGTTGTTGGAGCCGACGTCGACAACCTGCACGTTCTGGTAGCAGCTAGGGCCACACATTGCCCAAGCTTGTATGCCAATGTCGTTGAGCTGACTGTGCCGGAGGAAGATCTCCCGCAGGGTTGCATCTGCAGCTAGACAGTTGCCGAGATCAGCGACCAACTCATCTGACACAAAGCCTTCCAGGCTTCCACCGTGCTCGGACAGGAGGGCTTTCATGCTCTTTGGCTGCACGGAGTCTGCTGCCAGGGATAGGCCACCAAGATACACCTCATCACCACTGCGGGCAACCCCAGAAGCCGCAAGCTGATCCAGCAGATGGCGATCGGCTCGGTTTCCACTGATACTGATGATACAATGGGACAGAGGCCTGCGGCCACCAGCAGACTTAGCAATGCGTGCGGCCGAGAGGAGCAATGGTGACAACTCATGACGTGCACGCAAGAAGTCACGCATACTGCCAAGAATATCATTATCAAGCAGATTGTCATCGATGTTGCACTTGATGAGCGAGTGTGATGAACAAAGTGCCGTCAGCACGAGGCTGGCATCGTTGTTCCTAAGGCGGTTGCGATACAGAAACAGCTGCTGGAGTCCAGACACTCGGCGCACAATATGAGCCAGACTGGATCCACAGCCCTCACTCAGCGAGCAATCTCCGAAGGAAAGGAGCTCAAGGTTTGGGCAATCTGGCATGCATTCAGCAAGCCTTGCCAAACCGACATTGCCAAGCTGACTGGACTTCAAGGAGAGAAACGTCAGTGTTGAGTGTGATAAGCAATCAGCGAGGGCCATTCCGTCCTCTCCAGGCCTAACCAAACTGGTGCATGTCAAGCACAGTGACTGGAGGCCGCCAGATGACTGCTTCAAGCAGTGTCCGATGGCGCGCAGAGGTGGTCCACTGAGATCGTTACCGGAGAGCTGTACACTGCTGGCTTTGTGCAGCCACGGCGCGACAGACACGAGCTGCTGTGCTGAAAGCATGCAGTTGCTCAGATCAAGGCTGCACGCACATCCAGCTGGCAGTAGCTGCAGTATGTTGCTGACGGCCATGATGTCACCATCGTCGAGCACCGTACCGGAGAAATTGATGGCTTCTGCACCAATGAGAGATGCTGCGGAGGAATAGGTCCGCTCACCGTGCGGAATCTCACCGTGGCTGCACAGACAATGTTCCAGCAGGCAGCCCATTAGAAATAGACGGAACTTCTTCACCATTAGGCCACCAAAGTGTTCACTGCCCTGTGTCTTCATTCCGGCCAGCAGTGCGTGCAGGTCATCAGTGCGTGCCGAACCAAACACAAACTTCCAGAAGCCCCAGCGCTCTTCAGCAACGCCAAAGCTAATCAAGCAGTGCGCCGTGCTGGACGACAGATCCGCTGCAGACGTGCATGCACGTGAAGCACACCACTCCTGTATTGTCGGGTGCGGCAGGGCAACGCGCTTTTCATAGCCATAGAGAGAGCGATGATGGTCTCTCTCCGACACCAGAACACCGAGTTCCAAGCACCACCACGCTGACGTCCGTGTGAACTTGGAGCAATCAAACGAGTGCTGGCCCAAGAGCAAACCGTCAAGGCTCACGCGGTACAGTTCTTGCAATGCACTGACAACATGAACCGCATCTGAACGGCTACTGGTGTCGGTCATGACGAACTGCTCCAGATGATGCTCGACAACCGTGTAGAGGCCGACCTCTTCTCCGCACTGGAATACTTGGCCTCCATTGAACTGGCTTGCGGCAGTGCATGATAGAGTAACAGTGCCAAACTCCTCTGGACGCCGCTGCTCAAGGCGTGCAATAGCCGAGCAAAGGTAGTGCACGAAAAAGAGAGTTGTTGTTGATGGCACAGACTGAGACAGGCTGAACTGCTGACACAGAATAGCAGCGAGTAGCGGAGTACTCTGCACAGCCTGCTTCAAGTGCTGGCGTGATGCCAGGTCCAGGCTTGATATGCACACCTTGCCAGCCTCCGCACCAAGATGCCTGTCAACAAACCTGGTCAGCTGCGCGTCAGTGAAGCCAGCAAGTCGATAGTGCCGGTTGCAGGACTTTGAAATGCGGCATGCCTGCTGGCCAGGCCTGCTTGTTATGAGCGCGGACGCATCCATCAGGACACTCTGCCGACGTTGCAAGAATGCATGTGCTGCGGAGTCAGGGCTGAAAGCGCTCGACTTGCTCTCATCAATACCGTCGAAAATCAGAAGAATCCGGGAAGAGTTCTCCGCCAAGTGCTGCTTAACAGCTTGCCGCTCCTGCTCATTAAAGGCAAGTGCAGGGTGGTTTAGACCCAGGAAGGCATCAGGGTCACTGGTTGACAGGCTGTTGCTCTCTCGGATGCTAATAGGAATGATGTAATCAAACCGATCGCGGAGACGTGTACGTGCCCCATGGAGAAAGTCAAAGAGTACACGCTGACAGAGCATGGTTTTGCCCTTGCCGGATTCACCTACAACAATCGTCTTACAAGGTACTCCAGCAGGCAGATCCCGTGCAGCTGTTGTCGTCGCTGAAGATATCGCAGCTTGTCCGCTCACTGGCTGCTGCTGCTGCTGCTCAACCGACCCTGTGAGCAACACAGACGGGTCATCAAGTGAAAATAGAATGTCACTCTCGTGCTCCTGTTTCTGTTGCTGTGCTTGGTGAGCTCTGGCTAAAGCTAAGGATTGCAAGTACCCACGGTGTTGTGCGCGCTGACAGTCAGTGTCCCTTGGCCGTACAGCCTGCATACACACATATTCGAATGTGCATCCACCCAGCGTGTGCAGAGCGTCTGTTCTTTCACATTCGGCATGGCACAGGCTAAGCAGCAGCGTGTGATACCTCTCAACACAAGTCGCCGGTCGGGAATGCTGCACCGCACGTTCCGGCGACAGCAGCTGGCTCGGTGGGATGGCATGCGTATTCCCATGGGACTCAGTGGTAATTCCCTGCTCCATTGTCTCCTCCACAGGTACTGCTGTTCCTGGACTCTGAGGACTGTAAATGTACTCTCCGCACAGTGGTGACTCTGGACTGGCAATTGCTGTGACAGCATGATTGCACATCCTCGCATAGACAGGTGTTGGTACTGGTATCGCCTGGTCACTGGAAGGCACGGCTGTGATGCAACCACGTCCAGAGTGTGCTAGCACCGGAGTCTCCTCCACAGGCAGCAGAGTAGCAGAGACACCGCCGGGATGCACGGAGCGGCAAGTAGTTGTCTCATCCACCGGCACTCGTAGCACACTGTAGCCTGGATATGACCAGGTCACTGCATGGGAGGGAGCCTCCTCCGGGGGCAGGGGCGGCGACACTGCAGGCTGCCGCGCACGCCCAAAGTCATAGCCACCACTCTCTTTGTCCACGGCGGCTTTGGCTTGCAGCAGGTCGACAAGATCTTTGTGTCCGACATGCCGCATTGCACTGCAAAACTTGTCGAACACGTCCACTTCAGAACTCCGTGGCCGCGGTGGCAGCAGCCGGCCGGAGTCGCGGCACAACGCAGCTAACACTCCTACCATCTTCTTCACTCTGTCCGGATTGCTCAGCTGCTTATCGGCTAATGTTTGGTAATCGATGCCATGAAGGTCCAGGACCTGGTGCGATACAAAGTAGTCCAACAAATCCATGACGAGTCCATGTTGCCGCAGTCTCCTTTGCAGGTACGGTTCCAACCACAACAAGGCTGAAGCTTGCCATTCTCCCATGCTTGCGTCCTTCACGCCATAAGGCCATACACGTGGCAACAAGTACGAAACGAGTAAACTATGTCACATTCTTCCCCATGACCGAAGCCGAATGTCACTGAGTCACGAGTGCCAAACACCAGTCGTCAGCTCTCCGGGTTTCTTCGCACTGTGACCTACGAAGACTGAAAAGTGAAAACTGGTCCATGACGGAGCCGGTGTAACTTGTAATGTAAACAACTTACTCGCCAACACAAACTACAACGCGGCGCGGCATGCACCACAAAAATTGTAGTCGAAGAACTCCAAGCGAACGACTCAGGCAAGAAAAACCAGCATTTTTACTTGTTGAATAATAACGTTCGCTTTTGCAAACGCTTGTATCGCAACCCAACCCGTCGAGCTCGAGCTGCGCGCGTTCTGGAGTCGAGAAGACTCAGCAGAGGACTCTACGAGTACTCTTGCAGTACACTCAATGTATCCTGCGAGTAGTCTGCTTGCTAGGCTGAAACTAACTACAGTACTACTACTAGTAGTAAGTAAGTAATACTAATATTAGTTACTTTACCGACGCAGCGCAGAGTAGATCTACACTACTACACTCCTACAGCCATGCATGCATGCAGGGTAAACAATAAAGAAAAAACTAGAAACAACAATGACTATGTATCGCTAAGTACATGGTAGATCTACGGATCATGTAACACCGACACGGCTGGGCGACGTCTTGTGTTGTAGACTCCGCGCGCTGGAAGTCCGTCACGGACCGCGGTGGATCGACTGTTTGTATGGGCTAGTAGTAGTGTCTACCTCTGCCCGTTTACCATGTTTTACCATGTTTACTCAACTAACTTACTTTGTGGGTAATAAGTGACATGTCGACAAGGACTTAGGTAAGAGCTCACTCAAGTCAAGATAAGATTCGAGCTGTCAATTCTTGAATACAGCAGCAGACAGCATGCAGTGAAGCATACTGCCACTGACTCTTTTATTTTACAGCATGGCTAGTATTACTAGCCGGCTATGACACTACTAACAGAGGCAGAGGTAGTGTTCAAAATCAAAGAGTGGAACCTCAACATCAACCCTACCAGTACCAAGACCGAGTGGACCCATCTATACCAAGAAGAGCACAAAGGTCAAAAAGAATGGTTCCACCAATTATATATGCCGGTACATACGTTGTAACGCTGCGTTTCATGTACGTAGCTAAATGCTAAGGCAATCATCAGGCAACTAAGAAGAGGATGTTGCAAGAAGAGGTGAGGAACGATGGAGGTCCACCCGGTTGCTTGGTTCACTGTACGGAGTACTAGTAACAGAAGACCTCAAACGCCGGCGCCAGCAAGCCGCAGCTGCCTTCAACACACTTGTCAACCTGTGGACGCGGAGACAAGTAAGTTACTGTAAAAGCCATACTGCTAAGTAACTCTAACGAGTTAACGAGGAGAAATCTGTCGTAAAAATAGAAATCGTTATACAGAAATCGATACGTATACTGTCCTATTGAGCGTTGAGAATGAGTGAGAATCGTTACCTTTGGTACACGTAAACTAGTCAATTTTGGGAAATCGTTTTAATTATATGCGCCTCGTTAGAATAATGGCTTTTACAGTATCTCTGAAGCAACCCGCCTGAGGTTGTTTGATGCATTTGTGCTATCTGTTATGACCTACAACTGTGGCGTGTGGGTGCTTTCATCCCGGGATGCTACAGCAATGGATGCGTTCCACAGAAAGCAGCTCCGCCGCCTTTTACTTTTAGGGATATCTTACCCGGAAATTATCTCCAACACAGACCTATATACCCGGTGCAATGTAGGGTCCAGCGGATAATGCCGGCATTATATTCGGCATTATGGTACTATCCGAGCATCAGAGCATTATGGAGCATTATAAGGGAACAAGACGCGCATTATGTGAGGTTTGAGCGGCATAACGAGTTTCATAGTGAATAATGTCGGGAAATCTCAGGTTTTGGCAACAATCGGCTAAAGCCATGACATGAGGTGCAACGCCATGTATTGTACCGGCACATTACTTTGTGGTGTAGACACGTAACACCTTAGCACTAATGCTACATTTACCTGACTACATAATGCCATTGGCATTGCTACATAAAGTCTTTATGTAGCAATTATGTAGTCCGGTAAGTGTACCGGCATGTGATGTAGCATGCCCATCGTTGCAGCTGAGGCTGGTAGATCTACACAAAATCCGTAACGATGATTTACGAGAAGTTTTTTTTAGAAATCATGGAGAGCCATGGAGGAGGCTAGACGTAGGTCTACGCGAGGTGAATACCAAACAGACGAAGAGGAGTTTTCCTTTTATGCCATAAGCTCTGGCCATAGCATCTCTAGCGATACTGAAGTAAACACTGATCCATTGATAAATTTGGACCGGGATGAAGGAGCGGCTGTAAACAGAAATAGCTTGTTCCAAATAACTGCCTTTGCCGAGTCCAGCTCAGCAGTAGGGGCTCGAAAAGAACTATTTCTCATCATCGGGACGCAGTACCAAGTCCACTTGAGTGCTCAGCAACGGGTGTCTTACTTTCCTGGTGAAGCACGTACAGTTCGTCGTGGACGATTATAATGCAAGGCCTACAGTCAAGTGTTATCAGAAAAGAAGAGTATTGTCAAGTGTTATCAGAAAAGAAGAGTATTGTGGCCAACAATTTGTCTCCACGCAACCTCAGGAGAAGAAGATAGCACAAGCAGAGGATGTGGAGCGGCATAAATAACTTCTGACCACGTGTTTTCAGGACTTCCGCAAATGGGAGGGATCTGAATCTGAGATCGTCTCTCAGGAACTGGCCTCACGTGAGCTGTTGCAGATGAAGACATTTTTCACAGAGTGGAAGCAGTGACAGCTTGTCTACAGGCAGGAATACCACTTCCCATGATAAGCTTCCAACATCCAAATGATCACAAGCAATAATGGTTTCACCTCTCACTACATGGATAAGCAAGGGAAAAGATTTGATACACCCACTATTCAGCCACAGCCCTGCATCAAAGTTGCAATACAGTTCTAGTATGTAGGCTACAATGAACCCACCTGATCAGTGCTGGTGGTCTACATGGTAAAGGGTTTGGAGGTCATGCAGATAGTGTTTTCAATGAAAAGCAGGGTAGGAATCATGGCAATACATTATTGTATGCTCGAACTCGTCTTTTTCAAAGTTCTTTCTCACACTGATACAGTACATGTAGCAGAAGATGCGTGTGAATCAGCCTTTATCAGGTATCCTGGGGCGGATGAGATCATAGTAGTGACGGGTAGTTCACAAAACTCCGCGGACGTGACTGTACATTATGCATGTTACGAAGTCATGACCTCTGGATTTTAGCAGCCATGACTGTGCAGGCTATGGATATTGCTCTAATAAAAATAGAAAGTTGAGGTATAGTTGATGCTTGGTCATGAGTCATGACGGAAGGAGAGGTGGAGCTACGGGAGAGATGAGCTGGTTATTCGCAGGGTGAGGGTGACATCGGCTGAACGAGTATGACGATTAGGAAGACAGTTGAACATGATAATTTTCAAAGGTAACTCAAACTAATTTCCCAATGAAAAAATCTTTTTTACAAAAGAAGTCAACAAATGAATAGAAGAGTATTGACTGTTTTTCTCTTTTCCATGTTGATCTCTAGTATGCATGGACAACTTGGTATGGAGATACTCGTGTAATATTTTGTTGCACTTAAGTTATGGCCACTTGCAAGTACGAAAACGCACATTTTTCCGAAGTTTGAGGCTCCATAAGTGCAACAAAGTGAATACATGTATGTATCCTCGCATGCCAAAGCATAATATGAAGATTTTGCGAGCATAATGCGAGAATCCAAGAAAGCATAATTCCATGATTTCGCGAGCATAATCCACCGGAGCCTATCCTAGGGTGAATGTGGAGATGTCCAACAGCGGAAGACATCTTGTGTCTTCACAGACAACTACCTCGAAGAAATTTCTTGACCTTTTCAAAGGAACTACTTGGTAGGAATGAGCACAGAAAATTCTACACAGCTACTATTTACAGTACATTGAGCAATGTCAGGCCTCGGGAGTGAGGTACTACGTGTCATGCGATTGAAAATTAATACTAGTAGTAACAATGTGTGGCATGTTTCATGCTGTCAATCTAACAACACGTGTGAACTATATTAAACAAGGTTTATCTAATACTAGTTTTGAACTAGTATTGGGTTGTATTACCATGTACAGTCACAGAGGGTGTGCGCCTTAACCTGCAATAGTGCTCAAATGCCCGGAATGGGCAGAGCGTAGTACGCAAGAGGTACACAAAAGGAAGTATATAGGGCTGTTTTTTGTTGTAACTCAGAGTTTCATGGCAAAAACCAATCATCAGACAACATAAGGAGATTAGAAAAACGCAGGTATATGAAGGCAAGCAGAGGAGATAGAATAATTCAGTGCAGACAATATGATAATCATTCAACACCTCCCAGAGGCAGTACGCTCTGACGTGCCAGAATCAACATCTCAGGTGCTGGGTGAAACATGAACACGCACACTCATCCACACACACACACACACACACACACACACACACTAATCCACACACAGCCTCTCGTTCTCACACACTCCACACTCCCGCATTATCACACCTAAACACATGCGCACGCACACACACACACACGCACCAAAACACACACATGCACCACACACACACACATACACACAGCCTCTCGTTCTCACACACTCCACGCTCCCGCATTATCGCACCTAAACACACACACACGCACACACACACACACCAAACACACACGCACCACACACGCATGCACCACATACACATACCTACACACAGCCTCTCGTTCTCACACTCTCCACACTCCCGCATTATCGCACCTAAACACACACACACACACGCGCGCGCGCGCGCGCCAAACACACACGCACCACACACACATACACAGACACACACACACATACACACATACACACACACGCCAAACCCATAGCACGTCATACACGTTATGTCACTTCATAACCCAGCAAAAACTTGCGCTGGTGGCGGCACTTTGATACTAACTCGCTCCTTTTGTTAAGTGAGATGGCATTTGGAGTGGTGAGGATGTGAAACTTCTCCGTGAGGCACAGGCTGCATCGTTTGCTGATGTTGCTGTAGGATGGGGCGCGATCTTTTATTTTCCAGCTGATGTCAAAGTTGCGCTGGGCGTTCTGAAGGTCCCAAATATGCTTTGAGAGCTCCGTCGATGTAGAGTATTTCTCATGCCGGAATGTTGTGGAGTGGTTGTTGTAGCGCGATTTAAAGGTGTTGGCCGTCAGTCCGGTGTATGTCTTGGTCTGGGGAGATGACACATGTGCCTGGTATATGACGTCAGTCGACTGGCATTCCCCCTTGAGCGGGCAGGATGGCTTGACCCGGCAGTTACAAGGCTCAACGGGCGGCCTTGGCTGGAGCTTCGCAGCGTTGTGACCTTTGATGATGGAGGCTACGTTTCTCATGCAGCTGTAGCTGATTTTTATCTTGTTTTTGTTGAAGATCTTATTCAGTGCCGAACCCTTTGGAAAATGCTTTTTGATGAGGCCCAGGAACCTTGCACCAACGTTGGTTCTGACCGTTGTGCTATAGGGCGGGTTAAACCAAATCACATCTCTGCTGCGCCGCTTCCTTCTTTTCCTTTGTTCCGGTTCGTTACTGTATGCCATGGTTCTTGGATGTCCGCTTGCTGCCAGGGCGTCCTCATATACGGGCTTGGCATCATTAAAGACGTCTTCATTACAAGATATCCGCTGAAGACGCTTGTTAACGCCAATCGGGATCTGCTTCAATACTTGTGGCGGGTGGCAGGAGCTGACATCAACATATACTGGAGTGCTATTTGGTTTTCTGTACGGCTGAAAGGTACCGGTGTTGAGGTTCATTGATATGTCGAGGTAATCGACGACCTTTCTGTTAGCGTCTATTGTAATCTTCAGGCCGTGTGTTTGGAACACCTGGATTATCTCCTTACGCAAGCGGTCAGCTCCATGGCCGGTGGCATCCTTGACTATGGCCAGACCATCGTCTCGGTACAACCCGACACATTCCTCGCCTAGAAGTGGGCGGAGCTTGCTGAGCATGAAGGCTCCTACAAGCTCACAAGCCTCAGCTCCATCGTATGAGCCCATAGTTACGTCGAAAGATCCATCCTTCTCCTTCTTTACCCACGCTTGTCCTTTGTGGAACAACAGCGATTTACGGCAGTGCAATATGATGTCTGTTTCTTTTTCGGATATTGTGGCAAACGTCTTCGCATAGTCAAGAGCTTGCAGCAGGAGGTCTTCCGTAATAGACGGGTAGAAGTCCACAATGTCGAACACGATGAATGTGAATCTTGATTTGTTCTCGATCGCCTTGAACCAATTGATCACTTCTGAGGTGTTCTTCCACAAATTCTTGCAGACATCGTTGCGCATGGGGCCGATGATACCGTCGATTATGTCCTTGCTGACCACGCCCACCTCTGACTTGGCTGGGTTTATCAGCCTGCATGGCAGGCTCTCTGCAAAGCCATCTTTATGGTCCTTTAAAGTTACAAACGCTTGCGCCTTGGCGAGACACTCCATTCGGTCTTCCAGTTGGAGGTCGACGGCAATCGCTTTTGCTTGGTCCTTTAAAGTTACAAACGCTTGCGCCTTGGCGAGACACTCCATTCGGTCTTCCAGTTGGAGGTCGACGGCAATCGCTTTTGCTTGGTCCTTTAAAGTTACAAACGCTTGCGCCTTGGCGAGACACTCCATTCGGTCTTCCAGTTGGAGGTCGACGGCAATCGCTTTTGCTTGGTCCTTTAAAGTTACAAACGCTTGCGCCTTGGCGAGACACTCCATTCGGTCTTCCAGTTGGAGGTCGACGGCAATCGCTTTTGCTTGGTCCTTTAAAGTTACAAACGCTTGCGCCTTGGCGAGACACTCCATTCGGTCTTCCAGTTGGAGGTCGACGGCAATCGCTTTTGCTTGGTCCTTTAAAGTTACAAACGCTTGCGCCTTGGCGAGACACTCCATTCGGTCTTCCAGTTGGAGGTCGACGGCAATCGCTTTTGCTTGGTCCTTTAAAGTTACAAACGCTTGCGCCTTGGCGAGACACTCCATTCGGTCTTCCAGTTGGAGGTCGACGGCAATCGCTTTTGCTTGGTCCTTTAAAGTTACAAACGCTTGCGCCTTGGCGAGACACTCCATTCGGTCTTCCAGTTGGAGGTCGACGGCAATCGCTTTTGCTTGGTCCTTTAAAGTTACAAACGCTTGCGCCTTGGCGAGACACTCCATTCGGTCTTCCAGTTGGAGGTCGACGGCAATCGCTTTTGCTTGGTCCTTTAAAGTTACAAACGCTTGCGCCTTGGCGAGACACTCCATTCGGTCTTCCAGTTGGAGGTCGACGGCAATCGCTTTTGCTTGGTCCTTTAAAGTTACAAACGCTTGCGCCTTGGCGAGACACTCCATTCGGTCTTCCAGTTGGAGGTCGACGGCAATCGCTTTTGCTTGGTCCTTTAAAGTTACAAACGCTTGCGCCTTGGCGAGACACTCCATTCGGTCTTCCAGTTGGAGGTCGACGGCAATCGCTTTTGCTTGGTCCTTTAAAGTTACAAACGCTTGCGCCTTGGCGAGACACTCCATTCGGTCTTCCAGTTGGAGGTCGACGGCAATCGCTTTTGCTTGGTCCTTTAAAGTTACAAACACTTGCGCCTTGGCGAGACACTCCATTCGGTCTTCCAGTTGGAGGTCGACGGCAATCGCTTTTGCTTGGTCCTTTAAAGTTACAAACGCTTGCGCCTTGGCGAGACACTCCATTCGGTCTTCCAGTTGGAGGTCGACGGCAATCGCATTTGCTTGGTCCTTTAAAGTTACAAACGCTTGCGCCTTGGCGAGACACTCCATTCGGTCTTCCAGTTGGAGGTCGACGGCAATCGCTTTTGCTTGGTCCTTTAAAGTTACAAACGCTTGCGCCTTGGCGAGACACTCCATTCGGTCTTCCAGTTGGAGGTCGACGGCAATCGCTTTTGCTTGGTCCTTTAAAGTTACAAACGCTTGCGCCTTGGCGAGACACTCCATTCGGTCTTCCAGTTGGAGGTCGACGGCAATCGCTTTTGCTTGGTCCTTTAAAGTTACAAACGCTTGCGCCTTGGCGAGACACTCCATTCGGTCTTCCAGTTGGAGGTCGACGGCAATCGCTTTTGCTTGGTCCTTTAAAGTTACAAACGCTTGCGCCTTGGCGAGACACTCCATTCGGTCTTCCAGTTGGAGGTCGACGGCAATCGCTTTTGCTTGGTCCTTTAAAGTTACAAACGCTTGCGCCTTGGCGAGACACTCCATTCGGTCTTCCAGTTGGAGGTCGACGGCAATCGCTTTTGCTTGGTCCTTTAAAGTTACAAACGCTTGCGCCTTGGCGAGACACTCCATTCGGTCTTCCAGTTGGAGGTCGACGGCAATCGCTTTTGCTTGGTCCTTTAAAGTTACAAACGCTTGCGCCTTGGCGAGACACTCCATTCGGTCTTCCAGTTGGAGGTCGACGGCAATCGCTTTTGCTTGGTCCTTTAAAGTTACAAACGCTTGCGCCTTGGCGAGACACTCCATTCGGTCTTCCAGTTGGAGGTCGACGGCAATCGCTTTTGCTTGGTCCTTTAAAGTTACAAACGCTTGCGCCTTGGCGAGACACTCCATTCGGTCTTCCAGTTGGAGGTCGACGGCAATCGCTTTTGCTTGGTCCTTTAAAGTTACAAACGCTTGCGCCTTGGCGAGACACTCCATTCGGTCTTCCAGTTGGAGGTCGACGGCAATCGCTTTTGCTTGGTCCTTTAAAGTTACAAACGCTTGCGCCTTGGCGAGACACTCCATTCGGTCTTCCAGTTGGAGGTCGACGGCAATCGCTTTTGCTTGGTCCTTTAAAGTACGGTCATTTACATGTGTACATGCACATCATGTGCACGTGATCATTGGTGACACATGCATGCAGCCAGTGACAGCCTAGCCTATACTATAGTATAGGCCTAGCCTGCTCGTCCAACCTCCGCCCCTCCCATATCCTTTTTATTATTATTATTTTATTTAAGGATCTCCCAGACCGGGGCCAGAGGCGATGGCCTGTCGTGGGGACCTCCTGATGCAAATCATGCAATAGAAATAAATAGTGAGGAAAACTACACGTGTTACAGTATATGCTACATAAGGCCAAGTAAAATAAAAACCCAGTTTATCGTCCTTTTTTTCACAAAAATAGGGGAGGGAGGGCGGATTTTATTTTTATTTTTTATTTTTTGATGTGCTACAGACTAGTATAGTTCTTGGTAAACAATGACACATCATGTGCAACAATCTGCCACAGAATAGTGGTAGTGTATGGAATACACAATGCTATAACAGTTATATGTACATAAACAATTACATGCAAAATCTTTGGATCGACAGATTGTCACTCCACTCATAAGACACAAACCCCAATACTGTTTGGTTCACACAGACCACCAGATAAATGATAGAAAGCTGCAGAAGGGAAAGAACCAGTCAGGACAGTAACCAATAGTCAGTCATAAAGGGAACATGTTGGAATACAATTCACTTCTTCCCCTGAGGGACATGTAAAAAATCAAGCTTTTTGGCAAAATTCTAGATTTAAAAAATAAAAATAAATTCCGGGCGGCCTCGAAAAATGGGGCGGGCGGGGACGATAAACTAGGATTTTTTTTTACTTGGCCTAATGAGCAATAAACACAGGGCTGAGTTGTTCAAAATAAATCAATCCTTGAGCCTTTATCCTCCTTCTCCCCGTCTAGCTACTGTAGAGGCTGGAAAAAGCGGAACGAGTCGCAGAGACGGTCACATTTGATGAATGTAGGTGGTGGACCTTGTCAAATGCTTTCCGGAAATCTAGGAAGATTTGTATTTGTGAAAAGAAGAATGACAAAATGTTACGAGTTATGACTAACTGTCCACCAACGTAACCAGATACAGTCAGCGAGTGCGACAAAATGGCACAAAACTGACAAGGAGTACTGAGACATTCGGCGACCTGACACTTAGCTCCAACCCTTCTCCAAGGCGCAAACCAACAACCTTCCACGTTACTTGGAAGGCTCAGGTTCGGAAAGGTCCAAGAGGGGAAGGAAAGCGCAACGAAGAAGAGCACGAGCTACGCATCACGGCAACAAAGAAAGCCTAAAGTTACTGGATGATGACGAAACTAGTACGGTAAGACTATTGGACATACCGGCCTTACTACAACTCGACGACGCAAAGCAACAGACCACCCAACTTGGGAGGCTCAAGTTTATGTAATACATGTACACGTAGAAAGGGGAAGCTAAGCGAAGACGAATTGTGACAAACCGAAACGTCAACATCCTACTTAACTCCACTATCATGTATGATGGACTAGTTATGTACAATAACAAGTAGTTCCACACGACGTACGTTTCGCCGTATAGGTCATGACGGCTCATCAGGTGTGCAAAATGTAACTCTCTTCGTTGCGCTTTCCTTCTCCTCTTGGACCTTTCCGAACCTGAGCCTTCCAAGTTGGGAGGTTGTTGGTTTGCGCCTTGGAGAAGGGTTGGAGCTAAGTGTCAGGTCGCGGAATGTCTCAGTACTCCTTGTCAGTGTTGTGCTATTTTGTCGCACTCGCTGACTGTATCAGATCTGGTTACGTTGGTGGACAGTTAGTCATAACTCGTAACATTTTGTCATTCTTCTTTTCACAATAATTTAATTGGCTCACCATCCGAGCTACATTTGTATTTGTATTTTGTATTTTTGGATTCTCCACAGGCAAGACTAGTACTTGTATATAAATCAATGATCATTTTCACTGTTAGGAGATCCCCCGATAGGCTATGCCTTTGGGAAATCCTTTAAATAATAAATATATATAAGATACAGTCAACCTTTCCACCGGTATCTGATATATGTATATCAGCCATTCGGTGACTCACTTCCTCCACCGAAAGCTAGGCATTGACGGATAATGCTCGAAAAGGTGGCAGATTCTGCTCGAAAAGCAGTGAAATTGGCAGAACCATACAAACCTTATGGCGGGCAATTCCTCGAATTCTGCTCCATTTCTTTATCCACATACCAAACATGCATGAAACTTACCAGAAAAAGTACCGAAATCTGCTAATTTTCTGCCGGCATTATCCGCAAAGGGCTACCTAAAGCTACCAACCAACACGACAATGCCGTGATGGGCATAGCCGACGCACACAACAGCATCCCTCACGCCAGTTTCAGCTCACATCCACTGGCCCGCAGAACGCGGAATGACATCCTGTGGTCCTTCCCTGAGGCTGTTGTGGCGGTCTGGAACCAGCTCCCGCGGTGCGTTCTGCTGACCCCGACAACAAGGAAATGACTGCAGACGTCAAAGATAAGGTTAACGCCTACCTGCGCTTTACCCGCTGGAAGTGGGCAACGGACAGGCTATGAACTAAAGAAGAAGAAGAAGAAAGCCCTAACTCTGTTCCTCCTCCATTCGCTTCGCGACTCTCTGATATTGTGCATACGTAATCGTTGCCCCGTAGTCCCCTCCCCCCCCCCCCCCCTAAAGAAGAAGAAGAAGAAAGCTCTAAAACAATATTGTTTGAACTGTCCACCCCTCCACACTGCGCTCTTGGCCCATAGCCCACATTCACAACACCATACTCTATACTGGAGCATAGCCCACATTCACAACACCATACTCTATACTGGAGCATAGCCCACATTCACAACACCATACTCTATACTGGAGCATAGCCCACATTCACAACACCATACTCTATACTGGAGCATAGCCCACATTCACAACACCATACTCTATACTGGAGCATAGCCCACATTCACAACACCATACTCTATACTGGAGCATAGCCCACATTCACAACACCATACTCTATACTGGAGCATAGCCCACATTCACAACACCATACTCTATACTGGAGCATAGCCCACATTCACAACACCATACTCTATACTGGAGCATAGCCCACATTCACAACACCATACTCTATACTGGAGCATAGCCCACATTCACAACACCATACTCTATACTGGAGCATAGCCCACATTCACAACACCATACTCTATACTGGAGCATAGCCCACATTCACAACACCATACTCTATACTGGAGCATAGCCCACATTCACAACACCATACTCTATACTGGAGCATAGCCCACATTCACAACACCATACTCTATACTAGAGCATAGCCCACATTCACAACACCATACTCTATACTGGACCATAGCCCACATTCACAACACCATACTCTATACTGGAGCATAGCCCACATTCACAACACCATACTCTATACTGGAGCATAGCCCACAGTCACAACACCATACTCTATACTGGACCATAGCCCACATTCACAACACCATACTCTATACTGGACCATAGCCCACATTCACAACACCATACTCTATACTGGACCATAGCCCACATTCACAACACCATACTCTATACTGGACCATAGCCCACATTCACAACACCATACTCTATACTGGAGCATAGCCCACATTCACAACACCATACTCTATACTGGAGCATAGCCCACATTCACAACACCATACTCTATACTGGAGCATAGCCCACATTCACAACACCATACTCTATACTGGAGCATAGCCCACATTCACAACACCATACTCTATACTGGAGCATAGCCCACATTCACAACACCATACTCTATACTGGAGCATAGCCCACATTCACAACACCATACTCTATACTGGAGCATAGCCCACATTCACAACACCATACTCCATACTGGACCATAGCCCACATTCACAACACCATACTCTATACTGGACCATAGCCCACAGTCACAACACCATACTCTATACTGGACCATAGCCCACATTCACAACACCATACTCTATACTGGAGCATAGCCCACATTCACAACACCATACTCTATACTGGACCATAGCCCACATTCACAACACCATACTCTATACTGGAGCATAGCCCACATTCACAACACCATACTCTATACTGGACCATAGCCCACAGTCACAACACCATACTCTATACTGGAGCATAGCCCACATTCACAACACCATACTCTATACTGGAGCATAGCCCACATTCACAACACCATACTCTATACTGGAGCATAGCCCACATTCACAACACCATACTCTATACTGGAGCATAGCCCACATTCACAACACCATACTCTATACTGGACCATAGCCCACATTCACAACACCATACTCTATACTGGACCATAGCCCACATTCACAACACCATACTCTATACTGGACCATAGCCCACATTCACAACACCATACTCTATACTGGAGCATAGCCCACATTCACAGCACCATACTCTATACTGGACCATAGCCCACATTCACAACACCATACTCTATACTGGACCATAGCCCACATTTACAACACCATACTCTATACTGGACCATAGCCCACATTCACAACACCATACTCTATACTGGACCATAGCGCACATTTACAACACCATACTCTATACTGGACCATAGCCCACATTCACAACACCATACTCTATACTGGAGCATAGCCCACATTCACAACACCATACTCTATACTGGACCATAGCCCACAGTCACAACACCATACTCTATACTGGAGCATAGCCCACATTCACAACACCATACTCTATACTGGAGCATAGCCCACATTCACAACACCATACTCTATACTGGACCATAGCCCACAGTCACAACACCATACTCTATACTGGAGCATAGCCCACATTCACAACACCATACTCTATACTGGAGCATAGCCCACATTCACAACACCATACTCTATACTGGAGCATAGCCCACATTCACAACACCATACTCTATACTGGAGCATAGCCCACATTCACAACACCATACTCTATACTGGACCATAGCCCACATTCACAACACCATACTCTATACTGGACCATAGCCCACATTCACAACACCATACTCTATACTGGACCATAGCCCACATTCACAACACCATACTCTATACTGGAGCATAGCCCACATTCACAGCACCATACTCTATACTGGACCATAGCCCACATTCACAACACCATACTCTATACTGGACCATAGCCCACATTTACAACACCATACTCTATACTGGACCATAGCCCACATTCACAACACCATACTCTATACTGGACCATAGCGCACATTTACAACACCATACTCTATACTGGACCATAGCCCACATTCACAACACCATACTCTATACTGGAGCATAGCCCACATTCACAACACCATACTCTATACTGGAGCATAGCCCACAGTCACAACACCATACTCTATACTGGACCATAGCCCACATTCACAACACCATACTCTATACTGGAGCATAGCCCACATTCACAACACCATACTCTATACTGGACCATAGCCCACATTCACAACACCATACTCTATACTGGAGCATAGCCCACATTCACAACACCATACTCTATACTGGAGCATAGCCCACATTCACAACACCATCTTTACTTATAAAAGAGAGGCACCTGTGACGTGTGTCTGTGTGTGTGTGTGTGTGTGTGTCACGCTCCTTATAAAGAAGAGGCACCTGTGACGTGTGTTTTTGTGTCACGCTGAAGCGCTGCGCGCGGAGCAGCGCTGCCCTGAGCACGCGAAGCGTGCGAACAGTGTAGCACAGTGTAGCTAGCGGCCGCAGAAGCACTGAGCACGCGAAGCGTGCGAACGAAGCGTGCGAATCGTGTAGCTAGCGGAAGCAGCCACAGAAGCACTGAGCACGCGAAGCGTGCGAATCGTGTAGCTGTTCCGGCCCGTCCGTCGATTCTGCCCATCCTAAGATGGGCAGGGTGGCCAATGCCCATCCTAGGATGGGCAGGCGAATCTCGGATCGATCGATCGAGGTGGCATCGATGTTGTAGTTTGACGTTTACGTTTATAATCGCCTTTTAACGTGGAGGAGCTTTCATGTTCATAGTCCATTTTCGGAAAATGTAATTGTTGTTTTCGACATGTTAGGAGAGGAGACGGTATGGTTTTCTAAATATCTATGTTTGTTTTGATGTTTTGATACTTGTTGCCACATTCACAACACCATACTCTATACTGGAGCATAGCCCACATTCACAACACCATACTCTATACTGGACCATAGCCCACATTCACAACACCATACTCTATACTGGAGCATAGCCCACATTCACAACACCATACTCTATACTGGAGCATAGCCCACATTCACAACACCATACTCTATACTGGAGCATAGCCCACAGTCACAACACCATACTCTATACTGGACCATAGCCCACATTCACAACACCATACTCTATACTGGACCATAGCGAGGAAGCTCGTTCTTGGATACTACATGACCCATACTAGTAGTATCCTATGGTATTAGTCTATTAGATAAACCTTGTTTTGTTGAAGCATGTTGTTGGTTTGACAGCATGTACCAAGGACGTGGTGGACCACCCTGTTCGGAAACAGTGACCATACTACAACCATCCGCGGTTGGTAGAGCCCCGGTCTTGCGACCATCTGAACCGTATGGGTGTTAGCCCCGGTTCTGACCCTCTGCATTCTAGGGAGTTGTCTTAGTATTCTTGTTGTTTTACCGTCACTGTCAGTCGTGTATTCGTTGTTCGCTGATGCATGTCCTTTTGATGCTATAATGTAAATCCTCATAAACTTTGTAGCTTTTCTTCTGAATTGTTCTTGTTTCTTCTCTTTTTTCTTTCTTTTTCCAACTTCTGTCCATGGCGTCCCTAGGCCCTCTCTCAGCTCGTCAGCTGACAACGGTTACTGTTACCATCATTTATTTATTTATTTATTTATTTATTTATTTATTTATTTATTTATTTATTTATTTCTGCACCTCGTGGCATGTCAAGACAGCCAATTGAATTGAGGAGAGGGTGAGACCAACCACGGAAGAAGAGAAAAAAAAGAAAATGAAGAGCACGTACACAAAGTGGGAAGGGATTAGCAACTTAAAAAGCAATGGGATGCTCAGCGAGCTATGCAGCGGAAGTGGTGACTGTGACTTTGTTTACTGGGAGATACTGAAGTGCTGTCTGACGAGGGTACGGAATTTGGGCGTATCTGGAGCTTGTCTAACACTGGGAGGCAGTTGGAGCCACGTGGAGTAGGAGGAAAAGAAAGGGGAATTTACGAATAGGGTGGACCTAGCTAGGGGGAGACGAACGCAGCTTCGGGTGGTGCCACCTGAATTGAACCAATTAAGGGACTGTAAATGAGCAGGGTGCTTGTCAAGAAAAATTGAATGTGCCAGGGTGCACTTGGAAGCATCAAGGTAATGTTGCAGAGTGGTAGTGGATGCAGCAGCATACAAGTCTAGATTTGTGATATAACGATCAGTACGAAATATGATGCGCAGTATACGGCGATGGAGAACTTCTAATTTACCTATGTGGGTTTTGTTAATGGTGGACCAGGCAGGGAAGCCGTACGTGAAGAGGGGAAGAATGTATGATTTATAAAAATTAATCCGGCAATTTTGGGGCAAATGGGACAAGTGACTTGACATTATGCCGACAGATCGGCATACTTTGGACGACACATGATCAGCATGGTGAGACCAGGAGAGGGCGGAATCTATGACAATTCGACAAGGTTCGTCATGAACGGCTACTCCAGGACCTATTCGATATCGGCATAACAGGGACAGCCCTAAAGTGGTTTTCCGCCTATCTGTCGGGCCGTACTCAGCGTATCTGTATTGGACGGGATCATAGTGCCATTTCTGCACCATCCTGTGGCGTGCCACAAGGTTCTGTTCTAGGACCGATCCTTTTCAGTATCTACACCCGCGAAGTTCCAACCATAGCTAACCAGTCTTCATCAGTTCAATTTGCCGATGACATTGCGCTGATCAGCAGCAGCACATCCCTAGGCCCTGGACACGGTATCTGCTACGCTATCGGCCTCGGTTTCTGCACTTGCTGACTGGTTGCAGACCCGTGGTCTCATTTTGAATGCAGCCAAGAGCCACGTGATCCCTGTATACCCCAACAGGCAGCCTCAGCAGCCCCAGCATACGATCAATGTAAACTGTCATGAAACGCCGATTCCTGTCGTTACTGCGGCCAGGTATCTTGGAGTGCTCCTCGACTCGGATCTGTCATGGACGCCCCATGTTGATCGCTGCACCGCTCGACTGGCCCAGAGGATCGGAGCACTATGGAGGTTGCGTCGCTGCTTGACTCATCAGAGCCGAGTTCTCTACTTTTTAAAAGCGATCATCATGTCTGACCTGATGTACGGATCCAATGCGTTTTCCCCGCTTCTTACTGCCAACCAATTGGATCGGCTACAAGTCATGCAGAATCGGGCGGCAAGGGCGGTTTTCGGACTCTCGCATCACACCTCCGCGCGTACCCTCCTGCTGCAATTGGACACCTACAGAGTATCCGAGATATTCAGGCAGAAGTTCATCGTTCTGGTCTGGAGGTCTCGGAATGAGCACGCAAGTTCTGAACTGCAAGCCCTCCTAGTTCCTTCGGCAGCTGGCCCAACTAGGTTGCACTCCACCATGGGTCTGCGCCAACCGCCAGTTTCCACCAGGTTCGGCAAGGGTTGCCTCGCGTTCCGGGGCGCCCAGCTGTGGAACACATTACCCAGCGATATACGTGCCATCTCCACGCTCCGCCAGTTCCGCGCCAGCATGATCCCGCACACACTTACTGGCCTTAGTACCTAGAGTACCAGACGTCCTGTTTGATGATCAGCTGGCTTAGTTTTTCTCCACCTCTATCCTAATTACATCAGTCCCCAATTTCATTTATTACTGCTTTCTATCTGCATTCGCCACCTTTTCATTGGGCAGATCTGCCCGTTTGGTTTGCGAATTAAAATAAACACAACAACAACAACAACAACAATGCCAAGGTGTTTATGGTGGGGCGCTACAGAGATAGGGTGACCGGGATCATCGGGAAAGTGGAAGATGGGCACTGGATCTGTGGGAGGGGGAAAAAGGAGGAGCTCGGTTTTGGTCACATTTGGCTTAAGGTACCAAGTGCTCATCCAGTGAACAATGTCGTTGATACAGGTCTGAACTTTGGGGTACAGGGTGGCGTGAGATGGGGAGGAAGCAAGGACAGTGGTATCATCTGCAAACAAAGAAATATTGGGAATTGAATAGGGGAGGTCATTAACGTATGTGACGAAGAGCAGGGGACCTAAAATGGAGCCCTGGGGCACTCCGGATGTCACAGACTCGGGGTCAGATAAGGTTCCATTTACTGTGACGCATTGATTTCGGTCCAAGAGGTAGCTAGTTATCCAGGCGAGTAGGGAGCCGGAGACACCATGGGCACGAAGTTTGGCAATCAGGCCCTTGTGCCACACGGTGTCGAAGGCCTTGGAGAGGTCGAAGAAACAGATGCAGGAAACCTGCCGCTGGTCTTTTAGGGAGCAGAGGTCTTGGATTATGCGGGACAATTGCAGGGATGTGTTGTCCTTACGGCGGAAGCCAGATTGTGCGGGGTGAAGAACAGGGGAGATATGGTCGTACAAGCGGTCGTACACTATTCTCTCTAGCAGTTTGGAGACGCAGGACAGGAGGGAGATTGGTCGGTAATTAGACGGGTTGTTCTTGTCGCCTTTATTTTTGTACACTGGAATGACAGTGGCTGACTTCCATCGTGACGGGAATGTGCCGGAGGAGAGGGAAAGGTTAAAAAGAATGGAGAGTGGGCGGGCAATTGAGTAGCTCAGTTTCCTGAGGATCTCATTGGTGATCCTATCAGCTCCGGGGGATTTGTTCAGAGGCAGTCTTGCAATATACTTGTGAACAGTCGATGAGGTGATGATCAGGGAGTGCAATGTAGTTGCTGGTGGAGGTAGGGAGGAAATAGTGGGAATAGGAGCATCGGGGTCAACCTGTAAGCCAGCACTGACGAAGTGGCGGTTCAATAAGTTACCAATGGATGCCGGAGAGGTGCTGGTTCGACCATTGGGGCCCACTATCTTCGAAGGTATGACCCGGGCGCTGGTAGGATTTCGCAGTTGACGAATGAGCACAGGGAGGAATGGGAGGCGAGGGTTTGTGGGAGATATCGTAGCACGGAGGTTGCGGATGTAGCAGCGATGGCAGGATCTGGAAAGGCATTTTACATAGTTACGTTGGTGTTTGTATTTGTTGAAATTTGTAGGGGTTGGGTATTTCCGGTAGATGCTGTAGAGATCGCTCTTGACTTTAATAGCTGCTTTCAGTGATGGAGTCATCCAGGGGCAGGGTTTGTGGCGTGATTTCCGACGAGGAGGTGAGGATCTTCCTGTATATAGGTCCAAGGCACCTTCAAGGATGTCAGTGAATGCGGAGACAGCCGTGTCGATGCAGTGGGAGGCAAGGACCTGAGACCAGGGTACATCTGAGAGAAAAACATTCATGGCATTCCACATGTTATCCGTGGCACTCAGGACATTGTATTTTTGCGTGGATGGTGGGCTACGACAGGTGCTGGCTGCTGTGGAGGAAGACTTTGAGGAGGAGAACTCAGCCAGCAGGACGGCATGGTCTGATGCGCCAAGAGGAGCCAGGTGTTGAATGTGATTGAGTTGGTTAGGGATGTTGCTCGCGATAAGGTCTAGACAGCTGCCAAGTCCATTCGAGCGGAGGTGGGTGGGAAAGGTTACCGATTGGGTCAAATTATAGAATGAGAAGAGGTTGTCAAGACTCAGACCCTGTGCATCCGTTTGGTCCGTTGAGCACCAGCCGGAATACCTACAGTTGAAGTCGCCTGATATCACAAGGGCTTCGGGCTTCCTTTGAGTTGATTGCAGGGCTATTTGGAGGCGGTCGAGAAAAGTCGAGAAGTCATCCGTCGACGGGGAAGGAGCACGGTAGATTTATTTATTTATTTATTTATTCAACATCTCCTGGCCCGTCCGAAGACTGCCAATAAACATGAGAGGTCAGGTGATAGCCAACCACGGCAAGCTAAAAGGGAAAAAATAAAAGAAGCTGTCAGAGAGGGAAAGGAGATAGGGAGAGAAAAAAGAAAGGGAGGCACATTAATAATACATGGGATCACTTCGGATGAGACAGTGTGGAAAGCTGGACTGTGAATTTCCTGATATCCTGGCATGTCTTGATGCTAGTAGGCAGGTTAGACCAAAGGGAGTATGCTGAGAAGAAAGGGGATTTCAAAAACAGAGAGGAACTAGCTCGGGGCAGTGATAAGGCATTGCGTGTTGGTCTAGTGGTAACAAACCAGTTGTACTTGGCAATATGTTTCGGGACTTGGGCTAGGAAGATTTTTTGCACAAGGATACAAAGATGCTGCTGATGTCGGGCAAGAAGAGGGTGCGTGGAAGCAAGTTTATAAAGACAAAGGGAGGCAAATGTTTGGTCTTTTCGAAACAGAATTTTCAGAAGCAAGCGTTGATGTACCTCCAGTCTGTGGAGTAAAGTCTGAGACAACCCGCACCAAGCTATATCGCAATAGTCAAATATAGGCAAAATGTACGACTTAAAGAACAATTTTCTGCAGTTATCATTCAAGTGTTGGCAGTGGGGTTGTAGCATACCTAAGGACGCACTCGCACGCTTGCACACAGACTGGACTTGTGGAGACTAGGAGAGTTGGCGGTCGAGAATAACGCCCAGGTGCTTGTGCTCGTTAACAACTTTAATAGGTGTACTATTTAGACCAGGAAAATACAGAAGTTGAGTGGGGGGCGAGGGAGAGAAGAACATGGCCTCGGTTTTGGCGAGGTTAGGCTTCAGTTTCCAGGTTTCCATCCATGTTACTGTAGCGTTGACCCCGGACTGCATGGAGGCCGTGAGGTTGTCTGCCGAGCTGTCGGAGCACATCAGAGCAGTGTCGTCAGCAAAAAGACTTACATTTGGTACAAGGGCTGGCAAGTCATTAACGTACAGTAGAAATAGGAGCGGCCCAAGTATGGACCCCTGGGGTACCCCAGACACGACTAGTAATGGGTCTGATAGGGAGGTAGATACTCTGACAGTCTGGTGGCGGCAGGAAAGATAGGATGAGAGCCATTGCAGGGCTGGACCGTGTACCAAGAAGACGGACTCTAGCTTTGCAAGCAGACCACGATGCCAGACGGTGTCGAAAGCTTTCGCTAGGTCAAAGAACACGATGCCAACATGCCGCCTGAGGTTCCGCTGGGTGTAGATGTCTTGTACTAGACGTGTTAGTTGGAAAGTTGTGGAGTCTCCACGGCAGAAACCGGATTGAGATGGTGAAAGCGCTGGGGTGACGTGGCAGTACAGAGACTCAAAGAAAATACGTTCACAGACCTTGGACACAGCGGGAAGGAGAGAGATTGGTCTGTAGTTGCCAGCCTGAGAGCGTTGGCCTTTCTTATAGATCGGGACGATAACAGCAGATTTCCAGACGGACGGAAATACTCCTGTACGATATGACATGTTAAAGATACAGGCTACTGTTAGGTGGGTTGTTGGCAGGTCAGAAGGTGAGACAAGCTTATGTTCAGCGAGTGTAAGCCGAAGTGCTCATGACACTAGTTGGTTGGTTGGTTGGTTGGTGTTGTGAACCCTCTGGTTCTCTAAAGTGTCAGGAACGAACGACCCCACACGGCACGAGGACAACTATTTATTCTCAACAGTATATTTCACTTCCATCGACTAATAACAATGAACAATGAATGTATGAACAATGAATGAGACAAACACTAAAACCACCAGGTAGTTATAGCGTGAAAATGACAGCGTATAAGAAAAGCATACACATACCACCAAGAGTCCATAATGGACTCTTGATACCACATACAACAACAGCGCACACAGCAAAACCGCACATAGCGCATGTAGCGTATGCCTCGTCGTAAACGTCAGTGGTACGGCGGCGTCGGGATACAACTGCATTGGAAAGAACACAATGTCACAAGCGAGAAGGCCTTTCACTCTCGAGAACTTGTGGTTTCACAACATTTGGTTGGTTGGTTGGTTTTTATTTCACTTCGCACATTCAAACGGGATGACGACCCAATAAAATGACGGCGAAGGCTAGGCTTAGCCTAGAAGTGGCTATGGAAGAACATAATTATATATTATATAATATATATTAACTGGTTTGAGGGAAAGAGACAAACGGGAAAAGTCTGAAGAAAAAATTGACTGTCACCACCAGGACTCGAACCAGGGACCCTCGCTTGTAGCCAGCGATGCTCTAACCACTGAGCTATGGTGTAGTCGTCATCCCAGCAGAGACCGTTCAACGTTTTCTTCAGACTTCGTAACTCACACACTATATATATAGCAGCCTATATCAATCTTATCTTCTGGAAATTGTAGTCAAGTTGCTGTCTGGTGATCGGTTAAAACCGTGAAACTCAGAGTTACAGAAGAAACGCTTTTCGTCCCTCTCAAGTGTGTATATTTATATTTATTACAACATCTCAAGACTCGGTGGAAACACCGGCCAATGTTAAGAGAGTGGGTGATTGCCAACCACGGCGATAAATAAATAAAAATAAAGGGAGGGAAAAAGAAAGAGTAGCAAAATGAACAGCAACAACAACTCCGTAAAGAAAGATAATGTCAAATAAAAACAGTGAAAAACACAGAGACGCAAAGGACATGTGGATAATGAGCTATTTATGTCGTAGTAAATAAGGGGCGGCACGGATCTTAAACAGGCGGAGTGAGGTCAGATCCTTAACTTCTCTGGGTAGAGTGAGCCAAACAGAAAAAGCAATAAAGAGAGGGGAGCACAAAAGAGTGGATGAGTTACACTTAGGGAGTAAGAGCGAGGCTCTAGTTCTTAGAGAGGAGAACCAATTAAAACACATGAGATGAGGTGGGCACAACTCAAGCTTAATAGAATGGACAAGAGAAGCCAGGTGTGCACTGCGTCCATGTGATAACGGGGTTGTTTGGGCGAAGGTAGGCTATTAAAAGAAGCTGGCAAGAAAGTGGGAGGTAGGAGGCTCCGAGCAGTGGGGGGAGAGAATTCCTAAGGATTTACTTGATTTTTTACAGATATATTCGATGTGGGATACCCAAGAGAGTGCAGAGTCAATCACAATGCCAAGGTGTTTGTGAGAAGACACTGTGTCAATTGGATTTGGAAAGTTGGCATGGATGAGGGTTGTGAACTCCGGCTGGGGCGGGAAGAGCATGATCTTTGTTTTTGCTAGATTTGGGGACAACCTCCAGGACGACATCCAGGAAAGAACTTCCTGAATGCCAGCACGCAAGTTGTTTTTCAGGCCAGTGAGGGAAGCTGATGAGGTGGGAAGGGTCATGTCGTCAGCAAACAGAGACGTTCCAGGGAAGACTGCAGGTAAGTCGTTTACGTAAATTATAAATACTTGTAGTAGAGGACCAAGAATTGATCCTTGAGGAACGCCTGACAAAACTGGCTCTGCAGCCGAGGATGTGCCAAGCACAGTAACGTACTCATAACGCCCAGAGAGATAAGATTTCAGCCAGGAAAGTGGTTGTTTGCGTACTCTGAATGCATGCTCGAGCTTTGCCAAAAGTGCTCGATGTGAGACGGTATCAAACGCCTTGGCCAAGTCAAAGAAGCAAATACCAGCAAGCGCTCTGTTATCCCTATGCTGGCACACCTGCTGCACGATGTGGGTCAGTTGAAGGGAGGTGGAGTCGCCTTTACGAAACCCAGATTGAGCGGGACTCAGAAACGGCGAAACATGTCTGTATAAGTGATCATAAAAGATGCGTTCACATACTTTGGACACGCAGGGAAGAAGAGAGATAGGGCGGTAGTTTGCAGGTTCGTGGCGGGAACCTTTCTTGAATACAGGTATGACTTTCGCTGTTTTCCATGTGGAAGGGAATATGCCCGCGGTAAATGACATGTTGATAATATGGCACAATGGGAATGCTATGGATGGTGCCAGGGCCTTGAGGACCCGGTTGGGGATGCCGTCGGGACCAGATACCTTGCACGTCGGAAGCTTCTTCAGATGACGCCGGACAGTGGCAGTTGTGGTGATGACGGACGTGAAACAAGCTGAGGGCTCCGAGGGGGTGAGAATAGGGGGAATAGAGAGCAACGGGTCATCTGGCCGAGTCACAGAGGCAAACTGGGCGTTTAATGCCGTAGCTTTGGCCAAAGGGTCAGCCGCCTGCTGAGTCCCTGTTGTGAGTGACGGAATTTCCCGTGATACGTTTCGAATTTTTGCTTGTCTCACAAACTGGTGAAGCGATGGACGGTGTCTACCCTGCAAAGTAGTTTGCACTGAGCGGATATAACTTAAAAGCTCTGTACTTTGTCCGCGTCAGGGTTTTCACTATATTTCGCTGCTGTTGGTATGCTTGTTTGTTTTGTTGTGTTGGGTACTTCTTAAAAATGCTATAGAGATCATATTTCCACTTGATTGCTGTGCGGAGATGGGCATCAACTCAGGGTGGCTGACTGGGCCGTGGGCAGCGGTGAGAATACGGCCGCTTTCCGAATGGCCAGAGGTGCTTCTCAAGGGCACTGTTGAGAATGGAAGAAAAGTGCGAAAGCGCATCATTGACGTTGCTGGCACGCGGATGCCAGCTCCAGTCAATATCAGCGAGCTCTGCATTCACACTATCCCAGACGGAAGATGGCACGGATTTAAAGTCATATTTCGGCTTTGCAGGAACATTCCTGAAGTGGTCTTGGGGTGCAGCAGCGGGATGTCCGTTTGCAGCAAGTTCCTCACGATAAACAGCATCAGTAGGCAGTAGGAAGTGACTGAGGATCTGTGCGTGGTCAGATGCACCAAGAGGAGCAACAGATGTAACAGAGAGTAGTAGGTGAGGATGATCTGTGAGTACAACGTCAATACACGATGTTGAGCCGTGGGGGGTAAAGTGTGTGGGGAATGTCACCATTTGCTCAAGGCCAAAACAAGAGAAGAGGTTACGGAACTCCCTTCCAGCAAGATTCGTGGTGTCACTAGGAGACCAGTCAGAGTGGCGGGCATTCAAGTCTCCTGCAAGTACTATCGCAGAATTGGGGAGGCTAATATTGGACAGACCGTCCTCTAGGAGGTCACTAAAGGCCTGGACTTGGGAGATGCTGTCTCCAGCGGGTCTGTAAACAGAGCAGATGATGAGGGGGAGTGAGGGAAGGATCACTGGCCAAAATTCGAGCCAAACCGCCTCCAGTCCATAGTAAAGGCTATGGAAGCACATAGTAAGAGAATAGGATACTAATAACTGCGAGTAAACGGGGGGGGGGGGGAGAGAACACGATGTATCTGTGATACTATCTGTGATACTACGTGAGGATTTCTGAACTGCACGGGTGAGGGAGAGCAGAGCGATCAGCAGCAACTCGAACTACTCCCTACAGGCGTATGGTAGGGAGTAGTTCGAGTTGCTGCTGATCGCTCTGCTCTCCCTCCCCGTGCAGTTCAGAAATCCTCACGTACGCTGTCGTGAGAAGGTGCTCTCTGTAGACGAGGTTGGTGATGTTCCGACGCGGCCATGGGTATAGGCCTTCACCCGATAAGAAAAAATCTTCTGCAGAGCCTGGTAAGTTAAGCACCTGACCTCAAGCACTCTTGTCTCAGTATCTAACATAATGAGCAATTTTCCTTCATTGCTCTTCAACTGCTTGTTCTTCGACTGCAAAAATGAGACAGCCCGAGATACAACGGATCCAGTGATACGGGAGAATTCCCACTGAAGTACATGTACAGTATATGGTTCAAATGGTCGCAAGACAAGGGTTCTGCCAACAATGGAGATTGTAGTAAGGAGCATGATTCCCAAGCACAGTGCGTCCGCCGCAATGTAAATCTGTACGTTCACCTATGAGTGGACTGAGGCCAGGGTATAACAATGTTTAACTTTGTATGACGCCAGTGGACATCGGAGGTAATAAGTAACTACAGCTTGATAAACTTTTAGGTCCAAAGTATATACAGATATAGCTAGCAACCATGTGTGATGAAATTGAGGTAATTATTAATTTCAAAATTGAAGATAAAAAATGGAGATCAAGTTTCGAGAGTTTGTTGAAAAGTACTAGGTTATGTAACAGCAACAACAACATCAACAACAACAAAACAATTTCTCAGTTGTACTAATAAAAGACAGCGAACGTGTAGCAGGGGTGTCCCGACGTGGCGAACTTACGGAAGGTTTACCCATAGCCGCGTCGGAACATCACCAGCCTCGTCTCCAGAGAGCACCTTCTCACGACAGTGTCATCTGGTCATAGTCGACCTGGTGACAGTAACTGTTGTCAGCTGACGAGCTTAGAGAGGGCCTAGGGACGCCATGGGCAGAAGTTGGAAAAAGAAAGAAAAAAGGCTTAAAAGAGTATAAAAAAAGAAGAAAGACGAACAACTCAGAACAAAAGCTACAAAGTTTACGAGGACTGAGTATCAAGAAGACATCCAGGAGCGAACAAAGAATACATGACTGACAGTGACGGTACAACAACAACAACAACAACAACAACAACAACAACAACAACAACAACAACAACAACAACAACAACAACAACAACAACAACAACAACAACAACAACAACAACAACAACAACAACAACAACAACAACAACAACAACAACAACAACAACAACAACAACAACAACAACAACAACAACAACAACAACAACAACAACAACAACAACAACAACAACAACAACAACAACAACAACAACAACAACAACAACAACAACAACAACAACAACAACAACAACAACAACAACAACAACAACAACAACAACAACAACAACAACAACAACAACAACAACAACAACAACAACAACAACAACAACACCACTAAAAGAGTAAGCCAACGTGCTTGCGCTGACCTATTGACTCCATCACTTTCAGTGCTCTTCAGCTCATCGCTGAGGCATGGTGAGGTCCATCTGGCTTTCAAACATGCTGTAATAAGCCCTCTCTTCAAAGATGGCAATCCATTCGAAGCTGCAAATTATCGTCCTGTGTCGCTCCTGCCACTCGTATCCAAACTACTCGAGAAGATAGTCCAGAAGCAACTTGTGGCACATCTGGAGCGATCATGTGCCATACCACCGACGCAGTTTGCCTTCCGCCGTGAGCACTGCATAGAGGACGCCCTAGTTGTAGCTACAGATGCCATCTTGAAGGCCCAGGACAACAAGTTGACCACAGGCATCTGCCTAATCGATATGTCAAAAGCCTTTGACAAGGTCAATCACTACCAATTGGTCTGGTACCTATTGGATCTCGGTCTGGACAATGCGTCCCTTCGCCGGTTCTGTGCAGCTACCTAAGCGATCGAACCAAGCAAGTGCGAATTGGCCCCACCTACAGTGTTGCTCGTAAGGGCTCATCTGGTGTACCTCAGGGCTCTGTCCTTGGACCGATCCTGTTTAGCATTTACACCCGTGATGTCCCTGCTTAGCCCATCCCGCTCCATCTCTGCAATTTGCCGACGACATTGCCGTGCACTGCCACAAGAAATCAGTAGCGCTAGCCACATCAGCCTGCCTATCTGGGGCAGTCACCAACGTCGCTGACTGGCTCAAGCATCGATATCTGCTTAATTCTTACTGATAAGAAGAGCCAGGTGCTGTCAATCTTACCACAGCACAATGCGGGTCAGCATGTCGCTGTCCGCTGCAAACAGACAGAGCGTCCCCCAGCCCAACAGCAAGGTATCTCTCTCTCTCTCTCTCTCTCTCTCTCTCTCTCTCTCTCTCTCTCTCTCTCTCTCTCTCTCTCTCTCTCTCTCTCTCTCTATGTCTCTCTCTCTCTATGTCTCTCTCTCTATGTCTCTCTCTATGTCTCTCTCTCTGTCTCTCTCTCTGTCTCTCTCTCTGTCTCTCTCTCTCTCTCTCTCTCTCTCTCTCTCTCTCTCTCTCTCTCTCTCTCTCTCTCTCTCTTTCTCTCTCTCTCTCTCTCTCTCTCTCTCTCTCTCTCTCTCTCTCTCTCTCTCTCTCTCTCTCACACACACACACACACACACACACACACACGCGCGCACTCTCGCTCTCTCTCTCTCTCTCTCTCTCTCTCTATATCTCTCTCTCTCTCTCTCTCTCTCTCTCTCTCTCTCTCTCTCTCTCCGTAGCTCTCTCCCGCTTTGAAATTTGCTTCCGTAGAATTGGGCACCATTGCCCGTTTGGCCTTGCGAAGTAAAATAAAAATCAACAACAACAACAACAACAACAACAACAACAACAACAACAACAACAACAACAACAACAACAACAACAACAACAACAACAACAACAACAACAACAACAACAACAACAACAACAACAACAACAACAACAACAACAACAACAACAACAACAACAACAACAACAACAACAACAACAACAACAACAACAACAACAACAACAACAACAACAACAACAACAACAACAACAACAACAACAACAACAACAACAACAACAACAACAACAACAACAACAACAACAACAACAACAACAACAACAACAACAACAACAACAACAACAACAACAACAACAACAACAACAACAACAACAACAACAACAACAACAACAACAACAACAACAACAACAACAACAACAACAACAACAACAACAACAACAACAACAACAACAACAACAACAACAACAACAACAACAACAACAACAACAACAACAACAACAACAACAACAACAACAACAACAACAACAACAACAACAACAACAACAACAACAACAACAACAACAACAACAACAACAACAACAACAACAACAACAACAACAACAACAACAACAACAACAACAACAACAACAACAACAACAACAACAACAACAACAACAACAACAACAACAACAACAACAACAACAACAACAACAACAACAACAACAACAACAACAACAACAACAACAACAACTCCCTAGATTGGCTAGATTACAGAGGGTCAGTACCGGGGCTAACACCCATACGGTTTAGATGGTGGCAAGACCGGGGCTCTGCCAACCGTGCCCGTGGGTGGTTGTAGTAAGGTCATCAGTGGTCATTGTTTCCGAACACGGTGGGTGGTCCTCCACCAGGCACCAATACATGCTGTCAATCAACAACATAGTACTTAGTAGTATGCCGCTCAAGACAGCTGTTTCGCTCATTCCACACGTACTAGGTACTAGTAGATAATGCAGGAATAGCATAATAAATAATTATGCAAATAATCGACGCGGAGTCAACAATTTTAGCATACATGTAGCAATAAAGAGAGCAAATTCTGCTGTCTTCGTTTGGGCAGAGCATCATTCAGGATACTGCATAATGCTGACTGGCTCGGCACGGGCACTGACTGAGTCTGTAGTCTATTTAGTAGTATTATTATTGCAGTAATCTACCAAGGTCCATGGTCTAATGTTACAATTATCATGATTATGGTCTACGCCATGCATATGCATGGCCTAGGCTAGGCCTAGGGAGTCGTAGTAGGGACTTCAGACCACGTGACTTCTTGGCCCAAAAGCGTGCAAATCGACGCCTGCACAAATCGTGTGATGGTCATATGTCAAGTCGTGTAGGGAAATGTGGAACCGTTTTTCGAAATGAAAGAAGTCTTGTACAGTTGGAGAAAGTTTCGGTTCGTCTTGTTGGAGCTTGCCTTCGTTTGGGACCAGCAAGAATGGAGCTGTTACGTTCATTTTTGACGGAGTTACGTATGCGGATGGAAGGGAAAGGTGAGAAACCATATGATCCGTCCGGGTCCCCTTCTTGAAAATGTGATATTCGTATTCTACGACCTCGAATTAGTCTAGATAGAAGGTAATCTTTATTGTTTTCACCTTCCAGAAGACCTATTTCTTGCATTATTCCTCTTTGTACTTTGCCGTGCAGCGCCGCCATAGTCACAGTATGGAAAGCAGCGAGAAGTATCCTGCGCTAAATGATGCTGATGTACAAATTGAATTGCTCTTGGCTGTTTCGGTCCATGCCTCGATTCTTGTCTCCGATGCTGTTATGCTCGATCTGGTTGAGCTCCGCAAGAATAGCTGAAAGAGTGCCGAACTGGGAGATGTGCTACATACTCTTGTTGCTATTTGCTGTATCTCTGCCGATGATGATGTGCGTGCTACGATTACCCCAGCCAATACAATGTCCTGTACATGTACATGTTGAGCTTAGCCAGTGCCTCTTCCGTGATCATTCTTTTTCTTGACACCAACCACGCCAACAGTCCGAAGCTATCTCAGGACTGTATTATCAATGTCTCCTGTTACTAACCACTACATTGTAAACCATACTATTCAGCTATTTCATGCGGAGAATCAAGATTGTTTTTGGATCTGGTGTACGGTTGCTATGCGTTGCCAAGGACAGTGGGTTCTCTCAGTTTGACATATCTCTCTGATCTCAAATGTGTGGGACGTTTGTCGGACAAATCCGGTGATAGGCGATGACTATTTTGCTTGTAACTTTAGTTTCCTTTGTCCGATTTAGAAAAACTAAAGACCAAACTCCTCAGGAAGCTCTAACCCATCCAAAAAGCAAAACATAAGCCACAGAAAACCGATTTGAAAAAATGGTCTGAAGTCCCTAGTCGTAGATCTACGACTCGTAGCTTATCATGTCAGAAGTGTAGTCATGGTAGTTGTAGTCATGGTAAAAAAAAGTAAATTATCGTATCCGTTCCCGAAGGGAACTTACGACCCGAAGGGAACTCACGACGGCCGCTAACATCCGATAACCCCTAGCGGCAGATGCAGCGCCTAACGGTGGGGGAGAGTGAGTAAGTCTCACAACCAAGTGCCGAAAGCGACCCCATTACTTTTGGCATTAGCTGCATCCATGTACCCCTTGTGCCTGGCCACAAGTTAGTTCCCAGTTGTAGTCATGGTAGTTGGCAACAAAGTAATAGTTAGTCAGACTCCGAGTATAAGTGGTGCTCTTCAGGCACAATCTTCCTCAGCCTACTCAAGCTCAACTGATGAGGGGTGAATTCCCCGAAACACTGTGTATTGAGCAGGGAGTGGTGCTTTCTTGCAGGTTCGCCGAGTCGAAGGTTCGATGGACTTCTCGTGTTCTCTGGATGGCAGTCGTGAGTCAGTCAAGTGTCAAGTCAAGTCGGTGGAATAGCGCGAGCTCCAGTGGGGGAGCAAACCCATTCCTAAACAAAATCATCGCCGAAGTCGCAACCTCTACTTCAGACTCCGAGTTGGAGATAAT
>NC_088643.1:84261206-84281206 GCF_964019385.1 Sycon ciliatum
GCAATATGCGGTAGGATCCGCGATATGTCAGTTAGTTTACGAACTGGGTTTAGCTTATGAAAACAAGATGCCTCTCCAGTACCGTGTCCAGATGAGTCCTTATGAGCGAACGTTTAGGTTTCGTCGCAATATCAGGCCTAGGTTGATGCGATGCCCAATGGGCGAAATATTGGCAAAGTTCAAGTATTTATTTGGTGCAGCTGAGAGCCTGTTGCCGGAATGGCGGTGTTTTCAAGTGCAAGGAATACGCTGCAATGGAGTTTGGGAATTCTGAAGAGACTGTATTTACAGCCATTTTATGACATTATACTGTATTCACAGCCATTTTATGACATTAGACCGTAGTACTAGACTGTTTTCACAGCCATTTTTTCTCGTTTTTCTTCCGGTGCTGTTGAGGTTGCACTCGTAATAATTATTGTGTTTATTTTGCCCGTACAAGAGGCTTGCTTGCGTTGGAAAAAAAAAGATATTAATTATTATTAATGTGCCGTGCCATGCCGCGTCAGTGCAGTACCAGGGAGTCGTAAAAGCCGGCTTTTAGTTTTACGACTCCCTGGTCGGTACAGCCACCGCCATTCGCCAGCCTAGCCTATACATGTACATGTATAATAGACTGTCCCCGTGGAAAATTGCGGAAAAAAATCGCAAAAAACGCGGGGAAAAACGCGGCATAATATGGCATAATTTGCGGTGAATTTGCAGTGAATAATATTGATGTGCGGCAATTTTCAGTGAGTATGTAGTGAAATCAATCAGTTTTAAACAAGTCTCTGGTGTAAGCACTCGTCATTTGAGTAAAAAGCCGCCACGATGAGACGTTGCTGACCGAACAGTGCACTGTGTGTACGTGTAGTGCAACAAAAAAGTTCAAAAAACGCGGGAAAATCGCGGAAAACGCGGTCTTTTAAAAATCGCAAAAAACGCGGCCGCGGAATCGCAATTTTCCCCGGGGACAGAATAGTCTCAAGACTCTCATACTTCAAGTAATAACATTGTACTTGTAGTAATATTATTTTGTATTATTTGTACTTTGTAGGCTCTGCTCATGCTCAGCCTCTACTCTACACTGTCACTACAGCCGTACAGGCTCAGTCTAGTGTCAGCCTACAGCTTGTACAGCTAGCTAGATACTAACTGAGTAGACTAGGTACTAGGTGCTAAGTCAACCACTTGACTGCATGAGAGTCGCCGTTGTGCCCAATCTGGCAGGAGTAGACCCAGGTGCTCGAAGTCCGTACATGGTATCCTAAGTTCGTACGCCCATAATTTCATGTTCTGTTATTGTATTCGACTCAAATATTTTATCGAGGGGACAGTGTGGTATGTTCTCCTCGCGTAGCAATGTTCAGGGATCTACGATAAGCAGAAGTCCCATACCACGCGATCACGCGCGAGTGGGTTTTCGAGTGCCCATACGAAATACAAATTGGGTTACATTTCATGCAAAAATCAACTTTGCCAAGACCGATTTCGAACGGACACAGCGTCAAACAGACCTTCACTCAATCATCAAGAGCCAGCTTAGAGCTGACAATGGCCAGAGGAGAAGAATTTACAGAGAACCACCAATTCTTGCAGAAAGGTTGACACTCCTGGCATCTCCACCACTGTTTTCCCGCGGTTTTCACAGCGCAGCTGCTTCTTCTCTGAGCCGACTAAAACAGCTTGCAGTTCGGCAACAAACTACGCTTTTGCAAGAAATACTGGTGGAGGCACATGCCAAACATATCCCTTCGGTGCTTTCGTCGTAACCGAGGGATTGCAAGTTAGCAATTAGCAGAAATATGTGTGTATTTCGAGTCACCTCTGATCAGTACGGACTTAGAGTACCCTCCGCGACACAAAAATTTGATATGAAAAATCAGCGAACTCCAGAGAAACAGATCGGATCGAAAGATGGCCTGGTTCAATCGAGCCTGGCCTCAGAACAAACTTGGACAAGATACCTTCCATCCACGAGCAGGATTCTGGCAAGTGATCATTGCTAGTGTGAGTTTCAGCTCGACAAACACACACTGTAAAAGTGTACGGACTTCGAGTACCTGGGTCTACGATCCGTAGATCTACGAGTGGAGTGTAGATGGATCGTGCGATAGTCCGGCATTTTACCTTTGCATTTTGTCATTTTGTTCCAGTTGTAGTTTCTGCGCTGTTGAGTGTTCGGGAGATCGTCAAATTGCGAGTAGGTCGCCAGGGAGTAAGTGCACTACTCCCTGCGTTCTGCTGTGGTGCATCCTCCCAAATACGAAAGCAATAAATAATTCAAGGCCCAGTGCGAAGAATCGAGGTGGAAAGGAGGGCCACTTTCCCACAGCGTTGACGTGCACAAGTAAATTTAATAGTTGAGCGAAGTGAAGTGGTGGTAGTCTGCTTGTATAAGAGTTGACGCGACATCGCTGAGACCCAGCCGCAGTCTCAACTGGCAACCATGTCCGTTACGGTGGAGCACGATGATGGTGGCGCTCCGAGCGCTGGCCAATCGCTAGCACCCAGTGCCTTGCGAGGCCAAAATATCGAAGGTCGTGCAAGCTACAGGAAGGTGGGTGGTGGGGAATTTTGTGTAGCTGGTTTGCACCAGCTTTACTCGCCAAACCATAATATTAGTGTTTGTGCAAGGCGATGGAGGGGACTGACCATCATTGGCACATGATTACACTATGTTTCTGCTGGCAATGGATCTTGCGTTGAGCTGGCCAGCGCCCAAGTTAGTTGGGTCTATGCCTTTGCGAAGCTAGTCCGAACTAGCCGCTGTCCACTGCAGGACTTGGCGGAGACGGACTGAAAGTTTGAATGGCGATTGACGGCAAAAGCGTTTCTCTTTTTTGTAGATGCTGAGTGGCTTCGTGACGGGTTTGGACGATATGCTGAACGAATGGTGTGCGAATAATGCTGACTCTCCTTCGTCCACAATGGATAGGCGGTGAGCAAAATAAGATGTGTCCAGCTGTGTGTGAATTCAATATTATTAGATTATACTGACATGTCATTACTTTTGTGGGGTACTTTTACTAACCGTAAGTAAGGTGAAGATTCCTTTCATTCAGCTTGTTTTAGACTAAAATTCATCAGCAATAATTATTATTATCTTGACTTCCTGCAGCCGAACCAGGACCGTTTCTACACATACATGCACACACGCACGCACACATACGCACACATACGCACACACACACAAGCATACACGCACAAGCACACACACACACATACGCACACACGCGCACACACACACACACACACACACACACAGATAGACACACACAGACGTACATGCACGCGCACGCATGCACACACACACACACACACACACACACACACACACACACACACATGCTCCTGCAAACGCCTGTGTCTGTCTGGCCACTATCTCCGCAGGTGGAACGTGGCTATCCACATCGGTGGCGAGTTGAGATACCATGTTTGCCATCCAGCCTCTCTGTTGTGGGTTGTATAATTATCCCTCATAATTATCATTGCTGTTTTCTCACACCTCATGCAGGTCTTTAGACAGTGACACTCCGCTGCCGACGGCAAGCGGGACGGTTGCTTTGGATTCGCAACACAGGTATGTGTATGTGCGTGTGTGTGTGTGTGTGTGTGTGTGTGTGTGTGTGTGTGTGTGTGTTAACAGCTACTAACAGTGCCAGCATGACATGCTTGGCAATTCGTTACCCGTGTTTTTAATCTGCCATTCTTCTTCTGTCACTACTATTGTAGTTCCGGTAGGTAGAGTACTGTCGGGTAGCGCCGGAGAACGACCAGGCTAGTATTTTACCCTGGCACAGCATACCAATGTATACACGGTGACTCGACTGTGCATCGCCTGTAATACATGAAGATAAGAACGGTCTCGGCTAGGAGGCTAACCCCCGCCAGTTCTCCGGTGACCAACAGTGCTGTATAGGTTGTGACTTCTGTGTCTAAAGGAAAAGGACAACATGTTACGAGTTATGACAAACTGTCCACCAACGTAACCAGATCTTATACAGTCAGCGAGTGCGACAAAATGGCACCAAACTGACAAGGAGTACTGAGACCGTGCATTCGGCGACCTGACACCTAGCTCCAACACTTCTCCAAGGCGCAAACCAACAACCTTCCAACTTGGAAGGCTCAGGTTCGGAAAGGTCCAAGAGGGGAAGGAAAAATCGCACTCGCTGACTGTATAAGATCTGGTTACGTTGGTGGACAGTTTGTCATAACTCGTAACATATTGTCCTTTTCCTTTCTTCATCATAATTATATTGGCTCACCATCCGTGTTAAACTTCTGTGTCTGTTCTTCTTTATCCATTTCATCTAGTTCTCCTGGAGGGTCGCTGGATGACTTTGTAGGCGATGAGAATGATGATAGTGCTCATGATGACAGTGGTAAGACCGTGGGTGTACAGTGTCAGTGAGCGGAGAGTGAGTGTAGAATGAGTGTAGAGTGAGCGTAGAGTGAGTGTAGAATGAGTGTAGAGTGAGTGTAGAGTGAGCGTAGAGTGAGCGGAGAGTGAGCGTAGAGTGAGTGTAGAGTGAGTGTAGAGTGAGCGTAGAGTGAGCGTAGAGTGAGTGTAGAGTGAGTGTAGAATGAGTGTAGAGTGAGTGTAGAGTGAGCGTAGAGTGAGCGTAGAGTGAGTGTAGAATGAGTGTAGAGTGAGTGTAACTTAGAATGAGTGTGGAGTGAGTGTGTTGGCAGTGGTGGTATGAAAGTACAAGACTGAGTGTAGAGTACTGCAGTACAGGCCTGCACTAAGCCAGTTCCACTGGTTGTGTTAGAGGTCAAGCAACATACATACCAGATATATGCTATGCACAGTAATGGCCTGGGGTGACTCAAGTTGTCTTACGTGTGCATGTAGCGTAAAGGATGGCGAGAGTGCCCCACCACCACCACCACCTCCCTTCCGTGGTTGTGGGTTGGAGATGGTGTCCTGTCTGTAGGTCATGCGAGCATGTCACTATACGCGACATGTATCTTGTACACACATTGCACGTCGTGCAGCCAATGCGTAATCAGTTTACCATCGAGCGGATGCCAGCTCCACGCAACAACATGCTAAGTTTGACTTTAGTACACTAAGGCTCTCACACCGTACACACTTAGTTGCATTACGCCATACAATTTTCTTTCCTTGGCTGTAAAATCAAGGCGGGGCGGGCGCTCCCACCAGACAGCGCTATCTTGCTGTACTTCACAGCATCTACATTTGGCTGGCACGTTTGAAGAATTCAATTTGTACTACATGTCCATGACATTAGAAATTGGCCATGTGCTACCTCTTCTGGGTGGGGAACGCTTGGTCTAGTTTTCAATTCTTTTGCCCGTGCCCAGGATCTGATGATGAGGATGAAGTAGACGGAGCAGAAGACTACAATGCACCGTCGATAGCTGCAAACTACAACTACGTAAGGTTTACATGGAGGAGGTCTTTGGAACACTGCGTATAAATGTGTGAATAGATTTGCTTCATCCTGTGCGATGGCTTTCAATGTCCGGTGTCATGTTGAAAATTTGCCATTCCATATGGAGAAGAATGCGAATGTCTTGGCTGCTTCTGTCTTGCAGCATACTCTACTTCGTTCTGATGAGCTGACCACTGTAGAGCGGCTGCACGCTTCGTCGGAGTTATGGTTCTATCCGACTCTCAGTCGTGCTGATGGTAGGGGGCACAGAAGCCACTTCACAATAGATTTTCGTTCTTATTAGCTGCCACTGCCACGTGATAGACGTGTGTGCGCTCTAACAAGATAATTCTGGCATTTAGCTCCATGTACGTGATATCTTGTGCACATCACAAACAGGAACCAGGAATCTATACCCCCCCCCTCCCCTCTTCAGTACTTGTATGTATACTGCGGTCGATGCTCTGAAGAAGAGTTGTGTGGTGTTATTTGATTACCTGTGCCATCCTCCCGTTCGGGCATGCAAGACGAGGGGTGGAGGGGTGTGTGTGTGTGTGGGGGGGGGGGGGGGGGTGGGGGGTGGGGGGTGTTAGGAGAACAAACCGGAGGCACATAGCCCTCCACGTAGAATTAATCTCGACCAGCTGAAGACAACCAACGGCTTGTCCATCGACTTTCATCTTAAGACAGCCCGTGGCCTATATATTAGCGACCCGGCTGTGCAAACATGCCATTAACAGCTTCCTGCACTCTCTTCTTGTGCCTTCTTTGGCATTAGACTATTTGTAATTGTTGCATTTACAGAAAACTTGTCCAAAGTGGTCCGGCCAAAGTCTGACAGGTGTATGAGGTGAGAATTGCCAGCCACGCCCCGAAGAACCAGGCCACAGACTGTGTTGATCCACCATACCCATCACTTGCTGGGTGGTGGAAATTACTTTAAATGGAGAATGTACATGTTTGTGTTTGTGTGTGAATGTGCATGTGTGTATGTGTGTCACTGTCTGCCTGCCCGTCTGTTTGTTCTTTGTCGCTAAGTCTATGCCATGTTCTGTACTGGTCCTACTACATTTCAGCCCTCCGTATGTTGGAGCACAAGGAAGTGGGTGTGTTCATGGTTCGCAACAGCAGTAAACCGGGCAACTATGCCCTGTCCATGCGACAAGAAGACCCCAATCCCTACATACAGCACTATCTCATACAGCAGAAACGCAGTGGTAAGGACATGTGCATTCTCTAGTAGCTGTTGCTCTCTCTATGCTGCAGTCAGTGTTGCTGGCATGTTTGTTCGCTGTGCTACCCCTGCTTTTTATCCTGTGTCTGACTCAGTGAGACTTATACAAATACATGGACATGCTTTGTACTAGGCTGTCACCATAATTGTATGTTTCGGCTATAAGACCACGCGGTTCCTGCATGCGTGGGGCTTATGACTGTCTTCATTGTGGCTGCGTGTGTGAGCGTTTGTGCATGTGTGCGTGCGTACATGTGCGTACGTGTGTGTGCGCGCGCGTGCACGTGTGTGTGTGTGTGTGTGTGTGTGTGTGTGTGTGTGTGTGTGTGTGTGTGTGTGTGTGTGTGGTGTATGTGGTATCTGATGTGTGTCCAACAGGGCTGCAGGTGCAGGGTGCCGAACATTACTTCGACTCGCTGGAAGACTTGATCGCTCATTACTGCGACTACATCAGGTAAATGTACTAGATTGTCATCAGGTAAATGTACTAGATTGTCTGGCACAAGCCAGCAGCACTGTGCAAGGCTGATCCGACGACGAGCTGAATTGTGCAAGGCTGATCCGACCGTGAGCTGAATTGTTCAGCAGTTTCCATAGGCCAAGTCCATATAGACTACACTACGTATGGCTGTTGTTAAGTGGATGAATATCATGTATGTCTTAATGTTGGTACCCACAGTACGAATATGTCACTTCAACGGGAAGAGTGGCACGTGTATGAACAATACATAGACGCATGTCCAGAACTCTGCTGTTGTGTTCATCAGAGTCTTCGGATTTGCTTTACCTTGTTGTCCTTACTGCTTGCAGTGGAGGAATGCCGACAAACGTGATTCTGCCGATTAGCGTTGCAGAGCCCTCCAATCGTCAATCTCTGCTATTGGCAATGGAGAAAGAGAGCGGTAGGTTCCGAAAACATACTACAGACTGAGTGAGTGTTTGGTTTGTCCGGTCTGTCATTGGATTTGCTGCTCCCTCCTTCAGTTTGAAATGTACTGGAACATTTAGGTATCCATGCCTGTCTTGTGTCTGGCCTTGCGGAAGAATGATATTAACCCACCCTCCCTGTGCCTATAATTATACTCGTAGATAGATCTGAAGGAAGCTGGGCTCTTGCATGCGCGTACATGTGTGTGTGTGTACATGTGTGTGCATGTGTCTGTGTGCATGTGTGTGTGTGTCTGCGTGTGCACTCGCCTCTCTGTGCCTGCGTTTTTCTGTGTCTGTGTATAATGTGTTTGAACTTTTCAATTGAAGCCATGCTCAAGCTTCTGGAAACATCCGTGCTTAACCCTGGAGTACTGACATCCGGTCAAGTGTCCTGTCTCCAGGCAGGCATCACTGATATACGTCATGACACAACGCGTGTATGTCCTCCAAGGGCATCTTTCCAGGTAAGCGTTAGAAGAGTCTTGTCGTGGAATCTTTATGTCAGGTCTTTTAATGTTTCCAGGATCTCTTCTTCTATCCTTGATTGTCTTTAATCTGACTAATGTGTGAACATGCTCTGCTTTCTTGTGTATGAGCTTGTACACGTGCTGCATTATTACGGATACCTGTTGTTTTCTTTGTTTTCCTTCTTCATTTGTAGAAAAGCGTACGAATGCCTCTCATCCAGTCGCAGTTTGTGCCAACGCCCAAGACTTCACTGACGTGTCCGCCCGGCTCGATGTCCTTGACGCGTGGTGACGTTGCACCACCACCGCTACCCAGGGACAAGCCTCCTGTCCTGCCGCCGAAAAGAAACCGATATGCAACCTCTGCAATGCCGCATCCTCAGGTGCCGCGCTCCAGGTCAGAGATGTCACCCAATAACACAATGTCGAGCAGCCCACGATCAGCTGAAGCAACCCCGCCACCTTTGCCACCGAAGCAGAAGACATTGGTAAGCGTTAAACTTGTAGTATGGTGTCTCAATAACTAAAACAAATTCACGGGCCGCGGCGAGTTTTCCGCATCCGTAGGAACTCCACCACCCTCTATGACTCACAAGACACAACTAGACATAACTAGACATGGCGGAAAGTAGGTAGGTGCCTTCATTATTGATTTAGCTTTACTAAGAACACACTGCGCTATTAGTATCTGCTGTGAGCACAGAGGCTTGCTAATTGTACTGAAGCTGTTTGCTTGTGAAGTACCAGTGGCAAAAATATCGGCAGTTTTATAGTGCTGCGTGACCGCTATCTCCTAATAGCTGACATGTGTGTGCACGTGTGTGTGTTTGTGTGTGTGTGTGTGCACGTGTGCATGTGTATGCGTACACGTGTGGGAATGTGTGACAACAGAAAACCAAGAAAACTCCACCGCCCATACCACACAGAGCTGGCATACCTGGAACCCTCTCCGAGGAGGAGGATAACATTGAAGAGCAGATGCCAGCGCGGCGAATGTCCTCTCACCAGCGTCGCTACACCATCTCATCCCTCGACAGAAAGTCACTGGCGCGCACTCGTGCCAATAGTGATGAAGTGGCTGCTGAAGAGGCGAATTTAGTAGGTGATTTGGACAAGGATGAAGATGGGTACTTGTTACCCGTTCAGATTGAACAGGCAGCTGCCACTCTACAGCAACAGCAGCCGCCACGCCACCGTACTTCAACCGTTGGCAGCATTCAGCGAGAAAATGGCAGTGTGCGACCATCCTCCAGAAGCTCTGGGTGTAAGTTCAAATTGTGTGTATCTTATGAACGGGAAGACAGCATGGTCAAATATGTTATGTCTTCCACACTGCTCGCAGACAATTGCAATGCTTTTGCCTGCAGATCTTATACCATGTAGTGTTGATACTCCGTCTGTCTTGTCCGATATTAGGCCTATCTGATCCTGTGTCTATCTTAATGCGATATTAGGTCTGTCCTGTCTTGCTTCTATCTTTTAAGATAGACACAGGATAGTACAGACCTAGTAAATGTGATGCAATGTCTGTCTTGTCCTGTGTCTATCTCTATCGAGTAACACACCAGTGCTATGGCGGCTGCAGCCCATGCACGGTCCTGTGGTGGTGTGATATGATGGCCGTGTACTGACTGCACAATGTCGTGTATGTTGCCTCTGTGCACACGTGTGTGTGTGTGTGTGTGTGTGTGTGTGTGTGTGTGTGTGTGTGTGTGTGCGCGTTTGTCCGGCTCTGAATGTACACACTGGTATGTTTTGCAGCCCATGCGTACATTGACATTGATCAGTTGGTCATGGAGGACTCATCACCGTCGACATCACCTTTGGACTCCAGAGGAACAGCGCAAACGACTCCGTCTGTACACATCCCTAACTCTAAGTAAGTCTTATGAACTTGTCAAGTCTTGATCAGTGCTGCATGGTTTCTAAAACGTTACAACTGACAATTGTTATTTTAGATATTTGACTGCAGTGGTGGAAGATTTGTTAATGCCTGGCTTCTGCCGTTTGTTTAAGTTTCCTATTTTTACGCTAATACACGACAGAGATGATTCAAACGCCTCTCATGTTCAACTTCATGTTTGCTTGTAGACGGCCCAGTGTGGATGATGATAACTTGACGGGTGCAAAGGTAAACGGCAAGGCACAGCGTATCCTGGGCATGGACGATCCTGAACCCCGTCGAGCAAGCGGTAAGACACGCCAGCTAGCTCGTATGATCCCTCTTGCAAGTACTTGTTTGTTAGTACTTGTTTGTGTTCCTCTCATGCACCACCCTGTCCTGTCCTGTCCTGTCGTGTGTGCGTGTGTATGTGGGGGGGGGGGGGGGGGTACGCGTGCGCTTGTGCAGGCACGTGTCTGTGCATGTGCGGGCATGGGTGCGTGTGTATTGTGTGTAGGATGTGATGAGTGTGTGTGTGTTTGTGTGTGTGTATGGGTTAACCTGTTAGTATGCTGGAGATCAGCTCAAGCAGACGCTACAAGTATCTAGTATCTACACTGTACTAGAAACATGACAGGACTGTGCGTCATCCCAATGCACTGCTGTCACACTTCTCAAACTTGTCTGCATCTAAGCCACTGCCATGTTCTTTACTCTGCTGATCCAGCAAGGGCACACAGTGTAGGAATGTGTATGTGCTCTTACCAGCCCTCAAGTAACCTTTCCCCGACTTCGATCATGCTGTGGACAGTAACCATTCTTACACACATTGTCCATGTGAACACAATGCTGCGTTTCCTACTCAGCCAGTTGATGCTGTATGTTTTCATCTTGTCTGATTGATGTGTTCAGCTCCGAAAGTGAATCCCTCTGCTTGGATAAAAAGTATGACATTGTTTGTGATTGTTGATATTGATTGCTAGTAAAGCATGCTGTTGTGCTGCTTGTATTGTACCATAAACTTTGTACCCGACTTTGAACCTTGTACTGTGCATTGAACCCTGTACCCTGATTTGAACCTTGCACTTTGCATTGAACCTTGTACTGGACTTTGATCTCAATCTTGTACTATCGTAAAACTACGACTTCTGATGGCACATGTAAACGAATGGTATGCAGATACAAATTTCCACTTTATTTTCCCTTTTGCCCATTCTTATCATGGCTCTCTCTCTCTCTCTCTCTCTCTTTCTATCTATCTCTCTCTCTCTCTCTCTCTCTCTCTCTCTTTCTCTATCTATCTATCTATTTCTCTCTCTCTATCTCTCTATCTCTCTATCTCTCTATCTCTCTCTCTCTCTCTCTCTCTCTCTCTCTCACACACACACACACACACACACACACACACACACACACACACACTAACACACACACACACACACACACACACACACTCACACACACTGACCATCTCAGTTTACCTCTGTCGGTGGTGGTTGTGTTTGTCTCTGCGTGTACTGCTATGTAGATCGCGCAGCCAACTTGAGTGTCATGTCTCGCTTTGGCAAGACTGCAACAGAGCGTGTTGTCATTGGTATCACAAAGTGAGTGGACCACTGATAAACCTATACACTAATCCCTGTGTTAGTTCACATCAGCCATTGATATACTCCTACTTTGTTCTGGAATCTTGATCAAGTGTGAGGGAAAGTGTTGAGGCGTTGTGGATGCCAACAACCGTGAGACTGCGTTGTTCAGTGGCGGTGTAGTCCGTGAGACTGCGTTGTTCAGTGGCGGTGTAGTCCGTGAGACTGCGTTGTTCAGTGGCGGTGTAGTAGATAACCTGTTCAAGCAGCTCTGTCAACATGACCCCCTTTGTATTTCCTGTACGACTCATAGGTATGCAGCGAGCAAGAACACCGTCCTGGGCCAGAACATCGATGTGTTCCTGACGACGGCAAACAGCAAGCCCCATGATGACAACCCGGTGAAGTTTGCCGAAGAGATACGTGGCTTCATGAATAGCCTGAAGGGTTACCTGCTTGGCCCAGGCCGTCAGGAGCTCAATGAGATCATTGCTCGCAGCTATGACTTTGCTGGCGGTACCGAAATCAATGTTCAGTTCATACTGGAGAAAGCGTTGCACAAGGCCGTGCTGAAGCCGCTGAAGCCGCTCGTATACAAATCCTTTATAGATAATATGTCCAGGTAGGTGGTCCATGGATAGTCTGCCTCTGGTTTACTTGTGCTTGGGATCTGTGGAATTCGAACTTTCCTGCAGGTTTGCCGAGTGGACGGTGCGGTGGGCTGCTCGTGTGTTTAGATGGCAGTCGTGCGTCAGTCGAGTGTTAAGTCCGGCAAGAAGCGTGTGTTCCATGTAGGAGCAATCAACTTGATGTGTGGAATGTTTCAACTACTTGCATGTGTTGCAGGGAGAATTGAATATTTGTAATGGCTGTATTACGTTAGGGCACTGCACGCTCAAAGCAGCACTGATTATGGTCCATGCTACCCATGTACGCAGATGTGCTGTCAATCAAGATGGGAAGGCACAACAACCACTGGGGACGCTTGCAGAGGTTCACTGCAATCTAGTTAAAAGACGAGGAAGTATTCGCCAAACTCAATTGACGTTTATACACCAGTGTCTGTTGATTACATGTATGTACTGTCTGTTGTTGGTGCATGTGTAGGGATGGTACCTTGGCCAATCTGAGGAACTGTATGAAAGCCGGGAAGAGGATGACTCCAGCCGACCTTGGTGTGAGAGTAAGTGGCCATAATCCGTCGTCTAGCCAGCTGGTTAGCTACGTCATGTAGTCACATCTACCCTAGGATATGTGTGTTCTACGCACAGTCAACTACACCACTGATACAATCCGATGATGTTGAGCTGGTGAACCGGTGCAAATACCGTCACTGCCACAGCCACTCATCTTACTGGTGGAGACCATCAACTCCTCCTGTGACTGATCATGCACGCCGTGCATCACCATACTTGCACGTTGCTCAGTATCATTGTTATGCCGCCGTGGTGCATCACCATACTTGCACGTTGCTCAGTATCATTGTTATGCCGCCGTGGTGCATCACCATACTTGCACGTTGCTCAGTATCATTGTTATGCCGCCGTGGTGCATCACCATACTTGCACGTTGCTCAGTATCATTGTTATGCCGCCGTGGTGCATCACCATACTTGCACGTTGCTCAGTATCATTGTTATGCCGCCGTGGTGCATCACCATACTTGCACGTTGCTCAGTATCATTGTTATGCCGCCGTGGTGCATCACCATACTTGCACGTTGCTCAGTATCATTGTTATGCCGCCGTGGTGCATCACCATACTTGCACGTTGCTCAGTATCATTGTTATGCTGCCGTCGTGCATCACCATACTTGCACGTTGCTCAGTATCATTGTTATGCCGCCGTGGTGCCCGCGTTGTGTTTCTATCCGCCAGGAGCGTCTTATTCCACCGCAGGGCCCTTCCTTGCATCAGATTGGTCAGCACCTGGTCAAGATGCAGAAGGCCATCTCACCCAACACGAAAATCCAGCACATGCTGGATGCCATCAAGACTATCTATAAGTCGGTGAGTGAACAATGCATTCTTAATTTTACTATTGACTCAGCTAGCTTGCCCGTTGCCCTACCAGTATGACGCCTTGTCCTGCTGGCAGGACCCAATAAATCAAGAATGACCACGGCCAGTGCATTGGACATGTGTATTTTTTGCAAACGTCGAAATGGCCACATGTGTACAGGCTGGAACGCTAGCGGCTATGTCCGAATGATTTTTGACCGTGATGTTTCGCTGATGATGAGGTCTTTCTCGGCATGCAATGCTGTGCAAAGCTGCACACCCCAGTTCGGCTGGTGGCATAGATTGTGGCCATGGAGTGTTGTAACATACATGTACGTTGTAGGATCAGCTGCGAAAGCGTGTGCAGTTCATCTCCAGCCTCTCTCCAACTACTCACTTCCACGTTTTAGGTACAACGGGCCATCCATAAATGCAGGGCATCAATCGTGGTGATACTTGTTCATCTCTGTGTCTTTCTGTATGATTGTGCGTTAACTACAGGTCAAAGACACACAGTCGGAGATTGCCAATGAACAGCTAGTACTTGGTGCAGATGGTATGTACTATGCAGCTCAATATTATGCTTGCTGGTTAAAACTTAAGGTGTTAAGGTTGACCACTTATCGGCGACATGACCATGCTCAATTAGTCCAAGGTGTACCCTCTGCTGCTGCGACTGCTTGTGCTGATGCTGCTGCTGCTATTGTAGCGTCGTGTCTAGAATTGTCTGTAACGTTTCAGTCTTGAGTGTTCAACTTCTGGCTGTAAGCATTTTTGGTTTTGGTGAGCAACTGCTATGTGGCGAATTCCACTTCCGCGTCCTATTGTTGTAGTGTCTTGCTTATATCTACATGCTGATGCGAGCGGTATCAGAGCTGGACTCTTTGTAAGAACTGGGATCTGGACTTGATGGAATGGCGTATGTTCTCATCAAACACCATCGTCCTTCGACCTTGTAGTCTATGTTCCTTTCTGTTTTGTATGCGTGCATAGACTTTCTTCCCATGATGGTGTACGTACTGTGCCAGCTGGAGGTCTGGAAGATGGGCGTGGAGACGGAGTATCTCTGGGCACTGCTGGATAACTCTCTTACGGTTGGTGAAGGCGGTTACTACCTAACAACCATGAGCTCAGCTGGTGAGTGGTGGATCGACGGCCCCGCTGCCGTACTTCGTTTGAAACCTGCACTGGGTGCACAGCTGCACGCATACAAGCATGAAACGGAGTGTCACACCTTGTCTCCTTTAATGCCTATGACGTCAGAAAGGCAGTTCATTGAGATTACTAACTTACTATTAAAAGTGCTGTATTTGTGGCTCCTATCACTGTCACCTCTCCAGTGGAGAAGTTCCTCTAATGTCGTTTTGCAAAAATCACATTGTGAGAACCTACCTCTCTGCATTGCGAGTCACTTTAAGATGTTGGCAATGAGTGGCTGTGTGTTTGTTGTTGCTGTCACAGTGCATGCTATTGGCAGCCTTGCGTCACAGCCAGCTGTCTCACCCGAGCCGGCGGTGTTAACCTCGTCCTCGTCCTCCGCCAAGTTAAAACAACAGATCTCCTCGGCTAGCATGGTACCGAATAATACAAGTCGAAAGCCAGGCCAAGGGTCCGACGGGGATGTACCAAGCAGCAATGTGGGATATGTCAGCTCTTCATCGCCACCTCTCAGCATGGTCTCGCCGACTACGGGTGATGTACGCCTGCCGTGCATTGCAGACATGCAGGGGTTTATGCGAATACACATTGATGATCCATCGGGCAGAACACTGGTGAGTGGAACGTACACTGTGTGCACTATCAACAGACTACAGATTGCTGATGCTGCTGCTGTTGCTGCTGGTACTGCTGCTCTACTGTTGTTGTTGCAGTACGAAACGGTGTCTGTCCAAACCGTAGAGGTTTGAGATTCGACACAATTCATTTAGCTATGTAGGCCAATCTATTGCAGGGTTGCGTGTGAACGTTCTAATGTGCATGACCAGACTGGTGGTGGATTGCTCATCTGATACTGTTACATCAACCTCTCTCCTTCCTCTGGTTCAAGTGAATAATCACGATAATGTTTCTGTTGTTGTAATTGCATCAGTGTGGCTGCTGCTGCTGCTATTGTTGGCCCTACAGTCTGTCCATACTCTACCTGTCACAGTTGATACTACCGTGGCGGACACATGTAAGAAATCTGATTGCGAAATACCTGTTACGTTTAATGTGCCCGGTGGCTAGCTAGGGAAATCCCCTGCTCCTGCATTTTCAGCACCCCTAGCTAAGCAGTCTTTGGATATGCTGAGATGTGAAGCTCGCCGGGCTCAGGGCATGCATTGGACAAGTTAAAAGATTTAACCAAAAGCAAGCTTGTTCGAGTGCAATTGCTGAAGCAGTGCAGGGCAAAGCCCACTGGTCATCACTCTAGTGGTGTTGCGTAGCGTCGTGGACGGTACTCGACCAGGTGTTATCATGGGGCATGTGATGACCTTTTGACTGAGCCGTGGATGTCTTGAATAGCCTTGCCCTTTTGTACATGTATGTGCATTGGCTCTTGACAAACGCTACTGCTTGTGTGTGTGTGTGGGGGGGGGGGTGCATGTGCATGCTTTGATAGTCAGTGCACACACACAGGTGCATGTGCAGTAGTAGTAAGAACCTATCTTGTTCGCGGTCTGACGGTACTTCACTATTGTTCTGAATAGGTCGCATGGTGGCCAAGAAGTTTGACATCAAGGAGCCAGAGAGGTTTGGCCTGTATCAAGTTGAAGGAAAGAAAGGTAAAAGAACGGACGTTTTGTACTGCCCGCTGGGATCGGTTACTCTAAACTTCCATTGCCAATGGTCATGTTAGTTTTAACCCCCAGTCTGAGTCACAGTAAAAGTTCAGAGGAAGGCCAGTTCTTCCGCCGCCCATGCAATCACACACACCGCCAGATATTATTTCTTTGCGACTTGTGTGGATGTGATACGTATTGAAACAACTCATCTCTCCTCCACAAGACAATTCGCCTATGTTACTATAAGTACAATGTACACTCTAAACTAACACTGGTCATCGCAGGGACGTAGGACTCGGTCATACTCTAAACTAACACTGGTCATCGCAGGGACGTAGGACTCGGTCATACTCTAAACTAACACTGGTCATCGCAGGGACGTAGGACTCGGTCGGCCCCCGGTCAGGCCATGGCCACCGGCACCTTATTTTGTAAAAAAAATTGACCACCCAATTCGTGAAAACGGGGGTTTTCATCAATAATGTCCATTTCTGGTCAAGTACCCCATTTGGCCAGACCACCTGACATCCCAGTGCTACGACGACCCTTGGAATTAGCCAGATCACCTGACATCCCAGTGCTACGACCCTTGGAATTAGAGGTTGGTAGAACTTGGTACTCTTAGCAATGATTTATTTCAGTTTGTGAACTTAGTGTGAGTCGTTGAGTAAGCCCTGTTTTTTTCCTGGGTAAGAAAAGTGCAGACTGATCACTGTTGTCATACTGTGACTTTCTGGTCATGGAGGGGGGGGGGGGGGGCTACAAGTAACCGGGCATTGGACACACAACACTGAAATTAAATACTGGCTGGATCGGTCGTATTGAGTAGCTGCAATGTGTTGTTGTGCACATCTTTAGCCACGCTTCTGAAGGCCACCGACAAGCCGCAGCTGATCAAGGCTGACTGGTTGGCCGACAGTAGCATGTATGGTCAAGTACATCCCGGCGTCGAGCGCTATTTTGGTTATCGGCAGCAGCACCTGAAGCACTGAGAGAACGGAGGACTGCTTGCTCTACTACGCGATCCAGCCCGCCCGCATGTTCCGGTCAGCAAACTGACGTTACCTGAGTTTTGAGCTGAACCAGTATTCTAATCTGTGATCACTGCTATAAGTTATGGTTGTTTGTGACACCTCACCATTTTAAATCTTCTTCTTCCTTTGACCGATCATACCGAAATTGACAGACTTAGCTTGAATACTACTTTGAAGTGATTATTGTGTCAATTACCACTATACTCTATACTCTGCACTCTCACAATAACTATGTAGGGCGAACGTCGCGAGTATAGTTTCTGTTTGTTGACAAATATAGTTATTTTTTGACTCCACACACGCGAATCGACCCCCTGTGCACACCCGGTCCACACCACACAGATCACATCAGAATAGGACGGCAAAGACAACTACCTATGCAGACGGTACACTTGCTGGGATAACCAGTATAGACAGCACGCTGCTTTGATAGAAGCAGACACTACATGCAATGGTACCAAGAGTGCATAAACAAGAGTATGCAACTGTGGTTATGGCCCAGTGCGCGGCGCGCTGCCTTTATTACGTAACTTGCCTTCATCACGCTCTGAAAGCATGCATTCAAACTCACAATTTCTCGTACGAGCCCATCCGTTTTTGCTCGATTCGTTCCAGTACCTACGCGATCTCTGAATTCTGGCGCGTGAACTCCAGTTCCGTACGAAAGTTCATTTCAAACCAGAGGGAAAGTGCGGTGTATGATTTTCCGCAGTGCGCGGACTGCGGATGTAATAAAGGCAGCGCGCCGTGCATCTGGCCCATAGAAAAGAGATCACAGTTGCATACTCTTGTTTATGGACTCTTGCTGGTACCCTAAACAAGTGAGATTGGAGTTATTTTATCAACCATCAGCCTCGCCAACTGAATACTGGAACCCAGAGCGAGTAGACATACCAACAACCTCAGCCATGATAGCTACACTAGTAACGACATACTGGATCGTGAAACTAGTCCAACTTCCATGCGTTATGGCAAGTTGGCAAACACACACACACGCGGGCGCTTTCCAACCACAGATCCCCGTGCACTGGACAACACAGAGCTTACAGGAATTGAATTCTGAGACCGGCAGTGCACGGTTAACCTTTGTATCCAGAAAAGCGCCTAAAACATTCCAAAATGAGAAAGAGGTCGCACTCAGCGCCGTATGTTGATATGAACCTATAAACTAGTATAAAGCAATTGAAGGTGTGCACAAGCGTGTCAGAAGTACACAGTATTATACCGACCACAGCTCCCGTTGTGACTGCCTGCTGTAGCTCGGTGTAGCTCGGTGGCGGGCTATACCAAAACTATGGATAAATGGAAAAAAATAAGAAAATAGTTGGCTACAGGATAAAATATACTCTGGCAAAGTGCTATGTTCCATGGCATGCAACACGACCAGTCTCAAAGCTGAAAGGGAAAGCAGAAGGTACTAGCATAAGTAGAATAGTTGTGGTAGTTGACATACCAGCACTGGCACATCAAGTCACGCGTATACATGCATCATAATGAAGTATTTACAATGGATTGAGGGGCATAAAGGACTGGCATGCATGATACTGCAGTTCAACGGTGTAATGGAAATTGGAAAAAAGGCTATTCTCAACAACAACAAAACAACGTGATCATGATGTTCTGTAGTATGGCAGTGCAATGTAAAGGCGACATACAGGTCAAGTGGTCATAGCATGCATGCACTGCACAGCGGCAGTGTGAACACTGATCCAATAATTATAATAAGAAAGCTGAAAGCAAATGGAGATCATGGCGAAGCTGGAGAGAGAGAGGGGGGGGGGGGGGAGGGAAGGAGAGAGGGAGGCATAGATAGATAGATAGATAGATAGAGGAGAGAGAGAGAGAGAGAGAGAGAGAGAGAGAGAGAGAGAGAGAGACCGACAGACCGAAAACGTAACGTTCAAGACAGTAGCTCACTTCACGTAATTCGCTCAGTTCTATAGCACACCAGCCACAAGGAGAACCTGGACAAAGACGTGCTTCCTGCTGGTAGTCCCGACAGGTATATGGTGATGTTATGCTCACGAGCATGATGATGTCATCCTGACAGGCTTAATTATGATGATGTGATGCTGACAGGTATGATGATGTAAGTCTTTGACATGAGAACATAATTATAGCATACATGTAGATGACTTACGAAGAAGCAGGGAACGGAGCATACTCCCCCGTACACACTGAAGGTTCGAAGTAAGCCACACAGCCATAATGCCAAAGACAGGTGTGCCTGTATGAAAGCTGTAGATAAACCATCGAAGAGAACATTGAAAGAAACTCCGTCAAGACTGTCCACTGTCTAGGTGTGCAAGTGGTCGCTTGCGTAATCAGCCAATAACCCATTCTTCGGGAGCAGGACACCTGTTTCACAAATCCAACCTGCCAGGTTGCAGAACACATGTACTGGATACACAAAGACCCACATCTCCATGACCAGTGCGGCAGGCCGGGAAAACATAGCCACCCAACTGCTTTCCTTCGACTGAAAAATCTGACCGAGGCGGCCATCTTTTACTTCATCAAAAAAGCCCCATTCCGATAGCACTGGTATTCCATGTCATAGGGGGTATAGTACTGGTTTGTGATATTCAACCTCATGAACAGAATGCCACTGTCTGGTGCTAGGCAGCAGTAGCAGGTGCTAAGCAGTAGTAACGGGTGCCAAGCATTAGTAGTGGGTGCTAAGCAGCAGTAGTGGGTGCTAAGCAGCAGTAGCGGG